>NC_045439.1:153938864-154238864 GCF_002776525.5 Piliocolobus tephrosceles
GGCTGGAGTGCAGTGGCATGATCTCTGCTCACTGCAAGCTCTGCCTCCCGGGTTCACACCATTCTGCTGCCTCAGCCTCCCAAGTAGCTGGGACTACAGGCACCCACCACCACACCCAGCTAATTTTTCTATTTTTAGTACAGGAGGGGTTTCACTGTGTTAGCCAGGATGGTCTCGATCTCCTGACCTCGTGATCTGCCTGCCTCGGCCTCCCAAAGTGCTGGGATTAGAGGTGTGAGCCACCGCGCCCAGCCTTTAAAAATTTTTTAACAGGTAATACATTAGCAAGGTTCAAAAATCAAACTACAAAATAAAATACATAGCAATAAGTCTGCCTCCCACCCCTTACCCCTTTCTTCTGTAACTAGATTCTCTATCCCAGAGGAAACCAGTATCATCTGTTTCTTGTGAATACTTGCAGAGATTTTTTATGCAACTACAAGTAAATACAAACCATATTCTTTTTTTGGGGGGGGGACAGGGTCTCTTGCTCTGTCGCCCAAGCTAGAGTGCAGTGGCGTGATCTCGGCTCACTGCAACCTCCGCCTCCCGGGTTCAAGCCATTCTCCTGCCTCAGTCTCCCGAGTAGCTGGGACTACAGGTGACCGCCACCACGTCCTGCTAATTTTTGTATTTTTATTAGTAAAGACGGGGGTTGCACCATATTGGCCAGGCTGGTCTCGAACTCCTGACCTTGTGATCCACCTGTCTCGGCCTCTCAAAGTGCTGGCATTACAGGCGTGAGCTACCGCACCCAGTCACAAACCATATTCTTTTTTTCAGACGGAGTGTCACTCTGTCACCCAGGCTGGTGTGCAGTGGCGCTATCTCAGCTCGCTGCAACCTCTGCCTCCTGGGCTCAAGTGATTCTCCTGTCTCAGCCTCTGAAGTGGCTGGGACTACAGGCGCCCACCACCACACCCGGCTAATTTTTTCTGTATTTTTGGTAGAGACGGGGGTTTCTCCAGATTGGCCAGGCTGGTCTCGAACTCTTGACCTTGTGATCCGCCCGCCTCAGCCTCCCAAAGTGTTGGGATTACAGGCGTGAGCCACCGCGCCCGGCCAAACCATATTCTTAAAAAAAAAAAAAAAAATTGCAGGTTTTTCTCGTTACACAATTAACATATATTCCAATGCTTTTGTCATTATAAATACGGCGTAATGATGATCTTTGTAATGATATTTTGATTCTCATTTTCATTTCTTTAAACGAATAAGGAGAACTTCTATATTCTTTTAAAAACTGTAAAATCTCCTAGAAGGTGCACTTTATTACGCTATTATTAGCTACTCACCACTGTAAGAAAGAGCGCTGAACTTGCGGTAGGGACCTAAGTTTAAATCTTGGTTCGACCGCTGAAACATACTTCACCAGTTTCATAAAATAACTTTACGCTATTTTCGCTTTACGGAATATTGATACTCAACATGCATTCTTTACCGCCAACGCTTTGAAATGGAGCAGGGGAACTGGATGTGAAAGAGGGGAGGGAAGAAAACCTCTCCTTTCTTCCCTAGGGCAAAGGGGCTCTGAATCCTGGAGCCCTTGTTTCTTCAGGCACTGGAAACTCACTGCTCCTGAAATGGGTGTGTATCTTGAGATAAAGACAAGCTTCTATACGTCAGTGTTCTATCCACATCCATCCCTACCCCCCTCTAGCGCCGTGTACCTAGCACACAGTAGGCACACTCCACGTGTTTTAGCCTGCAAAGTTGCAAGTGTGGCCCCCAAGCCAAGCCCTGCTCTCGTGCGCCCCCTTCTGGCTAGCTGAAAATAAGGCAAAAATTGACTACATTTTCAGGCGTGCCAGGGGAGAGACTTCCGGCTATGCAGGAAGGAAATTGACGAACACGTGACGCGGTCGGGCGGACCACTGCAGACGGAGCGGCGGACCGAATTGGGACCTCTGGCTTATGAGCGATCATGTTTCTCCAGTATTACCTCAACGAGGAGGGAGATCGGGTCTATACGCTGAAGGTGAGGAGAGAAAACAGGTTGTAAATAGCCATGGCGAGAAATGTAGATGGGAGGAGTGGGTGAGGCCATACACGGAGTTAACCTAGCTGGGTGCAGGGAACCAGAAAGTCCAGAACCGAGGTGGGGAAGAACCGGGAGCGCGCGACTAATTTTTTAATTAAAAAAAAAAAATTTGGCCGGGCGCAGTGGCTCACGCCTGTAATCCTAGCACTTTGGGAGGCCGAGGCGTGTGGATTGCCTTAGCTCAGGAGTTAGAGACCATTCTGGGCAACACGGTGAAACTACGTTTCTACTAAAATACAAAAAATTAGCCGGGCGTGGCGGTGTGCGCCTGTTTTCCCAGCTACTCGGGAGGCTAAAACAGGAGAATCGCTTAAACCCGGGAGGCGGAGGTTGCAGTGAACCGGGATAGCGCCACTTTTCCTTTTTTTTTTTTTTTTTAAGACAGGGACTCGCTTTGTTGCCTAGGCTGTAGTGCCTCGGCTCACTGCAACCTCCGCCTCCTGGGCTCAAACAATCTTCCTGCCTCAGCCTCCCGAGTAGCTGGGACTACAGGCGTGCGCCACCACACCTGGCTAATTTTTGGTTTGGGGTTTTTTTGTTTGGTTGGTTGGGTTTTTTTGTTGTAGAGACGAGGTTTCGCCATATTGCCCAGGCTGGTCTCAAACTTCTGACCTCAAGCCATCCTCCTGCCTCGGCCTCACAAAGTGTTGGGATTACAGGCGTGAGCCACCGCGCCCGGCCTTTTTAAGTTTTATATTTCTCTATTTATTTGTACAACTGTTTGAGCTGATCATTGCATCTTCTGTTTTCATGTTTGCCCTTTTTCGCGCTGTCCCCACCCCATTTCATCACTCCTGTACTGACATACATTCTCTATTCCTGGAGCAGAAATTTGACCCGATGGGACAACAGACCTGCTCAGCCCATCCTGCTCGGTTCTCCCCAGATGACAAATACTCCCGACACCGAATCACCATCAAGAAACGCTTCAAGGTGCTCATGACCCAGCAACCGCGCCCTGTCCTCTGAAGGTCCCTTAAACTGATGTCTCTTCTGCGGCCTGTTACCCCTCGGAGACTCTGTAACCAAACTCTTCAGTCTGTGAGCCCTGATCCCTTTTTGCCAGCCATACTCTTTGGCATCCAGTCTCATCATGATGATTGAGCATGCATGATTGTGAGCAGTCATGGTGGCGTCACCCATAAAGGGAACACGTTTGACTTTTTTTTCTCGTATTTGAAATTACTACAAAATTATTAAAGATAAAATGACTTGAAAAGCTCTTATTCTGTGAGTTGTTGGAGGAAAGGATTGGTAGTATTTTTTTAAAGGGAGGGAGATAGATGATGGAGGAGAGTACCCCAGAGAGTTGCAACAATACCACTTGGAAGAAAAACTTCAGTCCTGCTGTAGCAACAGTGGTCATGTGCTGTTAGTGATAGGAAGGTATTGGGGAAGAAAGATTAAGACTTTAACAGCTGTCAGCATTGACTGAAAAATACCCCTGTTGTCATGTAATTTCTCATCCCTTGAAATAACATTTTGATTAAAAATGGAAGAGTACTTGAAAAAGTAATAGGTATATTATAGAGAGAAGGCAGTGAATTGAAAGAAGACCAATATTTCCTTTTTGTATAACTTCGAGAAAGTTATTTAACCTGTTTAGTCTGATTTTTCTCCTATTTAACTTATCTTTGAACTCATTGATTTAGTGGTGGGCCTGTTTTTTATTTTATTTTATTTTATTTTTTTAAGACAGAGTCTTGCTTTGTTGTCCAGGCTGGAGTGCAGTGGTGGCTGACTACAGCCTCCGTCTCCCAGGTTCAAACAATTCTCCTGCCTCAGCCTCCCAAAGTGCTGGGATTACAGGCGTGAGCCACCTTGGCCGGCCTGGTGCTATGGATTTTAAAATTGTTTTGTGGAGTCTGTATTTTAATTCTGCAATCTTTATGTTCTATGATATCAAAAATTCTAGATTCCAGAAGCAGATATAACTTAAATTAGCACAGACAGATGTGATTTATGAAGACATGCCCTGGAAAGACTTTTTTTTTTTTTTGACTCAGGGTCTCACTTCTCTGGTCCAGGCAGGAGTGCATGATGTGATCACGACTCATTGCAGCCTCTGTCTCCCTGGCTCAAGTGATCCATTCCATTTTTTAATGTTTTATGGAGGCGAGGTCTCACTATGTTGCCCAAGCTGGTGTTGCACTCCTGGGCTTAAGCTGTCCTGCCTCGGCCTCCCAAAGTGCTAGGATTACAGGTGTGAGCCACAGTGCCCGACCAGACTTTTTCTTGGATCTTGTTATTTGACCATCCCAGCAGAAAAGTTCAGGATAGTTGTGGATTGCTGAAAAGAAAAAAAATCTCTCAACTGGGGTCATAATTAATAGAAGACAGATTATTTTCAAATAAATTACTGAAACATACAGGAATGGTGAAATGAGATACTTGTTTCCTGTTAAGCAATTTTATTTCTTAGCCTGTTCACTTACTTGCAGGGTTCTTAACATTGGATCTGAAGGATTTTAAAGAGTTAACAGAAATTCTGAAATGGGATGCTTGTTTCCTGTCAAGCAATTTTATTGCTTAGCTTGTTCACTTATAGGATTGGATAAAACATTGGATCTGAAAGATTTTTAAAAGTTATCTTATCCAATTAAGGGGATAATGATTGGAGAAATGTTTAAGCACCAAAGTCGGTAAGTGGATTTTGCTACCAGTTTTTTAATGTTGGCTGCAGTTCTGCCTTTATCTTACAAAAAAGAAAAAAAAAAAAAAAGAATTAGCATTGCTCCGTGCTACCACCTGTGTAGACTGAAAAGCTTTAACCTGGAAATATTCCTAATGAATATAGAGGAGAAAAAGCAAACTGGTAATGAATATACACCAAGGACTTTTTCCATTAAGAGATCCCCTGAGGAATGAGCCTTCATTTTTGCACCAGAGGCTGTGTCTCCCTGAGGAAATAAAAGAGATCCCTGGGGTATTAACGTCTGAGACATAAATTTATAGGGCTTGATTAGTGCTCAGAAACAAAAGTCTTAACAGGGATAGTATATTGGAATTAGGTGGTATATATAAGTAAATGCAGATACACTGGTAGGAAATTGGGTTTCATAAAAATTCTGTGTTTCTTTATAAAGAAAGTCTGAAGTTTGAACAGCAGGCCTGCCTGAGGAAAAAACTGATCCTGCAGAGAATGGATGAAAGCTGTGGGCCTGAATCAAGAAACCCGAACTTTATAAAGAGTCAAGCTTTAGGAGGTTTACACTTGACATTCAAATTTTTCATTTTGTTACCAGGATCTTTTTAACTTTTTTAATCCTTTATTCCTTGAAAGGATTTGGACTGTGTGTCATTTGATAAAAGAGAACTTCCTGGAATACAGTTCCCATCGCTCGGAGTGCTGCTTAAACATAACCACTTGTGAGGAGCAAAGACCCCGGGCAAAGCCAGGGGCCAGTTTCTGGGCCCAGGTGATTGTTAAATTTAGAGGTCTTGATCACAGCTATAGGAAATAGCTTTTCAAACAAAACATGGATGAGTCAAAATTTATGGAACACCTCCATGTATACATTAAATAAACACTAAGAAAAAATATTCTAGCGACAATAAATGTAGTGGTGAAAACATGGAATGGATTTGAGAAAATACCTCAATGTCTTCTCCAGGTATAAAAAATGTATTAGTCAATGGAATTTTCAGTCCGACTAGAAGGTGGACATAGCATTTACTAAAGGACAAGAACAAGAAAAAAAATTAAAGTAGGACAAGTGTGTTTAAGGTACTTTAATTTACAGTTTTATTTTTGTTTATTTTTTTGAGAGGAAGTTTTGCTCGTGTCCCCCAGGCTGGAGAGCAGTGGTGCATTCTCGGCTCCCTGCAACCTTCGCCTCCGGAGTTCAAGCGATTCTCCTGCCTCATCCTAAGGAGTAGCTGGGATTACAGGCCACGCCACCACGCCCGGCTAAGTTTTGTATTTTTGGTAGAGACAGGGTTTCGCCATGTTGGCCAGGCTGGTCTGGAACTCCTGACCTCAGGTGATACGCCCGCCTCAGCCTCCCAAACTGCTAGGATTACAGTCGCGAACCACTGCGCCCGGCCTACTTTATAGTTTTATTTAATTTTTTTTTTTTACATAAAAATGCTTTATTTTAGACCTCTACATAAAAATTACAATGAGGGTTATTCCCAGGTATAGGAGTGGTGTTTCTGGTTTATAAAGAAATCATGAATGATATTTTCAGAGACACTCGTGAAAAAGAAATGGCTCCTCAGGTTCTGAGGGTGACGAGGAGCGCCCGCCCCCTAAGATGCAGAGTGAGTGTGCAGCACAGCCGGACCAAGGAAAAAGATTTTACCCCCTTCACGCTGGTCGGCCGTGCCCTGGACTACAGCTCCCGTCGTGCCCCTGGCCACTCGTATTCGGCCCCGCCCCGCCTGCCGTGTCCCGCGGCGAGCGCAGGCGTGCTGCACTCTGTCACCGCGGGCTGCGGAGGCTGGGCGGGGCTTTCGGGCGCCCGCGGGACGGTTCCGCCCTCTGACTGCACCCCCGGGTCTTCTCTTTGCAAGGTTCACCTCGAATGAGGAAGAAGCGGGGAAGGAAGGGAAGGGCTGCGGCGGCGCGGGCGCAGCCCGTCGGGCCCGGGACTGGGGAAGGCCAGGTCACGTAACTGCTGCTCTGGCGTCGGGCCGGGGAGGGGGCGCCAGCCACGGCAGCGCGAACCCTGCGCGCGCCGCGGCTCCGAAACAGTTACCGGCTAGTAAACAACAGCTGCGCGCGCATCCGCATCAGCTGGCGCCGGGATACCGCACCTGCGACCTCCTTCTCCCTCAACCCGCTGCTCCGTCAGGCCAGCCTGCGGGGCCGTCTCCTCTGCTGGGACCCGAAGGAAGAACGGCGAGGGGGTGACCTGCGCCGGGGCGGGGGTTGGGGAGAACGCGCCTCCGGCAAAGGGGGTGGCCCGTCCTGTCACACGCAGGAGAAACCTAGGGAGCGGACCGTGGCTCAGTGGACTAGCTACGACTTGCCACGACTCTGAGCTGCAGTCCGAGGTGTCTTGATCCGCTAACCTCCTCCCAGACCCCGAGGACATTTCTGCTAGGAGAAGAGCGGGCGCGCCACCCCCACCGACCTCTCGGAGACAGGAATCCGCTCTGCCCCTGCATCCTACTCTGCTCGCCCTTCTCTCAGTAGTGTGGGTTATTTTTCCCGTTATGCGTGCGCACCTTTCCCACCAGATCCAAGTGGATTGTCGACATCAAAAACACCGGGTGGCTTTGCATACACCTCCCCTGAGCCAGACCTGTGGGGTATTCACCTGATACACAACAGGTGGCCAGGTATACACATTTTTGCAATCTGATCCACGCGGTAGTCGCCTGATAAAGGTTGGCCTGCACGCACTTCGCTCAACTAGAACCGTGGGACACTCACCAGATAAAGGACTACCTCGACAGGAACCTGGGGGCTGAGGGGAGGGAGGTTTCGTCTGCTGCCCTGAGACCATGGCACTGCGCCTTCAGCCCTGGACCAGAGGGGATAGCTAGGTAGCTCTTCATTCTGAAGGAAAGAAATCACACAAGATTGGCATTGTTTTGTCTTTTTGTTTTTTGTTTTTTTTCTCTCTTAAAAAACAAATTCACCTATTGGTGATGCACTTTCTAGGACAGTCGGCTTGAATTCTGAGTAGAAGGATTCTTAGTTGGGGTTTTTGGTGTGGTGTGAATCAAGGTTATTGAAATGTGTTATTTTTCAAGTTATCTTTTGTATTATTGCAGTCAAAAGTAGCTAGCGTAAGAGGAAGATTTTGCGAGGTTCTCCCCATTTTTTTTTTTGTTCTTAAAACGAACAAAATGCATCCTCCAGAAACCACCACCAAGATGGCTTCAGTTCGGTTCATGGTGACACCTACAAAGATCGATGACATTCCAGGTTTGTCAGACACCAGTCCGGACCTCAGCTCTCGATCTAGTTCCCGAGTAAGATTTAGCTCCCGGGAAAGTGTGCCTGAAACAAGCCGTAGTGAGCCTATGAGTGAGATGTCGGGGGCCACCACTTCGTTGGCAACTGTTGCACTGGATCCACCCAGTGACCGGACTTCTCATCCCCAGGATGTCACCGAGGGTAAGTAGAAATACAGGCCGCAGCATACTTTCATTACTGGCTTCTTTATCCAAGATGACCATCTATGGATCTGAAAGATCATATATAATTATGATTATAATAGTCATCAGGAACCAAGGCACCTCTTTGTGAGATGCTTAGGAACTCTTTGGCGTAATAACATAGAGGCTCTTTGCAGTAGTAATTTGTCATGTGGGAAGGTGTATGACAAGAAGGAAGGCAAATGTATATTTTAACTTCCTCATTTTTGTCTTCTTAGAAATGAAATGGGTATTTTGATTAGGGGCGAATATCAAAGAATGTAATCATTTTTCAGCACAGAGAATCCTAAATTTTAAAATTTAGTGAGTCGGATATGTGTTCTGTAGTCATCATTGACTATTTCAGTCTGCTTTAAGGCCGGTTACATGGAATAGTTATTGGTCATATCTTAGTAGCTTTCTTCCAAGACTTTGGATGTGCATTGCAGAGTTCTTTTTTGAAATCTATGTTTTTATGGAGACCTTGACGCAAGTAGCTAAGCCCACTCAGGGTGATGGTGGGTAGATCTAATGTGCTATTCTGTCAAATGGAAGACTTCTAAAAAGGCTTTTAGGGCCTGATTCCCATGTAATTTCTTCTCTCTGAGCTTTAGATGGAATGTCTGATGAGTCTTTACAGTTAGCAGGTAGCACACAAGCCACTCCTGGCTCATGTTGACTGCTGCAGACCTTTAGCTTCCTAAACCAGTTTGTGTGTGTCAGCTGGCTTGGTTTTATTTGATGTACTGGGAGGAGGTGATGGAAGAGAGAGGAGAGAGAAAATGGGGAGATCATAACATTTTTTGGACTCTGAAATTTAAAAGTTTGAGACCTGTACTGCTTTATATATTTAGTTTTATGCTGTGTTGTAACTAATACCTTTTAGTGATAAAAGTTTCCCTTAGAGACTCTTAAAATAATATCCCACCCAAGTTTGAAAACCGTAGCCTCACTCACTGTCTTGTGAAAGCAAGGCTTACTCACCATTTTCCGGTGTCAGGAAATGTTCCTTTTAACCTAAAGGGTTCAGGAAACCAGAATGATTTTAGTTCCTTAATTCTGTGTGTGCTTTTAATATGTGGAGACAAGGTAGATTTGGTAAAGTTTACAGTTCTAGAATTCACTCATCCTTGACTAATCATTTTTTCTTTTAGGGAGATATTATAGGTTGGTTCTCAGACTTTACTGTTTTCAACTTTATGACAAATTTTACGGTCTATCATACATTGTATTAAAGTAACAGTATGGAATAAAAATTTATCATTTCCTCTTCCTCCAAATTAATTCCAAATTGTGGTTTTAGTTTTTATCCATCATGCTTGTATTTAGGTTGTAAAAATACCAGATAAAGACTATACCAGTGTTAATTTTTTAATGTGGTAATTATCATTAGGTAATTTATAGTTTAGCTTGTTAGACTTGTGACTTAAATGTTATGGAATTGTATTTTTATTCTTTGGAAAAGTGGACTTATTTCAGTAATGTGTTAGACCAGCGGAACAGGATCCTTGTCCAGTCTGCGGTTCTGACGTTACCCTAGGCATTCTTTACAGTCTAGAGTGGTATCCTTTTACACTATAGGGATAAAAATGGGGACTACAGGGGTAAAAATGGGGACATGTCTAAGTGAAATTTATGTTTGTTTATGTGGTTACAGATGTTAAAAGCTTGGTTCTGTATATAACACATTCCTTACTTAATGTTTAAATATTCTCTGGTACCCAGATGAAAGGGAAATTAATAGTCTGGCCATTAGAGAGCACTTTGCCCTGTTCTTGTGGAACTTTCTACTTTCTCGGTGACCTACCTTTTATCTTTTTTTCTTTCTATATTTAAAAAAATTCTTATGATGACTGTCATCATGTGATAAATTTTCCCCACCATTAGAAGAAACCACTTAGAAACATAATTATTTCACCCTTGGCTTCTCAGTATATGAAAGCCCTTATTAGATTTAGATGTAGATCTGCAAAGGTTGCTGTTGTGAAGAAAAGGGCCTAATGTAATATACGTTTTCCTCTAGGCTGGCTTGAATATAGAAAACAACTGCATCCTTTCTACAGTTGACCATCCTTAAGCTCATAGTACATTTCACAATTAGTTTGCTATTTTAGTATTTACAGTTCTCTGAATTTTTTGACCCTTGTACATCCTTGTGTGGTTGTGACACTAGTATGATTCTTTTTTCCCCCATGCCTCCCACATTTCTTCATGTAGAGAAACTTCCCACCTGAAGTTTCTTGTCATATGTCTTTTACTCACATTATGTCACACAAACAGGGGGTGACACATGAAGATCTCTTTTTTTTTTTTTTTGAGATGGAGTTTCACACTTGTTGCCCAGGCTGGAGTGCAATGGTGCAATCTCCACTGACTGCAACCTCCGTCTCCCGGGTTCCGGTGATTCTCTTGCCGCAGCCTCCCAAGTAGCTGAGATTACAGGCATGCGCCACCACACCTGGCTAATTCTTTGTATTTAGTAGAGATGGGGTTTCACCATGTTGGTCAAGCTGGTCGCAAACTCCTGACCTCAGGTGATACACCCACCTTGGCCTCCCAAAGTGCTGGGATTACAGGCGTGAGCCACGGCGCCCGGCCCCACATGAAGTTTTAAATACTTATTTCAGTGTGTTTTAATGTTTTCTGCTGCTGGCTTTCTGAGTAGACAGTTTTCTTTCTGCTATCAAAGTAATTTTTCTTTATTTTGGCAAGTCTCCATTTGAATTTATAGGACTGTCTAGTTGGTAAAATCAATAATCTTAGCGGTGTATTAGCTTATGTATGAAGAATGCCTTAAAGATACAAAAGAAACTGTTGAGAGTGGATGCCTCTGGAAAGTGAGTTACAAAAATAGAGTGGAGCCGGGCGCGGTGGCTCACGCCTGTAATCCTAGCACTTTGGAAGGCCGAGGCGGGTGGATTGCCTGACCTCAGGAGTTCCAGATCAGCCTGGGGAACACAGTGATACCCCGTCTCTACTAAAAATACAAAAAATTAGCCAGGCGTGACGGCGTGCGCCTGTAATCCCAGCTACTCGGGAGGCCTTGACAGGAGAATCGCTTGAACCCGGGAGGCGGAGGTTGCAGTGACCTGAGATCACGCCACTGCACTCCAGCCTGGGTGACAGAGCGAGACTCCGTCTCAAAAAAAAAAAAAAAAAAAAAAGAGTGGAATTTTCTTGTACCAAAACAATTAAGGGCATATATAATTTTAAAATATTCTTAGTGTGTCATTTTATAGTAATTTGTTTGAAAAGCACCACATGTTAGAGCTAATGATCTAGAATCTCATTCTGATCAAACCATATTTTAATAAATGAGGAGACTTAAAACCCCAATAGATTAAAAAATAACAAAATAAATGAGGAAACTAAGGCTTATAGAGATGGTTATTTGTAGATCACATAATTGCAAAGCCAACACTGAAGTTCAGGCCTCCTGACCTTTATCTAGTGCTCTTTCTTGCATCGTTTTGCCTCTGCTAGGATGAACATTTTTGACATGTGCTTTATAACCATGTGGCTATAAAGCATATTTTTATATGTCATTTGCAGTCCCTGATACTTTTTTTTTTTTGAGATGAGGTCTCACGCTGTCGCCCAGGCTGGAGTACAGTGGCGCTATCTTGGCTCACTGCAACCTCCATCTCCCGGGTCCAAGTGATTCTCCAGCCTCAGCCTCCCAAGTAGCTGGGATTACAGGCATCTGCAACCACACCCAGCTAAATTTTGTATTTTTGGCAGAGTTAGGGTTTCACCTTGTTGGCCAGGCTGGTCTCAAACTCCTGACCTCAAATGATCCTCCTGCCTCGGCCTCCTAAAGTTCTGGGATTACAGATGTGAACCACACACCCTGCCTGCAGTCCCTAATACATTTCAACCTTTTATAATTCAACAGATACTCCCTGAGACGCTGATATGTATGAGGCAGTCTGGTATTAATTGTAGGGAATATACAGATAACATACAGTTTCTGCCTTTGCACATCTCATGGTATAGTGGTGAAAATGACTAGAGCACTTTACTTATTCCTTCACCAAATATTTATTACTCTGAGCAATTATTAAGGATGAGGTACTGGCTGGCTGTCAAAGATGCTGGGTGTTAAAGACAGAGAAAAAGAATCGGTTATCTGTTCTAAGGAAAGTTATGATCTAATAGAGAAAGCAAACACATTTGTATGTAAATTATAATGCTGTATAAGTCCAACAATAGAAACATGCAAAAATACAGCAAAGGAAAATGATCAACTAAGATAAAATAGAGACACTAAGAGACCAGAGGACTTGATAAAGTAAAGTGTGGTGAAAAGTGTAGAAAGATTAAAGACTGTGGTCAGACAGTTGAATGTTGTTGGAATGAGCAGTTTCAGAGGTAGAGCATTTCTCATGTAATGTGATCTAGTGTGTAGCCTTGAAGTGGGTTTCTGAAGTGAAGAGTTGAAGTCTAAGTATAACAACTTTGAGACTGGCTGTTAACCAAGTTTTTGTGAGAGATGTTAGAGACACAAAAGTAATTTAGATAAGTCCTTTCTTTAAGAAGGCGTGTCCTCTCTGAAACCTTTTCTGATTGAACCCCATATCCAGATATAATAAACCAGGCTCTTTTTGTCCCTATATTGCTATAATACCTATATCACTGTATTTTGTTTTTATTTACATACTATCTTTCTCAACTATGCTGTAGGGTTCTTGAGGACAAGGATACAAAATTATTTACACCTAGTATAATATGTGATATCCCATATAACTTGTACACAATAAGTATATATTGAGCTGAAGATCTTGTAGACTTAAGAACAAGAGACAAATTAAAAACATACTCTGATAAAGGCGTATTAATGTATGTACTACAGCAGTGCTACTTCGTCTGGCTGCATAATGAAATGATCTAGAGAACTTTTCAAAAAGTGCCTCTAGGCTGAGCATGGTGGCTCACGCCTGTAATCTCAGCACTATGGGAGGCCGAGGCGGGAGGATCACTTGAGGCCAGGAGTTCGAGACCAGCCTGGCCAACATGGCGAAACCCTGTCTCTACTAAACATGTGAAAACTTTTCCAGGTGTGGTGGTGCTTGCTTGTAATCTCAGCTACTCAGGTGCCTGAGGCATGAGAACCTGGGAGGCGGAAGTTGTACTCCAGCTTGGGTGACAGAGCGAGATTCTGTCTCAAAGAAATACATCAAAATCAAAATAAAAAATACCTCTACCCTGAGAAACAAAATCCAACAAAAAATAAAAAACAAAATTATCATTTTTAGCCACACACCAAAATAAGTGAATTATATTGTATTGCCAATCATAGGTGACTATTACTTTCTTTTATTTTGTTTTTATTCTTCTTTTTTGAGAGAGAGTCTCTGTCGCCCAGGCTGGAGTGCAATGGCATGGTCTCCACTTACCGCAACCTCCGCCTCCCGGGTTCAAGTGATTCTTCTGTCTCAGCTCCCAGTAGCTGAGACTACAGGCACGCACCACCACACCCAGCTAATTTTTGTATTTTTAGTGGAGATGGGGTTCCACTATGTTGGCCAGGCTGGACTGTTATCTTTCTCTTAAATATATCTTCTATATTATATAATTATTATTATTATTATTATTTTTTGAGACGGAGTCTTGCTCTGCCGCCCAGGCTGGAGTGCAGTGGCCGGATCCCAGCTCACTGCAAGCTCCGCCTCCCGGGTTCACGCCACTCTCCTGTCTCAGCCTCCCGAGTAGCTGGGACTACAGGCGCCCTCCTTGTCGCCTGGCTATTTTTTTGTATTTTCTATTAGAGATGGGGTTTCACCGTATTAGCCAGGATGGTCTCGATCTCCTGACCTCGTGATCCGCCCGTCTCGGCCTCCTAAAGTGCTGGGATTACAGGCTTGAGCCACCGCGCCCGGCCTATATTATATAATTATTAAATACTATCCATGTTTTACCTCGGCATTCTAATAGTGAGCTAAAATACATTGATTTGGTACCTTCTTAGCTTGCCTGAAAGCATCCTCTTGATAGTTTTTTGTTTTTTTGTTTGTTTTTTGTTTTTTGAGACAGGGTCTCATTCTGTCAGCCAGGCTGGATACAGTGGTGTGATCACAGCTCACTGCAGCCTCAACTTTCTGAGCTCAAGCAATCCTCCACCTCAGCGTCTTGAGTAGCTGGGAACACAGGTGCATACCACCGTGCCCAGCTAACTTTTTTTTGTAGAGATGAGGTTTTACCATGTTGCCCAGGCTGGTCTCGAACTCCTGCATTCAAGCAGTTAGCCCACCTCAGACTCCCAAAGTGCTGGGATTACAGGTGTGAGCCACCATGCCTGGCCTTAGATTTTTTTTTCTTTAAAAAAAGCTTTTCAGTATCACTTGTCCAAAACATTTTGGTTATAGACCTAAACTGTTTTTCCTCTCTTTATACTGCATAGCCAGATTAAACTTTATAATATACTGCTTTACACCACAAGAAGCAATCAGCCAAATCCAGAATATGGAAAGTCTTATTGAATAACTAGATTCTTCAACAAATAACTGGGATGGGGCGGAGGAGGAGTGATGGGAAGAGAGGGAAAGCTGTTACAAATAAAAAGAGCCATATCAGCCAGATGCCGTGTGTGAACTTGGTTTGGATTCTGATGTGCATAAAACAAATGAAAAAAGATACTTTTGAGACAAGTGGGGGAAATTTGAACGTGTACATGATATTAAACAATATTAAGAAATTGTTAATTTTCAGGCCGGGCGCGGTGGCTCAAGCCTGTAATCCCAGCACTTTGGGAGGCCGAGACGGGCGGATCATGAGGTCAGGAGATCGAGACCATCCTGGCTAACACAGTGAAACCCCGTCTCTACTAAAAATACAAAAAACTAGCCGGGCGAGGTGGCGGGCGCCTGTAGTCCCAGCTACTCGGGAGGCTGAGGCAGGAGAATGGCGTGAACCCGGGAGGCGGAGCTTTCAGTGAGCTGAGATCCGGCCACTGCACTCCAGCCCAGGAGACACAGCAAGACTCCGTCTCAAAAAAAAAAAAAAGAAATTGTTAATTTTCTTAGAGATGTTTATGACATTGTAGTAACGTAAAGCTGTTATCTATACAGATATATATTGAAGTATTTACAGGTTAAATGAAATGTACTCCAGCTCCTTCTTCCCCACTCCTCCCCAAAAAAGTTGGGGAGAGATAGACAAAACAAGACTAGCAACTGTTGATAATTTGTTGAAGTAGAGTAAAAGGTACATTTTACTATTTCTTAGCTTTTATCTTTGAAGCTGTCCGGGAACTCTGAGCTCAAGTGATCCTCCCACTTGGGTCTCTCAAAGTGCTAGGATTGCAGGCATGAGCCGCCATGCCTGGCCAATTTTTAAAAAGGTTAAATTACAATTAAAGGATTTTCTTGTATTGAGTGTGTCCTAGAATACTGTAGGTATTTGATTAAATATCAGTGCTTGATACAGTGATTACCTCAACTTCTTGTCTTTGATCTTTGGTGGTCTCTTCTATGTCCTCACTAAGTCTTTCCATCATGAGCCCAAATTCTTCTCAGCGGCATGTTTCCAGATTCCAAATTATCGTAAATGTTGATGTTACCTTTACTGGAATGGAAGGAAACTAAAGAAAGAAGGTACTCCTGCAAACCTGGGAACCTTATGAAAGTCGTGCTTTCCCATTTTAAAGCTGTTAGAAGAAGGGGAATGTTTCTAATGCTGACATTTAAGGCAACTTATAATGCTGTAAGCTTTTGAATTATGGCTGCTGCTGCTTTTGCCCTTCGTGTCTAACATATACTTCTGGGGAACTTTGTGCAAATTCTAAAAAGGCACCCCTTTGTGCCCTGAGCCATCATGGCTTCACTGGAGAAGGGCAAGCTGGATTTCAACCCCCTTCCCCTTTGCCCTTCTGGCTTAATGCCCTTGTGCACAGTCTACAAAGCTGTAGCTGGTGAGCTTGATGTTTCAGAATAATGAAGTTACATGTGTTTAAGTTTTTGGTGATGTGTATTTCTGAGGAGTAGGTATGAAAGTTTGGAGAGCTATAGTGTAGAATCATGAGCATTTCAATTTTGTGAATGTTAAAACAATGTATTCTTTTAATGAAGTTATTATAAGTTTTACAAGTATATGGAAAAACAAGAAGCTATTCTCTGTTAAAACCCTGTAATTAGTGCTTCAGTGTATATATTTTTTTATTTTTTCAGACGGGGTCTAGGTAGTGCTTCAGTGAATATATTTTTTTATTTTTTGAGATGGGGCTAGCTCTGTTACCCAGGCTCGACGTGGGTAGGCAGTGGCTATTCAGAAGCACAATTGTAGTACACTGCAGTCTTGAACTCCTGGGTTCAAGCGATCCTCCCACCTCAGCCTCCCGAGTAGCTAGGACTACAGGCATGCGCCACCATGCCCAGCTAATTTTTGTATTTGCTTTTGGTAGAGATGGGGTTTTGCCACGTTGCTCAGGTTGGTCTCGAACTCCTGGGCTCAAGCAATCTGCCCACCTCGGCTTCCCAAACTGCTAGGATTACAGGTGTGACCCACTGCACCTGGCCCTGGTATACTTTTTAAGAATCTTAACAATTATATTTGAAGGTACAAGCACAAAACTGCAGAACATACACCATATACACATGCATACAGCACCTTGCCTTAATGGCAGAAGTTCAATACCTGATTAGTAGGAAACACTATTACCATATTTGCTCAGCTCTAAGGTGTGTACATTACCGTATTTTAACATTTCTGATAGTCAGGTGCCTTTTACTTTTGAAGAATTTTTAAGCTACTGTTAAAGTGGAATTTATATTTAATGAGATTTCAGAAGCAAGTCAGTATTGTAAGTCAGTCAGTCTGAGGGGCTTTGTGAAACCTGAAATTTTGAAGTTACCTTTGGATGTCTTAATTGAAAAAAAATGTAAGGGCTGAAGTTTTTTTCTTCTTAAAATTTCAGTTTTTGTAGTTGAAAACCGTAGAAATAGAAAACAAAAGCCACATTGTTAGGAAATGACAGGTCTTAATTCTAATTTTAGTCTTTTTTTTTCTTTTTAAAATTTCCTGTTATCTTAGCTCAGAGCTGGGTTTCAGTCTCCAGTTTTCTAGCTAAATTAACCAGTGGCAGTTTTTGTTTATAGTTTTATTATGGCATTGCTAATGCTCATTACATTTGTCGTGGACTTGAGCAAAAAACTCAATTGATGACATTCGTCTGTTTATAGTCATTACCATTTGGTAAACAACTTTAATTTTTGGCAGAGTAGCACCTGAATTTCTCTCATTTTACCAGACAGGTCAACATTTACTTCAGGGTAAAGCTATTTATTTTTCATATTGCTAGTTTAAAAAAAGAGAGAAGAGAGAACACTAATAAGTTAAAAACTCTTTGTACACATGTACATTTTCACTTTGAGGAGCTATGAGAAATTGAATCTAACCAAAATTTACCTTTATTCTATTTTGAGAGCATTTGCATTTGCCATATTTAATTTTTTTTTTTTTTTTTTTTGAGATGGAGTCTCACTCGGTTGCCCAGGCTGTAGTGCAGTGGGGCTATCTCGGCTCACTGCAGCCTCCGCCTCCCAGGTTCAAGCAGTTCTCCTGCCTCAGCCTCCTGAGTAGCTGGGATTACAGGCATGTGCCACCATGCCCGGTTAATTTTTGTATTTTTAGTAGAGACGGGGTTTCACTATGTTTAGGTCTCAAACTCCTGACCTTGTGATCCGCCTACCTCGGCCTCCCAAAGTGCTGGGATTACAGGCATGAGCCACTGTGCCTGGCTAAAGCTGTTGTTGTTGTTAACAGCCTTTTTTCACAGCTAGCTAATTTATATCCTAAGATGCATGCAAAAGATTATGCTCAGTTTATTTTTTTCTGGTTCAGCAGCATGCTACATTTCAAATGAAATTTTAAGAATTGATAGGAATAGAAAAATGTTCTGCCCTATTAGATGAGGTCAGTTCTTTTCCCTTTTGAAAAATGATCAGTTTTGGTATTTTTTCATTTTTAAGAAAGTCATTTTATTCTGTACTAAGATGAAATTTTTCTTATCCAGGAGAAACCTGAGGTTGATAAGGTTAAGTAACTTGCCCAAGGTCATACAAATAATAAATTGAAGAATAATGAATTGAACCCAGGCACATGTAGTTCTAAGACCAGCATTTTTGTCATTACATTGCATTTTCTCTGGTACGCTAATAGTAGTTGGCCCTATTGAAACATTTATTAAGACATAATTGCTAGCCTGGGCAACATAGTGAAACTTCATCTCTAAAAAAAAAAAAAAAAAAAAAAAGCAGCAGCTGGGTGTGGTGGTGTGCACCTGTAGTCCCAGCTACTTGGGAGGCTGGGATGGAAGGATTCCTTGAGTCCGAGAGGTCAAGACTATAGTGAGCCATGATCATGCTCCTGCACTCCAGCCTGGGTGACCGAGCAAGACCCTGTATCAAAAAAAAAAAGTAATAAAATGACATATTCTCTGAATAACTTAGATTCTATGTTCCTAAAAGGAAATCTAGCATAAGGATATGTATTTCATTGTCTTTTACACAAATTATGTGCCTAGAGCACTGTAGTAGTGCTGAGTTACATCAACAGTTATTGATTTAGTTACATTAATCCTTCTGTCCTAAAGCTAACGAAGATTTTGACCCAAGTCTCAGTAGATCTAAAAAATTTTGTTTTGGGTTGTGTTTTCATTTTCCTTTTCTCACATTTTTAGAAATATGTTCTCAGTTTTAACAATATGTTGCTTAATGTCAGGTTTATTTTCTATACAGTTTTTTGTGTTGACTAGGAGCCCATTTTTAATCTAACAAGCATTTCATAATGGAAGAATGAAATGTCTTAGATCCGAAACGAAACCCTGAGTCACTGAATGTGTGTGTTCATAGCTGCCAGCGCTGCCTCTTTGGTTGGTGATTCTTAGGTTCTGTCTATCATACCTGGGCTGTATTGACATCAGACTAAGGAAAAAGGTGGCAGCCTTTTATAAAGAGTTGTGATATTGTGAAAGAGGCAACAGTGGAAACTGAAGACTCAAAGGCATTTGATAGTGCCTGCTTTAGTATTTGGATCATCAGCCGAAATGGCTGAAGTCGCTGTCAAATTAGCTAGCCATCAGCTATCCTACTCTATTCTGTCCTCTAGTGAAGACACAACTTTTAGGTCTCTGAAAAAGTAACTGGGCAGGTGGTGGTGTGTTGTGTGCTCAAGGTTCATTCTTTGCTTATAGTGCATTAGACATGTAATCCTAGTTTTATATTGCCTTTGAGTCTATAGTTAATTGGATAATAAGACCGTGAGCTCCTTGGGCAGGAACAGTGTCTTGCTCTCCATTTCATTCCTATTTCTTGGCACATAGTGGGCACTCAAATATTATTGAGTAAATGCATGATCCTTTCAGTCTCAGTTAAAGCATGAGATTTTCCTGAGGCTTTAACTTGGAGAACTCTTTGCCTTTCTTACTCTACAATATGATGAATCCATCAGAAAATAATGTCTTTTAGATATTTATAAATATGTAAATCACCAACCAAAGAGGTAGCGCTGGCAGCTATGAACACAGACATTCAGTGACTCAGGGTTTCATTTCTGATGGATGACATTTCATTCTTCTATTTTTAGTTATAGCCCCCAAATTCATTATATATTCACCACTGATAACATCTCATAAAAATCCATTTTCATAGACAGTTTCAAGTCAAGATTTAAAAGGCTTAAGCTGTAAGTCTTTGCCATCCCATGATAGTTGGTCTTTACCAAAGTAAATGATTCATTCAATTCTTTTAATAATTTTATACATAGTAAGGCAAAATTTAGAATTTGTGATCATTTTTATATTTTTCACTAACATTTCCTGTCTCAGTTGCAGAGGGCTAAAAGGGTTTGCTGAATATGATAAATAAGGAAAATGTGTATACATCTTCTACTTAAGAATGAGACTGTACCTTTCAGACTCCAGCTATAGTAGTAACCCTAAATGTAAGTGGTGAACTGCTCATTCTCCTGTAAGATGTTTACAGCATTTTCTAACACAGAACTATTTAGAGTGTAGTACGAGACAGTGCTGGCCCATGAGCTGTTTATTATCTGTGAGGAGATAAGTTCGGAAATTGAGTTTTTAGAGACTTGCATAGCAGTTTGATAGAACAAATTTATGCCTGTCAAATCAAATAATAACAAATTGGGGCTTATATTTGGTATACATTTTATTTTTCTAGTAATTCATTTTTACTGTTTTTTAGCAAAATTATTTGCCCATAATGAATTGGAAATTCAAAGAAAAAAAGTTATTTACTAGAGATAATTTGCAAAGCAGTGTTCTAAAACAGTGGTTCACATCCTTTCATGTTCGCTTAACCTTCTAAATGATACTGCACTCGAAGTGGTGCGGAGTGTGGGATAGAGACTGCTGTTTCCTTACCGGTAGCCCTCTGATAGAGAATCCTTATATTGAAAATAATTTCCCACTGACTTTCCCTTCATTGTTTCAATCTTTTCACTAAATCTAACTTAAATTTTTTTTTTTTTAATAAATGGGTTTAATAAAATACTGGTTATTATGAGTTCTGAGCTATGCTAGTGTAACATATTAAGTTGCAATGTCAAAATATTACCCCAAAATAGACCCATTCCTCTGAAGAATGGGCATGCTAACTATTTTTTAGCAGGTATAATATAGTCACAAATAATGCGTTTTACTGAAACTAATAACATAAATACAGTATGTATAAGATTTGGCCTAATATGTAAAGCTCTGTGGGAGTAATGCCATTATAAATGCCCCTTTTGCCCTGGCCTGACCTTTATACCTTATTACTTAAAAATACCATAATTTCGGCCGGGCGTGGTGACTCAAGCCTGTAATCCCAGCACTTTGGGAGGCCGAGACGGGCGGATCACGAGGTCAGGAGATCGAGACCATCCTGGCTAACGCGGTGAAACCCCGTCTCCACTAAAAAAAAATACAAAAAACTAGCCAGGTGAGGTGGCGGGCGCCTGTAGTCCCAGTTACTCGGGAGGCTGAGGCAGGAGAATGGCGTGGGCGGGGAGGTGGAGCTTGCAGTGAGCTGAGATCCGGTCACTGCACTCCAGCCTGGGCGACAGAGCAAGACTCCGTCTCAAAAAAAAAACACAAAAACCATAATTTCTTTAAAGTATAAAAATGTAAATATTTCATACCTGTATGATTCCTGTTTATCGTTGAATAATAATTCATCGTGTGCCATATACTACAGGTTGGCTATTTTATTGATGGATACCTGGGCTGTTTCCTGCTTGGGTTGTTATGAATAAAGCTGTTGTTATATACATATTTGTTTGAATATTTTGTGGACTTATGCTTTTATTTCTCTTGGGTAAAAATACTGAGAACAAGAATTGCTGGTTCTTAGGGTAGGCATATGTTTTTGATTTATAAAAAACTACTGGAACTTTTTCCAACATGATTGTGCCATTTTACACTCCCCACCAATGTTTGTGCTACATCTTTACCAAAGTCTTTTTTTTTTTTTTTTTTTTTTCTGTTTTGAGACAAGATCTCACTCTGTCACCTAGGCTGGCGTGCAGTAGCACAATTAGGGCTCACTGCAGCCTCAACCTCCCAGGTCCAAGCAATCCTTCTGCCTCAGCTGGGACTACAGGTGTGCAGTAGCACACCTGGCTAAATTTTTCTGAATTTTCGTAGAGAAAGGGTTTCACCGTGTTGCCCAGGCTGGTCTTAAACTCCTGAGCTCAAGCAGTCCTTCCAGTTTGGCCCCCAGAAGTGCTGGGATTATGGGCCTGAGCCACCATGCCTGGATGCCAACAGTCTTTTAAATCAGCCGTCCCCAGCAGTCTCTTTTTGGCATCAGAGACTGGTTTCATGGAAGACAATTTTTCCACAGAGTAAGGTGGGGGACAGGCATGGTTTTGGTATGAAACTGTTCCACCTCAGGTCATCAGGCATTAGATTCTCATAAGGAGCACATAGCTTAGATCCCTCGCATGTGCAGTTCACAATAGGGTTGGCACTCCTATGAGAATCTAATGCTGCTGCTGATCTGACAGGAGGCGGCGCTCAGGCAGTAATGTTTGCCTGCCTCACCTCCTGCTGTGCGGCTCTGTTCCTAACAGGCCAAGGACCAGTACCAGTCCATGCCCAGGGGTTGGGGACCCTTGTTTTAAATTGTGATTTTAATTTGCATTTCCCTGATGGCCAGGGATGAGCACTTTTTCCACGGTTTTTAGTGGTTTCCGTATCTTCCTTTGTCAGTTGTTTAAATCTATTGCCCATTTTATTTGTCTTCATATTATTGAGGTGTAGGGAATTTTTATATCTTCTAGATACAGATCTCCTTTGTCAAGTATATGTTTTGTGAGTATTTTCTCCCAGTATGTGACTTGCTTATTCATTTTCAAAATGGTGTCCATTGTATTTTTTCAACATTTTATTATGAAAATTTTCTTTTTTCTTTCTCTTTTTTTTTTTTTGACAGAATTTCACTCTGTCGCCCAGGCTGGAGTGCAGTGATGCAATCTCAGCACATTGCAACTTCCACCAGCCCGGGTTCAAGCAATTCTCCTGCCTCAGCCTCCCAAGTAGTTGGGATTACAGGCGCCCACCATCATGCCCGGCTAATTTTTGTGTTTTTAGTGGAGACAGGTTTTCACCATGTTGGCTGGGCTGATCTCAAACTCCTGATCTCAAGTAATCTTGACCTTGGCCTCCGAAAGTGCTGGGATTACAGGCGTGAGCCACCACGCCCAGCCTATTATGAAAAATTTCAAGCATACAGGAAGTCGAAAGACTTATAGTGAACACCCATACACCCACTACCCAGATTCTGTCATTGACATTGTATTATACTTGTCTTTTTACGTAAGTGTCCATATATCCTATTGTATGCATTTTAAGGTAAATTGCAGACTCAGTTCACCTCCCACAAATACTTCACAATGTATTATTATGAATTATAACTTATAATTCATAATTATGAATTAGAATTCAGTAACTGCAGCTTTTTTCTTTTGAAGTAAACTTCATACAGTGAAGGCAGAAGTTTTTTTTTTTTTTTTTTGAGACAGAGTTTCACTCTTGTTGCCCAGACTGGAGTGCAACGATGTTGGCTCACCGCAACCTTCGCCTCCCAGGTTCAAATGATTCTCCTGCTTAGCCTCCCCAGTAGTTGGGATTATAGGCATGTGTCACCACACCCAGCTAATTTTGTATTTTTAGTAGAGACGATGTTTCTCCATGTTGGTCAGGCTGGTCTCGAACTCCTGACCTCTGGTGATCTGTCCACCTCCGCTTCCCAAAGTGCTAGGATTACAGGCGTGAGCCACCACGCCCAGCAAAGGCACAAGTTTTAAGTGAACATTGGCTGAGTTTTGACAAAAGCATGCACCTGTGGAATCCTAAACCCCATCAAGATGTAGAATGTTACCATCATTCTAGGAAGTTCTTTCAGACCTAGTCCCATGTAATCTGTATCTCCATTCTTCCAGATCCAACCATTGTCCTGCTTTTTCTGCATCATAGGTAGTTTTGTCTGTTCTAAAACCTTGTAAAAGTGGATTCACGTATTATGTACTCTTCTGTTTAAAGTGTCTTTCACCTAGCCATAAGGTTTTTGAGATTCATCTATGCCGTTGAACATATCAATAGTTTATTCCTTTTTATTGCTGAATAGTAATCCTTTGTATGACTATATTACACTTTATCCATTCTCTTGTGAATGTGTACCTAAGATGTTTCCAGTTTTGGGATATTATGAATAAACTGTTGTGAACATTTTTGTACAAGTCCTTTTGTGGGAATATATTTTCATTTTTAAGGGAAATACTTATGAGTGGAATTGCCAGATTATAGGGGAAAGTGTCAGAGCCTTTTCCATAGTGGTTGTACTAATTTATACCCCCAACAACAGTGTGTGAAAGTTCTTTCTGTTCCACAGTCTTGCCAAATTTGGTGTTTTAAGTCTTAGGAATTTTAGCCATCTTGGTGAGTGTGTAGTGGTACCTGATTGTGATAGTGTATTGTACTTTAAATAGCTATTTCTCACATCCCACCTTCTTTAATCACTGTCCATGCACATCACACACCTCAGCTTTACTAATTTTCTCTCAGCTTTTTCTGTACTACTTTAACTTTGCCTTCAATTTTCTATGCCCCTGCACTTTTATATATAGTTCACCGTAGGAGAGAACCTGTGCAGCCAAACCAGTGCTATTAGGAGCCAATGAAATAAAATTTAGGTGAGTGTTTATGACTTTTCTTTCTTTGAAACGTACTCTATGTTGCCTAGCTCAGGACATTAGAGGTTTTAAATTTGAGTTTCACCATTTACAATGGTGACTTTAGGCAAGTTTCTTAGCCTAACGTTTCTGTTTTTGGGCTGATTAAATGAGATCATGATGTAAAGTGTCTAGTGCAATGCAGAGTACAAACTAGATCTTCATTGATTTCCTTCTCTTTTAGAAGTGGTATATATTTGTAGGGTTTTCTTTTCCTTTATTTTATTTTATTTATTTATTTTTTTGAGACAGACTCTCAGTCGGTCACCCAGGCTGGAGTGCAGTGGCGCAGTCTTGGCTCACTGCAAACTCCACTTCCCAGGTTCACGCCATTCTCCTGTCTCAGCCTCCTGAGTAGCTGGGACTACAGGCGCCCGCCACCATGCCCAGCTAAGTTTTTTGTATTGTTAGTAGAGATGGGCTTTCACCGTGTTAGCCAGGATGGTCTCAATCTCCTCACCTCGTGATCCGCCCACCTCAGCCTCCCAAAGTGCTGGGATTATAGGTGTGAGCCACCTCGCCTGGCTTGTCTTCTCCTTTAAAAAAAAAAAAAAAAGTTTATTCCAAAACTAGCTTAAATCAATTATCAGCGTGGTTGTGCTTTTATATTTACCTTCTTTTTTTCTCTTTAATCCTCCCTTCCCCCTACACTTCCTGGCCTCTGGTAACAACCATTCTACTTTCTATCTTCATGAGATCCACATTTTTAGCTCCTATGTATGAGTGAAAATGTGATATTTGTCTCACTATGCTTGGCTTATTTCACTTAACATAATGACCTCCAGTTCCATCCATTGTTGCCACAAATGACATGATTTCATTTTTATGGCTGAATAGTATTCCGTTGTGTATATATTCCACGTTTTCTTTATATCCTCATGTGTTGATGGGCACTTAAGTTGGTTCCATATTTTGGCTGTTGTGAATAGTGCTGCAAGAAGTGGTATATAACTGAAAGAATAAGAATTCAAAGCATCATTGCCTCAGTTAAATTTAACACAGCCTTACTTGTCAGATGGAAGGCATTGCCAATAACAGAGGCCTTATACTACATCATCAATATGGACATTACACAGGGTTCCATTTACTGAACTGCCCTACTAAGTACAGAGGTAGAACCTCATACTCTGAAGTTGTCAGTTGAGAACTTGATACAGTTGTCTGATAAAGTATATCAAGAATTAAATATTTAAGTGTATGCTAAAGGAACTATACACCACTTAAAGGGATTTTCTGGGACTTTTTTTATTTTCTTTGAAACAACCACTCTGTACAATACAAAAGTTCCGAACTCTTTAAACATACATACATGTATTTTCTTTCTTTCTTTTTTTTTTAGACAGTCTCACTGTGTTGCCTAGGCTGGAGTGCAGTGGCAGGATCTCGGCTCACTGCAGTCTCCGCCTCCTGGATTCAAGGGGTTCTCCTGCCTCAGCCTTCTGAGCAGCTGGGACTGCAGGCATGCGCTGCCACGCCCAGCTAATTTTTGTATTTTTAGTAGAGATGGGGTTTTCCATGTTGGCCAGGTCAGTCTTGAACTCCTGACCTCAGGTGATCCGCCCACCTTGGCCTCCCAAAGTGTTAGGATTACAGGCGTGAGCCACCGCCCACAGCCGTATGTTTCATATTCTAGGTTGATGTAATGCCAGCCTTTCTTTAAAGAGGACAGTATAAAATGAACCGTTCCTGGCCGGCACGGTGGCTCATGCCTGTTTATCCAGCTCTGTGGGAGACCGAGGTGGGCGGATTATTTGAGGTCAGGAGTTTGAGACTAGCCTGAGCAACATGGTGAGACCCCCATCTCTACTAAAAAAAAAAAAAGAAACTTAGCCGGGCGTGGTGGCGCATGTCTGTAGTCCCAGATACTTGGGAGGCTGATGCAGGAGAATCGCTTGAACCCCGGTGGCGAAGGTTGCAGTGAGCTGAGATCGCGCCATTGCACGCCAGGCTGGGCAACAGAGCGAGACCCTGTCGCAAAAAGAAAAAAAAAAAAAAAGTGAACTGTTCCCTAATCTTTCTTGTGTGAAATATGAGGGCAGAGGTTGAGATCATGACATGCAGATAAGGATGACAACTTCAGTGAAGGAAATCAATAGAGGAGCAAGCGGTGGACAGTAGTTCACTGTGAATTCTGTCCAGTCTCCAAGTTTCGGCAGCTTTGGGAAGCAGGCTAAACTGTTCTTGGGGTTCTTCAGGTTAATGACAATAAGCGAGGGTGGAGTGCTTAATCCTTTTAAGTGAATGATAAACACTGTGGAAGGCGTGTCTTCAAGCGCTCCACTCCCGCAGGGCTGTAGGTCACGTGAGCTTAAAGTACTTCCCGAATCCCAGCCACTGTCTCCTGTGGGCAGGCATCACAGTCTGAAAGGACAGCAAGGAAGAGGTAGGCAGGGAAAACTAATTGGAAGGAAGTTTAAATACAGAAAGAGCAAAGTATTACCTAACTATAACAATGCCACATTTTACTGTGACCAAGGTAGAGGAGGACCCCGAGGAGGGGGCAGCGGCTGCCATCTCTCAAGAGCCTAGTTTAGCAGACATAAAAGCCCGGATTCAGGACTCAGATGAACCAGGTGAGTACGCAACTTGGGAGCTTTTGGAAGCTATAAAATTTTTCATGAAAGAGGTAACTAGAATATCAAAATTCAAAATGCCTTCTTTAGGACAGAGGAGAGTGTTGTGGTTGAGGTGTTTTTCAGTTACTTGTTTCACTCCCCTGTATATCTGATAACTTCTCTTACTTTTCTCACACACTGGTTTGTTTTTACCCACAATGAGTTCTGTGTTCGTTACCAACAGGTGAAACCGAATCAGTGGCAATGTTTGAAGAGTTTTCAAGCAAAAAGAAAGGCACAGTAGAAGTCAATTTATGTGGAATTTAGAATTCACTTTTTCCTCACAGTTTAGATTGTATCTGGAGAAGACTTTTAACCCAACGAGTGGATGACATTTAAACTTAGCAGTTTATAAAATACTATATAAAGAGGGAGCATGGTTCAGTAGTTTTGTACCATGGACTTTGACTGTACTTGTGACTTCTCAGGTTATTCAGTATTTTACCTCAGTTTGCCAGCTTAAACAGTAATTCAATAGTGAATGGTCTAAGAATTTATTAATGGCAGAACAAAAGTACAATCGATGGTCATTGTGGTGACTAGCATAGCATCAGGTTAAAAAAAGTATTTCATGAATGTGATTATCCCTGTTACTTTCTTTAAATGGTAACAGTTCGCACTTGCTAGGGGAATTGTGGTTTTGAATTTTTAAACAAGCAATTAAATCTTTGTTAATATTACAGTATTAAATATAGTTGTAATTTGAAGGCCCTTATTTTTCAAGTCTGTAAATTGTGAGCAGCTTCTTTAGTTATATGAATTAAGGATAAGGGAATAAGCTCTCAAAATTACTTTTATTTTATATTTTTGGAGATGGAGTCTTGCTCTGTCACCCAGGCTGGAATGCAGTGGGGTGATCTTGGCTCACTGCAACCTCTGCCTCTCGGGTTCCAGCGATTATTTTGCCTCAGCCTCCCAAGTAGTTGAGATTACAGGTGCCTGTCACCACGCCCAGCTAATTTTCGTATTTTTAGTACAGACAAGGTTTCACCATTTTGGCCAGGCTGGTCTCAAACTCCTGACCACAAGCGATCCCTCACTTCGGCCTCCCAAAGTGCTGGGATTACAGGTGTGAGCCACTGCATCAGCCTCAAAATTACTTTTAATCCCATGATTCTATTATTCTCACTTTCCTTTATAGCATGTAACACATTGCAGTTCCTTGGTGTAAACAGCAGTTGGTTATTCTTTCTTAAAACCATTCGAGAATTTTTATGAATCTTATTTGAAGATACAAACTGTTAAGGGAAATGTTCCTTTTGTTTTTTCCTTCTAGTGAGAGAATTTATTAGGGGAATATCAG
Organism: Piliocolobus tephrosceles; assembly: GCF_002776525.5. Taxonomy (NCBI): domain Eukaryota; kingdom Metazoa; phylum Chordata; class Mammalia; order Primates; family Cercopithecidae; genus Piliocolobus; species Piliocolobus tephrosceles. The sequence continues at coordinate 153,967,144 of NC_045439.1, forward strand.
AAAAAAAATTTTATGTAAACTCTTTGTCCCCAAGGTTATTTTCATTTTGCTGAATAGGATGATGGAAAGTGGAAAGCAAGTTTAATCTACTTGGAACTTGAATGTGATTCTCTACAACTCCACTTCAGCTCAATTAGGTTCCCTCTCAGGCCTGTGCCTACTTATTTATTTACTTATTTTTTACCTCATCCCAAATGTGATAGTAAGGCTGACGTGTATTTGAAGCTGCACTTTCTTTGTTGCTTATGTTTTCCCTCCTTAGATATTAATCCCTTTAGGCTTTTGTCTTTGTTATTGTCTTCGTTAATTTCATAAGTTGCAAGTGAAGTCCATCTGTACCTCATTTCATTTGTTTTTTAAATTTCCTTTCTCCACCACTTCTACTGTCTTTTATTATTTCATCTTTACTAGTCCCATTATGTTTGCAGAAATTTGCTTCAGATTATACGAAAGTGTTAAAATCATTCAATCTGTTAGTAACTACCTGTAAAAGCCATAAAAAAATGTGATGGGACCCAACTTTGTAATGAGTGACATTATTAGGCTTAATTTATTTTCTTCCATAGTAATTGCTTTTAACAAGGAAGAAGAGACAGATATAATCTACATTGAATTTAATAAGCATTTTTACTTTGGCATTTTCCATAACAGCCCAGAAAATACTTGCTTGAATAAACTATTGCTTAGCAAGTTAACAACTACTGGTAATATATTATCTAAATTGCACTTGCCTTTATTATAAGGTTAAATTCAAGGGTAGGAAGGAAGGAAATGTGAGAACAATCTAAAAGTTACTTGTTTTTTTAAACCTAGGAATAAAATGTTTTTGAAGATACATGATTTTTTGGAGCGGTTGCTTTTCATGCAGTGAGTTTTATCCCCTTCTCCTAAGTGTAAAAAAATAAATAAATTTTTTAAAACTGATCATGGTTTTTTTCACAAGCACTTCCAACACTGGCCAGTTATATAACCAGGAGCCTTTTTCATTATTTTTTCTTCTAAATCTGTATGGAGAGAAAAATATGTAGTGTCGTATAAACTGAACATGTTTAGAAAGTAAATCATCCTTTAAAATTTGTTTTTAAAATATGAGATTTATTTGAACGGGACAGATGAGGAATTTGAGATAAAATAGAAATGTGAATATAGATAATCTAATTTTTTGAAAAGGTATACTTTGGAAATATTGTGGGCTCAGTTACCACTGCAATAAAATGAGTCATATGAATTTTTTTTTTTTTAATTTGAGATGGTGTCTCACTCTGTTGCTAGGCTGGAGTGCACTGGCGTGATCTCCACTCACTGCAACCTCTGCCTCCCAGGTTCAAGCGATTCTCCTGCCTCAGCCTCCCAAGTAGCTGGAACTACAGGCACATGCCACCATGCCTGGCTAATTTTTTTGTATTTTTAGTAGAGATGGAGTTTCACTGTGTTAGCCAGGATGGTCTCCTGACTTTGTGATGCACCCACCTCTGTCTCCCAAAGTGCTGGGATTACAGGTGTGAGCCACTGCACCTGGCCATCACATGAATTTTTGAGTTCCCACTGCATATAAAAATGATATTTATACTATACTGTAGTCTGTTAAGTGTGCAGTAGCATTGTGTCTTTAAAAAACAATGTGCATACCTTAATTTAAAAATTATTATTTTTTGGCCGGGCACAGTGGCTCAAGCCTGTAATCCCAGCACTTTGGGAGGCCGAGACGGGCGGATCACAAGGTCAGAAGATCGAGACCATCCTGGCTAACACGGTGAAACCCTGTCTCTACTAAAAAAATACAAAAAACTAGCCGGGCGAGGTGGTGGGCGCCTGTAGTCCCAGCTACTAGGGAGGCTGAGGCAGGAGAATGGCATAGAGCCGGGAGGCGGAGCTTGCGGTGAGCTGAGATCCGGCCACTGTACTCCATCCAGCCTGGGCGGCAGAGCAAGACTCCGTCTCAAAAAAAAAAAAAAAAAAAAAAATTATTATTTTTAAATTTTTTTAAAGACAGGGTTTTGCTATATTACTCAGGCTGGACTCAAACTCTTGGGCTTGAGTTTGAGGAGTGGTCCTCCCCTCCTGCCTCAGCTTCCTGAGTAGCTTGGACTACAGGCATGTACTACCATTCCTGACTCTAAAAAATGCTTTATTACCAAAAAATGCCAATGATCATTTGAGCCTTCAGCGAGTGATAATCTTTTTACTGGTGGAGGTGGAGAGTGTTGGCTCAGTGTTGATGGCTGCTGCAGGGTGGGTTGCTGAAGGTTGTGGTAACTGTGGCAATTTCTTGAAATAGAACAACTGCATGAATTGACTCTTCCTTTGATGAAAGATTTCTCTGTAGCATGCAATGTTATTTGATAGCGTGTTACCCACAGAACTTCTTTCAAAATTGGAGTCAGTCATTGTAAACCTTGCTGCTTAGTTTATGGAATATTCTAAAATCCTTTGTTGTCATTTCACCAGTGTTCACAGCATCTTCATCAGTAGATTTCATGTCAAGAAACTACTTTCTTTGCTCAACCATAGGAAGCAACTCCTTATCCATTCAAGTTTTATCATGAAATTGCAGCAATTCAGTCACATCTTCAGGCTCCACTTCTAATTCTAGTTGTCTTGCTATTTCCACCACATCTGCATTATTCCCTCCAGTCAAGTCTCAAACCCCTGAAAGTCATCCATGAGGGCTAGGGTCTGCTTCCCAATGTTAATGTTGATTTTTTTTTTTTTTTTTAAGGCTGGTCAAGTGAAGGAGTAGGAGTGAGAGAAGGAACAAATAAATCTATAACTGATTGCGATCAGTTAGTTGTAAACACCATTGCACTCACCAGCCTAATGTTGATATTTTTACTTTTTCCCATGAGTCACAAATGTTCTTAATGCGATCTAGAATGGAGAATCATATTCACTGTACTTTGTCCAGATCCGTCAGAGGAATCACTATGTATGGCAGCTACAGCCTTAGAAAATGTAATTCATAAGTAAGTCGGAAGTTGAAATAATTGCTTGATCCATAAGCTGCAGATGGATCAAAGATGCTGTTGTTGATGTTATGCTAGCAGGCACGAAAACAACATTGATCTCTGTACAGCTCCTTCAGAGCTCTTGAGTGACCAGTGCATTGTCGATAACATTTTGAAAGAAATCTTTTTTTCCTGAGCAAGGCTCAGCAGTAGTCTCAGCAGTGGGCTTAAAATATTCAGTAAACCGGCTGGGCGCAGTGGCTCACACCTGTAATCCCAGTACTTCGGGAGGCCAGTGTGGGTGGATCACCTGAGTTCAGGAATTCGAGACCAGCTTGGCCAACATAACAAAACCCCTTCTCTACTAAAAATACAAAAATTAACTGGGCGTGGTGGCACATGCCTGTAATCCCAGGTACTTGTGAGGCTGAGACAGGAGAATCGCTTGAACCCAGGAGGCGGAGGTTGCAGTGAGCTGAGATTGGGCCACTGCACTCCAACCTGGGCAACAGAGCAAGACTACATCTCAAAAAAAAAAAATTAGTAAACCATGCTGTAGACAGATTAGCTGTTATCCAGGCTTTGTTCCACCGAGCATAAGCAGAGTAGATTTAGCATAATCCTTTTTTTTTTCTTTCGTTTTTAAGAGACAGGAGTCTCACAATGTTGCCCAGCCAGCCTTGAACGCTTGTGCTCAAGTGATTGTCCCAACTCAGCCTCCTAGTAGCTGAGACTGCAGATGTGCACCATTACACCTGACTTGTTGTATAGTTCTTTTTTTTTTTTTTGAGACGGAGTCTCGCTCTGTCTCCCAGGCTGGAGTGCAGTGGCCGGATCTCGGCTCACTGCAAGCTCCGCCTCCCGGGTTTATGCCATTCTTCTGCCTCAGCCTCCCGAGTAGCTGGGACTACAGGCGCCCACCATGTCGCCCGGCTAGTTTTTTGTATTTTTTTAGTAGAGACGGGGTTTCACCGTGTTCGCCAGGATGGTCTCGATCTCCCAACCTCATGATCCGCCCGTCTCGGCCTCCCAAAGTGCTGGGATTACAGGCTTGAGCCACCGTGCCCGGCCTGTTGTATAGTTCTTAAGGTTCTTAGGATTTTCAGAACAGTAAATGAGCATTGGCTTCAACTTAAAGTCACCAGTTGCATTAGCCCCTAACAAGAGAGGCAACCTGTCCTTTGAAGCAAGGCATCATCTTGTCCTTTCTAGCTATGAAAGTCCTAGATGGCAACTTCTTCCAACATAAGACTGCTTCCTCGCCTGTGAAAATTTGTTGTTTAGTGAAGCCACCTTCATCATTGATCGTAGCTCAGTCTTCTGGATAACTTGCTATGGCTTCTGTAAAAGCACTTGCTGCTTTCCCTTGCATTTTTATGTTTTGGAGATGGCCTCTTTCCTTAAACCTTGTGAACCAACTTCTGTTAGCTTCAGACTTATTTTGCACTCTAATCAATTCTCTTGGCCTTCATAGAATTGAAGGTCTTGGGTCTTGTTCTGGATTAGGTTTTTGCGTATAGGAATGTTGTGGCTGGTTTGATCTTCTATCCAGACCACTAAAACCTTCTCCGTATCAGCAATAAAATTGTTTAGCTTTCTTATCATGTATGTGTTCACCGGAATAGCACTTTTAATTTCCTTCAAGAACTTTTGCTTTGCATTCACAACTTGCTGTTTGGTGCAAGAGACCTAGCTTTTGGCCTGGAGGCTTTTAACGTACCTTTCTCACTGAGCTTAATCATTTGAAGCTTTTGATTGAAAGTGAGAGATGTCCAACATCTTTTCACTTGAAAACTTAGAGGCCATTGTGGGGTTATTAACTGGCCTATTTTCAATATTGTTGTGTTTCAGTGAATAGGGGGGCCGGAGACGAGGGAGAGAGACAAGGAAGCAGCTGGTTGGTGGAGTGGTCAGAACACACACAACTTTTATGGATTAAGTCTTCTGTGGGCGCAGTTCATGGTACCCCAAAACAATTTCAATAATAACAGCAATTTCAATAGCACAGATCATCATAAACAAGTATAGTAATAATGAAAAAGTTAAAAATATTGCAAGAATTACCAAAATGTGACAGACATGAAGTGAGTACATGCTTTTGGGAAAATAGCACTAAAAAGACTTGCTTGACATAGGGTTGGCACAGACTTTCAATTTGTAAACAGACAAAAAACCCCAAAGTATCTGTGAAGCACCATAAAGCACAGCACAGTAAAACAAGGTATGCCTGTATATTAGAACCCTGCTTAATTTGGGTTTCCAAGGGAAAAGCAGAAACTCAGACTTTCCTTATGTCTTTCTTGACACTTTTCTTCCTACCCATTCTGTTTTCTCAGCAGCCTGTGCACAGAAACAGTACTTAACCACACACTGTATTATAATAATGTGTTTACTTGATTCTCTCCCCTGGTACACTGATTATAAGTTCCTTGAGGACCTTGTCAGATCATTTTCATATCTCCAGGTCATAAGGTAAATATCTGGCACATAATAAGCAACTCAGTGAATAAGACATGCTCCATGCCTTTTTTATTCATCAAACACATGTTCAGTGTAAATATGTCAGGTATTGTACTTACCTTTTTCCTAAGGCTACAGAAGTATAAGATGTACAGGAGGATCCCCACCAAAGGCAGCAGAATGAGAGTCAGAGACTTCACTTTAAATCCCAGTCCTACTAATTATTACTAATTATTAGTAGTGATAATTTGTTATTATTACTTGAGTGACTTTTGCCAAGCTGTTTAACTTCTCAAAGCCTACTTTCCTTCACTGATATAACAGAGAATAACAGTACCTGCTTTACAGGGTGGTTGTGAGGATTACATGGGATTATGTACCATCCGTAAAGCACTTAATACATATGTGACAGCACTCAAAAATAAGAACTACCTTTAGTGGTTTAATAAGAAAAAGAAACAGATTTGGATAACAGATAATGGACGGAGCCCTGGACAGGTGTCTCAGAGGAAGGGACACAATTCTTGCAGGAAGGTTTAGAGGCAATGATAAACAAAAGGAGCAATACAAAGGAATGAGAGCAGGGTATAGCACGTGGGAAATAAAAGTTTAGGGTAGTTAGCACATTGGGCATCTGGTAAAGAGATAAGAGATGAGGGAGAGAGGTAGATTGAGGCCATTTATGGAAGTGTTATTAATTTCATCCTCTCCCCACTCCGTGGGATAGTGGGTGGTTATTGCCTTTTTAGTGATAATCTGAGGCTGGTGAATAAGTGACTTGCCTCACGCCACATGGTGAGTAGCAGAGCCAGTGTTCAACTTCTAAAGTCTCCGTGCTCCCCACTATACCATGATGCCAAGTCCTAGGTTTTTACTAATAAGAAGAGGTTACTTGATGTCTTAATGTGCCCGAGCCACAGATGTTGATGTGAGCATTATCAAAACTGTGATTTTTAAAAATGGGACCAATATAACAAAGTTTTACTGATTATTACATTTACTTAATCAGATACAAATGTTCCATTCATTCATGTATTTAAATATTTATTCCCACTGCTTCACTTTTTGGCTAGCCTGAAAATATGTGTATTAAAAAATAAAAATAAATATCATGGTTAGTATTTTTGTGAAATAATTGTTCGAGATTTTCTCCCCTGCTCCTCAAATCTTATATTGCCTGTGGATTAGGCAAATTTGAATTGATGAACTTGCCTTCACTGGACACAGATTGCAGTTTGGAAGATTTTCCCTCCTTTAAAATAAGGTTCTAAGGACATTTTTAGAAATGGACCTATAGCACAAGAGAGAGAGGAACCTGTACTGGTATTGAAGAGCGTCTCCAAATAGTAACTCACAAGTAATGCAAATGGTAGGAGAGCAAACTATGAGACAAATTTCTATTAAATCCACAGGATGTTAGACTATTAACTAAATAATTGTTACCCATGAAAACTTATGTTCTAAAAAAGGTGATTTGGCTGGGCTTGGTGGCTCATACCTGTAATGCCAGCACTGTGGGTGGCTAAGGTGGGCAGATCACTTGAGCCCAGGAGTTCAACACCAGCCTGGACAACACGGCAAAACCCTGTCTCGACCGAAAACACACACATACACACACACACACACACAGATGAGCTGGGCGTGCTGGTGTGTGCCTGTAGTCACAGTTACACGGAAGGCTGAGATGGGAGGACTGCTTGAACCCAGGAGTTGGAGGCTGCAGTAATCCGTAATTATGACACTGCACTCTATCCTGGGCAACAAAGTGAGACCCTGTCTCAAAAGAGATTATCTCCTTTTATTCACTAACATTAAAATAGATTGAAATAGACAACTACAGAGCTTCTCTGTGTCAATAAAAATCTTTTCTATAGTGACAATTGAAAAGCCTTTCATTTTCTAGTCCTTTTAACAATTCACAGGAGGCTTTTTACCAGTCTAACTAACAGAAATTTAGGTCTGCATGCTTTAAAATCTCAGGGTCAAAAGTTTATCCTTTAATTTTAAAGTTGGCTCTGTGAGTCGTGTTTTCCTGCCTCTTTCCCCAACCCTCTGTATCCAACCATTGTCAGAAATACTAATACCTCTCTGAAGTATCTTCACAGTTCTTTTTACTATATCTAAGACCTTAATATAAGAATACAAATTTGATTCCTTTCAGATTTTTACATCTTAAAACTTTGTTTAGATTGTGACCCTTCTTTCTCATATTACAATCTCAGACACCTTAATTTCCTATTTGAATGCTGTTATCACCAGCTTTTTAGATCTCTCACTTCCAAAATTTTTCTAGCTTAGGATACCAACCCTCTGTGAACTCTCTGTTACTTTTGCCCCACGAGAGATACACCAGATTTCAACTGATTTAATTCTATAGAGATAAAAATTTCTATAAAATATGCATATTGATTAATTTAAATTCTATAGTCAAAGCAATATTTAGTTTAGGAATATAAAAATATATTAAGTATAACTTTAGTGTATTATAAAATATTCAAAAGATTTTTAAATTTTGGGCTGAATTTAGACATACGGCATAGGTTAACAAATTGATTATAAGCTGGTAAATTTAAAGAATCTAGAATTTCTTGCTTTGGCCAAGCTGAAAGAGGAAACAATTTTACCCAGAAAATGTCATCAACTTTACAATAAAAATAACCAGCTACCATTGTTGAGCATGGTGAGCAGCAGAGCCAGTGTTCCAACCGGGCACTGGTTTGTGGCTTATTTAATCCTCACAACAATCAGGACAGGTAACCATTATCACCATGTTAAAAATGAGGAAAGTGAGGTGCCAAAAAATAGGCAGATTATTTAAGTGACAGATTTGGAATTCAAAATAAGGGCTGTGTAGCTCTAAAGACATTATTTTTCACCATACCACACTGTGTCTACTTGAAACATATATGTAATTATTTGTGTTTTCTGAACTAGGCTGCTCTGTTTTTTCAGTAGTTACTAGTTCTTAAGTTCTATTATCCTCATGGATTTAACAAAATTAATTGAAAGTTAACTGCTTCTACCATTTCGTTTTGGATTGCTTTTTTATTTGGCATAGAGTATTTACAAATGTAGAATACTCTTTCAGATGGTACTAAAAATTGAGAAATCTGAACTTGACTTAATCCAACAATCTTTTTTTGGGGGGGGGGGGGGGGGGGGGGGGGGGGGGGGGCCAGAGTCTGGCTTCTTTGCTCAGGCTGGAGTGCAGTGGGGCAGTCTTGGCTCACTGCAATCTCCGCCTCCAAGGTTCAAGCAATTCTCCTGCCTCAGACTCCAGAGTAGCTGGGACTACAGACATGCACCACCATGCCTGGCTAATTTTCATATTTTAGTAGAGACAGGGTTTTACCATGTTGGCCAGGCTGGTCTTGAACTCCTGACCTCAAATGATCCACCCGCCTCAGTCTCCCAAAGTGCTGGGATTATAGGTATGAGCCACCATGCCCATCCCTTAATCCAACAATCTTTAGTAGCTCTCCACTCCTCACATCTCTAGGAAGATACAGTTATCAGCGAGATAGAAATAAGATACTTAACAATTCACAGGGGACTTGTACCAGTCTAACTAATGGAAATTTAGTTCTGCATGCTTAAAGACTTAAGGGTTAGTGATGGAGAAAAATGGGCATGTGGAGCAAGTGAAATAATTGATTTTTGTTTTTTTTTTTGAGACGGAGTCTCGCTCTGTCACCCAGGCTGGAGTGCAGTGGCGCGGTCTCACCTCACTGCAACGTCCGCCTCCCTGGTTCACGCCAGTCTCCTGCCTCAGCCTCCCGAGTAGCTGGAACTACAGGCGCCCGCCACCACACCCAGCTAATTTTTTGTGTTTTTAGTGGAGAAAGGGTTCACCGTGTTAGCCAGGATGGTCTCAATCTCCTGACCTCATAATCTGCCTGCCTCGGCCTCCCAAAGTGCTGGGATTACAGGTGTGAGCCACTGGGCCCGGCCGAAATAATTGAATTTTAATATCACTGAAGGTATGTAGATATTTTTAATATAGTAAGAAAATTATAATATTTCATTTCATGTATCTTATTAGAAGGAAGCTGAGTAAAAACTAAATTCTTTCTACAGAAAAATACTAGTATAGGTAGAATATAGACATGGCAAAGATTAAATATGATGCATAAATAACAAATGATTTTAATAAATTCTGAAGCCTCCATGTAGTAAATCAGATCGCATGTATTTTCCTGTATTCTTTCCATCAACATGTAACCTTTTGTGACAAAATATTCGGGTGGTTATATCAGAAATAGTGAACTTGTAGTAAAAGCCCTAAAAGTTGTCTTCATCTTCCCCTTACCTCATTGCCTTTGTTCATGTTTTTTTCTTCATCTCAACTCTCTTCTGCTTTCTATTTCCTGCCTACATAAAAAAAATCACATACACCCACATTCAGTTTCATTACTTCAAGACCAAGTTCATACTTTTTTTTTTTTTTTTTTTTTGAGGCGGACTCTCGCTCTGTTGCCCAGGCTGGAGTGCAGTGGCCCGATCTCAGCTCACTGCAACGTCCACCTCCTGGGTTCACGCCATTCTCCTGCCTCAGCCTCTCGAGTAGCTGGGACTACAGGCGCCCGCCACCTTGCCTGGCTAGTTTTTTGTATTTTTTTTTTAGTAGAGACGGGGTTTCACCGTGTTAGCCAGGATGGTCTCTATCTCCTGACCTCGTGATCCGCCCGTCTCGGCCTCCCAAAGTGCTGGGATTACAGGCTTGAGCCACCGCGCCCAGCCTCCAAGTTCATACTCATTTCCTCCAAGATGACTTGTCTAATCTTCTACTCCAACTTTGATTATATCATTAATTGGTATTAATGGCTGGGCATGGTGACTCATGCCTATAATCCCAAAACTTTGGGAGATGGAGGCTGTAGACCAGGAGTTTGAGACTAGCCTGAGCAACATAATGAGACCTTATCTCCAATTTTAAAAATAAAATAAAAATATAAAAAACAAAGAAAAATAATTGGTATTATTAGCAGTCAAATATTCTTGCAGTAGCACTGTGTTTATATTTTTATCTCTTCACCTGTATTGAGGGTGAGACATAGGGTTTTAATGTTTTTCTGAAAATCATATATTTTATTTTTTATTGTGGAAATTTCAAATTCAGAAAAGTTTAGTGAACTTCCTGCTCATGTCTGTTACCTATAGGTGTTGTTCTTTATTTTTTAGCTATTCTTTATATTTAGGGATGTCAACCCCTTTGGGAAATAAATTCCAAATGTTTTTCCCCATCAGTATTTCTTTATCGAGGTGCAGTTGACATAAAGTTAACTGCATGTCTTTAAGGTGTATATTTTGTTGATGAATTTTGACATTCATCAACATAAATTCATTGTTGATGAATTTATATGCCCATGAAATAATTATAACGAAGATAGTGAACATTTTCGTCACCCCCAGAAGTTTCTTTGTGCCCTTTATGCCCCACTCACCTAATTCCTTGGTCTCTAGGCAACCACTGATCTGTTTTTCTGTCACTAAATTAGTTTGCATTTCCTAGAATTTTATATAAATGTAATCGTACAGTATGTACTCTTTTTGGTCTGACTGCTTTTATATAACATTATTTTCAGAGTCCATCTAATCAGTATCCTTTAATTTTGACTTCCATTAAAGATCTTCCTTATTTCTTAAACTTTTTTCTTCAAAATTTAATACTTAGGGCAGTAGCTGAAAACCATGCAGTCCACAGATGTTTGGACTTTACAGTGGCACTTTAAGTTTTTGACTTACATGCCAAGATTTTAATGCTTTTAGGATGAGTCTGTAAACAGGACTGACTTTTCAGAGAGGGTTCTGGGAAGGTGGCTACTTGAATATCTCACTATCCTTCCATTCCTACTTCCAGCCTGTATCTGTCACTCTTGAGTGAAGTGGCTCCTGAATCTGATGAACAGTTGGATGCAAGTGAGGCCCTGGGCTCTGTGAGAACTCTGTCAGGGAGAGTTGGTACAGGGTTTTCCTCTAGACAAGAGCCTGGAAAATCTCAGGATGAGGATAAGAATGGCAAATCCAGGAAAGAACTTGGTTTGTTAGATACCCATGAATTCCTGGAGGGAAGGAGAAAAGGAAAGGGCCAGAGGTCTGAGATCTTTTTTTTTTGTTTGTTTTTTTTGAGACGGAGTCTCGCTCTGTTGCCCAGGCTGGAGTGCAGTGGCCGGATCTCAGCTCCCTGCAAGCTCCGCCTCCCGGGTTCACGCCATTCTCCTGCCTCAGCCTCCCCAGTAGCTGGGGCCATAGGCGCCCACTACCTCGCCCGGCTAGTTTTCTGTATTTTTTAGTAGAGACGGGGTTTCACCATGTTAGCCAGGATGGTCTCGCTCTCCTGACCTAGTGATCCGCCCGTCTCGGCCTCCCAAAGTGCTGGGATTACAGGCTTGAGCCACCGCGCCCGGCCGGTCTGAGATCTTTCTATCCCTGTAGCTGGCATATGTAAGGAGACCTGAGAGCAGGAGTCTTCCTCATGGGCCTCCACAAGGGCTGGTGGCTTGCCTGCTGCAGCACTGCCTACCCACAGGAGTAGAGACTGCTTTGCCTTTCCATTTTCTTGAGACTGCTACCACTTGTGGTCCTCCAGCAACTAAATCTAATCCCGCATGAGGTGACAAAGATAAGCAACCCATCTGGGGAAGCCAGGCAACCTGAAAGACAAAAACCACTTAGAATAAACAATATACTGAGTCAGCTAAATAGAAATGCTGGAGGAGGCCAGGCGCGTTGGCCAACACCTGTAATCCCAGCACTTTGGGAGGCCGAGGCGGGCGGATCACGGGGTCAGGAGATCAAGACCATCCTGGCTAACATGGTGAAACCCCATCTCTACTAAAAAAATACAAAAAATTAGCAGGGTGGGGTGGCGGGCACCTGTAGTCCCAGCTACTCGGGAGGCTGAGGCAAGAGAATCACTTGAACCCAGGAGGCAGAGGTTGCAGTGAGCTGAGATCGTGCCACTCCCTCCAGCCTGGGTGACAGAGCGAGACTCCATCTTAAAAAAAAAAAAAAAATGCTGGAGGAGACAGAAACTTGAACATGAAAATAATAATGGGCACATTTAAGAAAGTTCAAGTGAAGTATTAAAAAAAGACTTTATGGAACAAAAAAATGTGATTTTCCATCTAAATACTTATCACCTGAGTCATTTATCCTCACACACTTATTTTTTTTCTTAAACTATCTCTACTAGAGTGTAAGCACCATGAGAACAGGAACTTTTTTGTCTTGTATTCACTGCTAATCTCTTGTCAACTCTAATACCTAGACCACTGTCTTACACATAGTAGGCACCCGATGCATAATTATTGAATAAAGGAATGAATGGGTATGAACAATTATTGACCCGGAAGATTAAGTAAAAGAAATATTTCAAACCATGGAGCAAAAAAAAAAAAAAAATACAAAAAAACTTCTAAAAAAGAGACGTGGTAGATCGATTCAGGACACCTCACATGGCTAATACAAGTTCCAAAAGAAGAAAAAGGAACACATGGAGAAGGAATAATTAAAATTATTTCCTGAGTGAAATACTTCAGTGTGCAGAATGAAGTTCTGGAGGAGATCAGTGATGAAAAACACACACCTAGGGATATCCCTGTAAAATTTTTGAGCTCCAAGGATTCACCTTGGGGGCCTCCAGATAGAACAGGTTGTACCTATCAAGTATCAGACTGGAGTCAGAATTCTAATTCACAACACTGGAAACTAGGAGATGGTAGAAGAGTATTTACAGATTTCTAAGAGAGAAAGACAACAATCCCAAATCCCTATTTCCCTTGAAGATACTTCTCCCCTATGAGGGGGAAACATGATACAACTATACAAAAATTTCAAGAATATAATACCCACTTAACTCCTCAGAAAATTCAAGAAGGGGTTTTGGCCAAATAACAAGTGACCTAGAACAGAGATCACAAGATGAAAGGGACAGAAATAATGGGAAATGACAGACTCTTTGGGAATGTATTATGTAAATACTAAGTATGGATTTTAACCAAAGGATGCATAGTTCAGCGAACAATAATATTTACAATGTGATGAGTAAGTCAGGGCAGAACCTCAAAACTGTGGGAACAAAAGGAAGTAACAAGCCAGGCGCGGTGGCTCATGCCTGTAATCCCAGCACTTTTTAAGAGGCTGAGGCGGGTGGATCACCTGAGGTCGGGAGTTCGAGACCAGCCTGACCAACATGGAGAAACCCTGTCTCTACTAAAAGTCAAAAAATTAGCCGGGTGTGGTGGCGGGCTTCTGTAATCCCAGCTAGTGGGGAGGCCAAGGCAGGAGAATCGCTTGAATCTGGGAGGCGGAGGTTGCGGTGAGCCGAGATCACGGGCAACAAGAGCGAAACTCCATCTCAAAAAAAAAAAAAAAAGGAAGTAACAGCTTTCCAATGAAGGCGAGGAGAGGAAAAAGCACCAATATGCACATGAAAAGATGCTCAACATCATTAGTCATTAAAGAAATGCACATCAAAACCAAAATGAGGTACAGTTTTTTCACACTCACTGGGATGGCTATAATCAAAAAGACAGATATCAAGTGTTGGAAAGGTTGTGAAGTATTGAAACTCTCATCCACTACTAGTGACAATGTAAAATGGTACAACTACTTTGGAAAACAATTTGACAGTTTCTTAAAAAGTTAAACATAGAAATACCATATGTCTCAGTAATTAAGTATATATCTGCACAAAAACTTGTACAGGAATGTTCATAGCAGCATTATACACAATAGCTAATAAAGAAGTAACAGCCCAAATGTCCTCCAGCTGTTGAATGAATAGATAAAACGTAATATAGTCATATAATGGAATATTATTTGGCAATAAAAGCAAAGTACTGATTCCTGCTATAACATGTATGAAGCTTGAAAATGCAAGTTAAGGAATCTAGTTACAAAAAAACCACACACATATTGTATGATTCCGTTTATAGGAAATGTCCAGAGTAGGTAAATTTATAGAGACAGAAGTTAGATTAATGCTCGTTTGGTCTGGATAGGGTTGGGAGAGAGTGAGATGGGGATTGCCTGCTGATGGGTAGAGGGTTTCTTTTAGTGGGGAGACCAAAATGTAAAATTAGATTGTGGTGACAGCCACACAACAGTGTGACTCTATTAAATGAACACTTTAAATGAGTGAATTATATGGTATTGTCTTCGTGTGTTTCATGCTGCTATAACAGAATACCACAGACTGGGTAATTTATAATGAACTGAAATTTATTGACTCATGGTCTGGAAAGTCCAAGACCAAGGTGCCAGCATCTGCTGAGGGCCTTCTTGCTGCATCTTCCCATAGCAGAAGGGAAGAGCGGGTAAGAGGGAGTGAGCGAGAAGGGGACCAAACTCCCTGTTCTGTTACAAACACTCCCGATAATGACATTAATCCATTGATGAGGGTGGTCTAATTACCTAATGGCCTAATTACCTCTAATTAGTCCCCCACCTCCCAATGATGTTGCGTTGGGGATTAAGTTTCCAACAGATGCTTTTTGGGAGGATATGTTCAAACCACGGCAAGTCTGTAGTTTATGTTTCAAAATGCATTTTTTTAAAAAGGAACTAGTATTGATAACACACAGCAGCTTGTATGAATCTCCAAGGCATTAGGCTAAATGAAAAAAAGGCAGTCTTAAAAGTTTATATATTATATGATTCCATTTATGTTTTCTAAATTATTGAAGATCATGACATTTACTATTCAAAGTATGTGTGTGTATACATACATACACAATAAAAACAATGTTTTTAAAAAATTCCAGAACACAGTATGTATAACAATAGTTTCTAGTTTAATGTCTGGGTTTAAAACTTTAGGAAATGTTACATTCAGCTTACATTAAGCAGTTAACCTTCGACTGTAACATGAAATCAATATAGGCTCTTAAAATATTGAAAATGTTCACAGTAGTCTCTTAGTCCCCCTAATTCCCCGTTCAACTCCTTAGTTTCTAACTTGGTGTTTAGGCCAATTTTCTCCCCTTCTTGTTAAGAAGATGGTCTCTTAGGGTCATGTTTATTTTTCCAAAACCATCTTTAAAATGAAGAAAATGTGAAATATGTTTCCACAGTGCATGAAAAATCACTTGGATTATCCACAAAACCAAAGAATGACATAATTTTTTTTTTTTTTTTTTTTGAGACAGGGTCTCCCTTCTCCCCTCTGTCACCCAGGTTACCAAGTGCAGTGTCATGATTATGGCTCATTGCAGCCTCAGCCTCCTGGGCTCTAAACAATTCTCCGACCTCAGCCTCCCAAGTAGCTGGGACTGTAGACATCCACTACCACGCCAGGCTTATTTTTAATTTTTTTGTAGAGACAAATCTCCCTATGTTGCCCAGGCTGGTCTTGAACTCCTAGGCCCAAGCAATCATCCCACCTCCACCTCCTGAAGTGCTGGGATTATATAGGCATGAGCCACTCTGTCACCCAGGCTGGAGTGCAGTGGCGCAATCTCAGCTCACTGCAACCTCCACCTCCTGAGTTCAAGCGATTCTCCTACCCTAGCCTCCCAAGTAGCTGGGATTACAGGCTCCCACTACCACACCCGGCTAATTTTTGTATTTTTGGTAGAGACAGGGTTTCACCACGTTGGACAGGCTGGTCTCAAACTCCTGACCTCAAGTGATCCACCTGCCTCGGCCTCCCAAAGTGTCAGGATTGCAGGCATGAGCCAGCACACCTGGCTAGCCCATAATCTTCTTTATACATAATTTTCTTCAGTAGTATTTACAACAGCCTCGAGATCCATCCTCCTTTGTTATTTCTTGGTGAGATTTTTTTTTTCTTTTTTTTTTAACTGTGTAAGTACAGTCCTCTTATATCATTTATACTTTTCTTGGCTGATGAGTTTGTGGATTTGGCCCAATAAACTGTCTTTATATTATACTTTGGGCTTTAATAAATCTACTTTCTGGTATTATGCTCACTATCTTCTCAGTATTATAGGCCGAGAAGAAAATTACAACTATAGGTTGTATAAGTTATAGGCTGTGAATTAGAGTTATAACTTCATCACTGCTGAGTTCTTCAACTTCTAGTGGATTTAGCTCCACATATTTGGAAGAATTTCAACACAACTTAATCTAATGAATTCAGAACACAGTTTACCTCATTTGCATTTTCTTTATACAAATCTGAGCTCAAACAAAAAAAAAAGCTCAAACAAAAAATGTTCTTATAAAGAACATTTCTCTTGCTTGGGACACTCCACTAAATACCACTGGTTTGCTCAAGGGCTTCCGTTAATCTAATACTTATTCGTAGCATACGTACTGGATTTTGAAGGACATTGTTGGAGTACCCAGTATTAGTGGCAGACCTGCCTATACCTTCTACTATCTCTCTGCACCTTTTCCTGCCTGGAGCCCACTATTTTTCCCTGATGCCCTCAGTTCTACCAACGCCAGCGTCAGGCTCTCCCAACCTCCCTGCACTACAGCGGCGTCCCACAGCAAGAGATGGGCTTGAGTGGCCTGGATACAACTCATGACTGGCCTTGAGTCCTGGTCCATTCTGACTGCTTGACTGCTGGCTGCTGTTGTCTGGCTATTTTTTTTTTTTTTTTTTTTTGAGATGGAGTTTCACTCTTGTTGTCCAGGCTGGAGTGCAATGGCATGATCTTGGCTCACTGCAACCTATGCCTCCCAGGTTCAAGCAATTCTCCTGCCTCAGCCTCCCAAGTAGCTGGGATTACAGGTGTGTGCCACCATGCCTGGCTAATTTTTGTATTTTTAGTAGAGAGGGGGTTTCATCATGTTGGTCAGGCTGGTCTTGAACTCCTGACCTCAGGTGATCCGCCCACCTCGGCCTCCCAAAGAGCTGGGATTACAGGCGTGAGCCATCACGCGCGGTCTTGTCTAGCTATCTTTTCTTTAAAACAAGTCAGATGGATCAAAGAGGCGATTGCTAAGTAAATTCACCTACATTTCTTCAGGATTTGTGTGTTGTTTTTCTCCTCCCATAGGCATGTTTGGCTCTGCATTTTCACTACTTTCTACCTTAATTACCATTTTCTTCCTTCTAGTATCTACACTTGTTGGGGAGAATTGGAACGACAGCATTACAGTCGTAGTTTCAATAATTGTTTTCCCTCTGTTTCCTTCTCTGGTCGTCTGAGCCCTTGGTCTCAGGTGCTTTCTCTTTCCATTGGCTTTTAGGAAAGTTCATCCTTCTATCTTCAAGTCTTATGTTTTGATGAGGACTTTGTTTCTTTGTTTCCACCATCAGCCTTTATTGAAACTAATCCTGAATTTTGCTCTCTTGGTATTTGTCTTTGAAATCACTTCACCATGAGTCAGTTAACAAACATGTTGAGGCCGGGCATGGTGGCTCACACCTGAAATCCCAGCACTTTGGGAGGTCAAGGTGGGCAGATCACCTGAGGTCAGGAGTGCGAGACCAGTCTGACCAACATGGTAAAACCTTGCCTCTACTAAAAAGACAAAATTAGCCAGCTGTGGTGGCGCATGCCTCTAATCCCAGCTACTCAGGAGGCTGAGACGGGAGAATCGCTTGAACCCGGGAGGCGGAGGTTACAGCGAGCCGAGATCACGCTATTGCGCTCCAGCCTGGACAACAAGAGTGAAACTCCTTCTCAAAAAAATAAAAATGTTGAGCATTTTATAAAATGTTACATGAAGCTCTATATTACGTGAAGTTATAATTGTCACAGCAACATTAAAGTTCTTGTCTCAAAATGCTTATAATGGGCAGATCGGACCCCTGCCCCTCACGCCCCCAAACCCGCTCCTCTCATTTTTTTTTTTTTTTTTTTTTGAAATGGAGTCACTCTGTTGCCTAGGCCGGAGTGCAGTAGTGCATCTTAGCTCACTCACTGCAACCGCTTTCTCCTGGGTTCAGGCAATCCTCGTGCCTCAGCCTCCCAAGTAGCTGGGACTATAGGCACACACCGCCATGCCTGGCTAATTAAAAACTTTTTAGTTTGTGTGGAGACAAGAGTCTTCTGTGTTTTCCAGCCTGGTCTGGGCTCAAGCGATCCTCTTGCCTCAGCCTCCCAAAGTGCTGGGATTACAGACATGAGCCACTGCACCCAGCCACCTCCTTTCGTTCTTAATCCTGGCAGCTATGTTACAGCTGGGAGTAGGGGAGTAGGGGAATCTCACAGCCGTGAAAATTGATACCACCATAAATTCACTCATTTCCAGCGGTGTTGTACTGTCAACACTATTTAGACATTCTATGTGATTCTAGTTAGCCTCCATTCCTTACAGAGCTAAAATACTTAAGACCTCAATCCTCCATTCTCATATAGCTAAACCTTCTACTTCACAGAGTGAACTGTATTTCTAATATTCTTAAGTTCTTACCAACATCTGTGTTGACATCTATCCTTTACCACTTTCCTTGTTGTCATTCAATATTGATCCATACACCTGTGCTCTAGAACCTTTCTTGCTTCCTAACTCTTGTGATTTCTACTTTTTTATTGACTCCTTCCCTCTTGATATATTACAATATTCAATCTCTCTGTCACTCTTGTCTTTCTCACCGATTTTTGCTCAGCCTTCCAAATAATTCTCAAATTTGTCCCGTTCTCGCCATCTTCGCTGCTACTATCCTAGTCCATTGTTACTTTTTTGTCTAACCTCCTAAAGCCATCCATTACAGTAATTACTAGGGTAATTTTTCTCATATGTAAATCTCATCCTGTTACTCCCTCATTTAAAACCCCCTAATGTCTCCCCATGCTGACAAAGTCTGTACTGCTTAGCAGGTCATACATGTACCTACATGATCTAGAACATCCTAGCTTAATAGCTTGTTTGTTAATTACTCTTTCGTACATACTGCACACCAGATATAATGAATGCTCTTGCATGTCTCTGTTGCTTTAACAAACACATCTGTTCCATCCTCTTGGAGTGTTCTTCAGTTACCTAGCAAACAATCTTCATGTTAAGACTGAGTTCAAATACCACTTCTTAATGGTTCCTATGATCACTCCAGGGAATGGAATGGAGTATACATACTACCATACTCTATGTCTATACCTCCAATACAGTACTTTAGTCACCCAGTGCAATCACTTGTCTTACCCTTATGTGCTGTAAGCCCCTTAGGGGTAGCTGCTGTTCTCTATTCATCTTTATGTATCTCCAGTGCCTAGCACATAATCTGACATTTATAGATGATTAGTAAATATTTGTTGAATTAATATGTTGATTAATTAAAAGATAATACAAGGTAGCTTATACCCAACAGTTGAGAAAAGGTTAAACTAAAATATAAAGGGGCTTAAATGTCAAGCTGAAGTTTTTCGAGTTCATTCTGTAAGCCAACGGGTCCAAATAAGTAAACCACAATCTATTTGTAAATGTCTACACCATTAGCTTCTGCTACCACCATCACCACCATCACCACCATCATCCCCTAGCCTGAGATTTCAAAGTAGTAACAAAGGTAGAGCGTACAAAGGCAGCCCTTCCCCTTTGCTTTCAGGGACTCAGATTAGTACCCCACACATGATGTAGATTACAAATAAATAAGTGAAAATGATCTTCACAAAATGGTTGGGGTCTCCTGGCAGTGTCACTTGGAAAGCTTTCAAAGTATTTATTTTGTTGTTTAAGCAATTATGCAAACTGATAAAGGCAGAATTTTAGGATTATTGATATGGAGGAAAATGTAGGATTGTTTGAAGATGGGAGAATTGGTGGTGATTGAACTGTTTTAATGTTGTAAGCTGAAAAGGATGAGAATCTAAATGATGGCAGTGCAATGAAATAAATTGGTGTGGAAGCATACTGAAGCCACAGTTAACTGGATTTAGTGACTAAATATTGAGACTGAGGGAGGGAGAGGGAAGAATCAGGTTGGAAGTACATGTGCTCACTACTTCTGTGTACCCACTTTCTCTGTGAATGACAGCATTCTTTTCTTCTTTTTAATGTTAGGTATATTAAATCCTGCTATTTTATCTCTGGAATGTCTCTCCTCCATTTTCCCCCACCCATTTTTCTACTTTTTCATGAACTAATCATCCTTCAAGATTTAGCTCAGTTATCCCCTTGACAACATCCCTGACCACTGCTTTATTTTTATTTATTTATTTATTTATTTATTTATTTATTTATTTATTTATTTATTTATAGACAGAATCTCACTCTGTTGCCCAGGCTGGAGTGCAGTGGCGCCATCTCAGCTCACTGCAGCCTCTGCCTCCCAGGTTCAAGCAGTTCTCCTGCCTATGCCTCCCAAGTAGCTGGGATTACAGACACCCATCACCACGCCTGGCTAATTTTTGTATTTTTAGTAGAGACAGGGTTTCACCATCTTGGCCAGGCTGGGCTTGAACTCCTAACCTTATGATCCACCTGCCTCGGCCTCCCAAAGTGTTGGGATTACAGGTGCAAGCCACTGCGCCCCGGCTATTTTTGTTCTTTCCTTCTTGAGTCTCACAGTATTTGTACTTACACTGTAATAATTATTTTATTGTTTCATAATTGTGTATTTTTTCCCTCTGAATTTCTTGAGAGCAAATGGTCACTGTTTTGATATCCATAGTGCCTAGCATGTACCTGACATATACTAGGCATTCGGAGTCTTGGTTGAATTAATAATAATAACTATTACTACTATCCTAGAGTTAACCTTAGAGATGTTTGCACATGGACAGACTGCAGTGGTCTATTAATGAGTCTGCCTGCCTGTCTCTAATATATCTGGCATTTATTTCATTTTGCATTTTGTACTCATGTTCCCTTGCCTAAAATACTGCTTTCGTTTTTAGACTTCTACGTAGAGGATTTCAGTTGTTCTCCTTTAGACTTCCCTATTTGCCTTCGAAGATTTTCCTAATATGACCCAGTCTTCCCAAGTAAATCTTCCCAGACATGTGCTGTATTTATTCCTTCTCTGTGATTTTGAGCCCTCCATGATGTTTAAGATTTGCAAAAATCCTCCTTAGAGTTCACACTGCCTTGATCAATGTTGCACGTCTCCTTTGGACCATCACACTACTTCCTGCTGGTAAGATGATCCAAGACCACAGCTGAGGCCTGGCTTTGCCATGGTTCCCTTGGCTGTATTGGCTACACCATCTTGGGCAAATCATTTCAGCTTTCTCTGAGCTAGTTTCTTTATATATTTAAGTTTATTTCTTCCTCACACGGTTGCTGTGCATTTTTTATGTGATGATAGTAGGAAATTTTCCCTAAATTCAGTCTTTTAGAGACTACCTTTATAATCTTTCCATATTTATAGATCATCTTTGCATTTATTTAATTTTTTTTCTTAAATTGAGTCACTGCTTTTATGGTTTCATTTTAAAAAGGAACGTTGTCACTAAATGAGATACCAGCATGCTTGCCATAAATAGAGTATAGATTAAAAATAGATGCAATATAAGCAACTAATCTTGTTAGATACTGTTGCCAAGCTTAGGCTCTGACTAAGCCTGTTAAAAAAGAGATTAGCAACGTTTAAAGAGATTTTAAAGATATTCTAGCACAAACATTTTAAAAAATGATATTTGGCAAAGTGCTTCAACTTTCTGTTTGCTGGGTTAATGGCAGGATGAGGGGAGAAGGTAGAATCACTGTGAAAACTTACCAAGATGTTTAGTGGAAAACGAACTTAATAAACATTTGTAGTTAAATTTTCAAAAATTTGATTCTTATGGAGTAATCAGAAGTATACAAATAATGTATTTAAAATAGTTTGGTTACTAAATTTTTTTTTCAAATATCAAAATAGAAGCATATCTACTTTTCTAGGTGGATATTCTTTTTTTTTTTTTTTTTTTGAGACGAAGTCTCGCTCTGTCTCCCAGGCTGGAGTGCAGTGGCCGGATCTCAGCTCACTGCAAGCTCCGCCTCCCGGGTTCCCGCCATTCTCCTGCCTCAGCCTCCCGAGTAGCTGGGACTACAGGCGCCCGTCTAGGTGGATATTCTTTATCTCTTCTTAATTTCTGTACCCTTCAGTCCTGACTCTTTGTTGGATTCCATAACCATATGAGCTTTCCTTTACCTTCTCTGTGTTCTGCCGTGCTCTTGGCAAAAAAGGGATACGGACAGTCTTACAATGTTTGTGAACTCTGCTGCATTAGCAACGCATCAATATGGCCATCTATGGTCACTGTGTAGTTCCATGTACCAGATCCTTACCTTGACTATTTGTAATTATTTCATACATGCCTTGTTGTGATCTTTTGCCTTAGATAATTATCTTCCCTGAATAATTAAAAGTTACCTATAGTACCATTATTCATTCTTGTACCTAAATTTTAGGAACAACCAGTATAATGTAGTAGACAAATCAGAACCTAAGTTGAAGTGAGTCTTTCTTTGAAATTTACACTCAGTTTGCCTTGGACGAACCATTGAGCCTAACCTTGCTTTAGCTTTTTTATGTTTCCTATCTGTATCGTAGGGTTATCATGAGAACCAAAAGAAATATGTGAAAATATTTTAAAAACTGTAAAATGTTACTATGTGTAAGATACTATTATTACCATCATTCTTAGTTTCTTAAGTTGAAGTTGACTTTTCAACTAGATTATGAGCTGCTTAATGTCAGGAAATATCTTATGCTCACTCTCGTTCCTCACAGCATCCAACACAGCTTTAGGCATGTTTAAAATTTATGGAATTAAATTATCATTGTTTATTTGAATTGGAATCATTAATAAAATTGTTCTGGGAAATGTAGTACAGACAGTCCTTAACAATTACTATTATAATTGATTGTATCAAAACATTCCAAACTTTTTTTTTTTTGGAGATGGAATTTTGCTCTTGTTGCCCAGGCTGGAGTATGATGGCACAATCTTGGCTCACTACAAACTCCAACTCCTGGGTTCAAGTGATTCTCCTGCCTCAGCCTCCCGAGTAGCTAGGATTACAGGCATGCGCCACCACGCCTGGCTAATTTTTTGTGGTTTTAGTAGAGATAGGGTTTCTCCATGTTGGTCAGGTTAGTCTTGAACTCCTGACCTCCGGTGATCCGCCCACCTTAGCCTCCCAAAGTGCTGGGATTACAGGCGCGAGTCACCACACCCAGCCTCCAAACTGTATGTTAATGTGTATTTGGTCCACACTAGAAATGTATCAAATTTTTTGATACAAGAAGAGTGACTCAGACTATTATTATCATATTACTGTATCGTTATAAATCAATGTGTATATCAGTGCTAAGAATTCAACCACATTACTTTGATATTTTCTGTAGTACTATTGTACTACAAAATGTTTAGAATTCCAAGAAATATGCCCAGCCACCTAAATTCTAATTTGTCATCATGACTATTTGTAGTATGTAATTTTATTATGTTTGTTGAGGATCATTCTGTGGCTTATCTCAGTTTTCGGTCATATAGTATTCCTATTGCATAGATGGTAAATTAAGGCTAAGAAGTATTGACTTATTTTCCCAAGGTTACGCTAATAACGTATGGTAGAGCTAATATCTCACCTGAGCTTTTCCTGCTTCCCAATCCTGTGTTATCTTTTCACTCTACCTCGTGTCTACTCTCTGGGATAGTTGCACAGCTGTCATAGTGGGCTCGGTCTTCACCATCATCCTGGAGTTTCCCTTTACCTTTCCTGTAAAACGGAACAATCATGATGGTACTTACAGCATAGGATGAGATTGCTGTAAATGAGATAATACATGTAAAACATTTAGGTGTCTATCATACACGTACCCTAATAAATGCTAACTGTTGATGACTCTTTCTATTGTTGTTATGTCTACTAGGAGACTTTTATTGGTCCCCAAATTATTCATGCCACTTGTATTTATTATAAATTCATAATTTAACCAAATATTACCCAAATTGACATAATATGAATAGGGAAAGTAGAGTTGTGCCTGTAAAAGCTAATGTGGATTATTTAGCAGGTCATTAAACACTTATTTAAGGCTGGGTGTGGTGGCTCATGCCTATAATCGCAGCACTTTGGGAGGGGAAGCAAAAGGATCTCTTGAGACCACAAGTTAGAGACCAGCCTGGGTGATATATTTTGTCTCTACCAAATAAATTTGCCAGGTATAGTGGTGCACACCAGTAATCCTAGCTACTCAGGAGACTGAGGTGGGAGAATTGATTGAGCCCAGGAGTTAAAGACTACAGTAACCTAAGATTATGTCATTGAACTCAATCATGAGCAACAGAACAAGATCCTGTCTCTTAAAAAAAAAAAAAAAAAAAAATGGTATTAGGGCTGGGTGCAGTGGCTCACAACTGTAATCCCAGCACTTTGGGAGGCCAAGGTGGGTGAATCACAAGGTCAAGAGTTCGAGACCAGCCTGGCCAACATGGTGAAACCCCGTCTCTACTAAGAATACAAAAATTAGCCTGGTGTGGTGGTGCATGCCTATAATCCCACCTACTCAGGAGGCTGAGGCAGGAGAATTGCTTGAACCAGGGAGGTGGAGGTTGCAGTGAGCCATGATCGCACCACCGCACTCCAGCCTGGGTGACAGAGCAAAACTCCATCTCAGGGTGGGGGTGGGGGGAAGTATTTAAATTAGCAGTGGACAAGAGACCTGTAAAAGAGTTGGGAGTGGGGGGAATGCCAAAGCTTTGACAAGAATATAGATATTGCTTCATAAGTTTCTAAACCAAAGGTGGAAATCACAGGCTTATGCCTTATGGGTGTAATTTACACAAGAAAAAAAGTGAATAAATTCAATCTGCATAATTGTATCTCCTTTACAAAATGATTGGTGAATTAATACACATTTGCAAAAAAAAATGATTGGTGAATTAATACACATTTGCAAGTTTATACACTTCTATGTTGAAATATTAATGTATGAGCCACTTGTGTGTGTGTGTGTGTGTGTGTGTGGTTCTTTATTTCAACCAGCTTTTAAAATTACCTGTCAGCCCTGGCCGGGCATGGTGGCTCACATCTCTAATCCCAACACTTCGGAGACTGAGGCAGGAGGATTGCTTGAGAACAGGAGTTTGTGGCCAGCCTGGGCAACATAGGGAGACCTTGTCTCTACAAAAAAAAAATTTTTTAATTAGCAAGCTGTGACGGCACATGCCTGTAGTCCCAGCTACTGGGAAGACTTAGGCCAGAGCATTACTTGGGCCTGGGAGGTTTAGGCTGCAGTGAGCTGAGATCATGCTGTTATACTCCTGCCTGGGCCTCAGAGCAGGAGTTTGTCTCAAAAAAATAAAATAGGCCAGGTGCGGTGGCTCACGCCTGTAATCTCAGCACTTTGGGAAGCCAGGGCAGACAGATCATCTGAGGTCAGGATTTCAAGACCAGCCTAGCCAACATGGCAAAACCCCATCTCTACTAAAAATACAAAAATTAGCTGGATGTGGCGGTGGGTACCTGTAATCTCAACTACTTGGGAGGGT
The DNA here is from genome assembly GCF_002776525.5 of Piliocolobus tephrosceles. NCBI lineage: Eukaryota > Metazoa > Chordata > Mammalia > Primates > Cercopithecidae > Piliocolobus > Piliocolobus tephrosceles. The sequence goes on from NC_045439.1 coordinate 153,992,894, forward strand.
GAAGCAGGAGAATTGCTTGAACCCAGGAGGTAGAGGGTGCAGTGATCTGAGATTGAGCCACTGCACTCCAGCCTGGGCAACAGAGTGAGACTCCATCTCAAAAGTAAATAAATTAATTAAATAAAATAAAAACCTATCAGTCCTGACAGCAATGGATAGAATTACTTTTACTATATTTTACTAATTTCCCTGTTTTACTTAATTGCTGTATCCTTAAAGCCATTTCAGAACTCAATTGAGATTTTTTAAAAAACACGTATCTTAAGGAGTCACTTCCAAGATGGCTGAATAGAAACAGCTCCGTTCTACAGCTCCCAGCAAGATCAACACAGAAGAGGGGTGATTTCTGCATTTCCATCTGAGGTACCTGGTTCATCTCACTTGACTGGTTGGACATCGGGTGCAGCCCACAGAAGGCAAGCTGAAGCAGGGTGGGGCATCGCCTCACCCAGGAAGCACAAGGGGTCAGGGGATTTCCCTTTCCTAGCCAAGGGAAGCCATGAGTGACTGTGCTTGGAGAAGCGATATAATCCTGCCCAAATACTGCTCTTTTCCCACAGTCTTCACAACCGGCAGACCAGGAGATCCCCTCCCATGCCTGGCTCAGCAGGTCCCACACCCACAGAGCCTTGCAGAGCAGCCTGAGATCGACCTGGGATGTGGGAGCTTGGTGGGGGGAGGGGTGGCCACCATAGGTGAGGCTTGAGTAGGCAGTTCTAGGCTCACAGTGTAAACAAAGCAGCAGGGAAGCTCCAACTGGGCAGAGCACGCCATAGCTCAGCAAGGCCTACTGCTTCTCTAGATTCTACCTCTAGGGGCAGGGCGTATCTGAACAAAAGGCAGCAGACAGCTTCTCCAGACTTAAACGTCCCTGCCGGACAGCTCTGAAGAGCAGTGGTTCTCCCAGCATGGCATTCGAGCTCCGGTAAGGAACAGACTGCCTCCTCAGGTGGTTCCCTGACCACTGTGTAGCCTGACTGGGAGACAGTAGGGGCCAAGAGACACCTCATACAGGGTGGTTCCCCTCTGGGATGAAGCTTCCAGAGGAAGGATCAGGCAGCAATATTTGCTGTTCTGCAACCACCGCTGGTGATACCCAGGCAAACGGTGTGGAGTGGACCTCCAGCAAACTCCAGCAGACCTGCAGCTGAGGGGCCTGTTAGAAGGAAAACTAACAAACAGAAAGGAGTAGCATCATCATCAACAAAAAGGACATCCACATCAAAACTCCATCTGTAAGTCACCAACATTAAAGACAAGAGGTAAATAAAACCACAAAGATGGGGAGAAACCAGAGCAGAAAATGCCTCTTCTCCTCCAAAGGAACACAACTCCTCACCAGCAAGGGAGCAAAACTGTATGGAGAGTGAGTTTGACAGGTTGACAGAATTAGACTTCAGAAGGTCGGTAATAACAAACTTTTCCAAGCTAAAGGAGCATGTTCTAACCCATCACAAGGAAGCTAAAAACCTTGAAAAAAGGTAGGACAAATGCTTAACTAGTATAAGCAGTGTAGAGAAGAGCTTAAATGACACAATTGAGCTGAAAACTACAGTAGGAGAACTTCGTGAAGCATACACAAGCTTCAATAGCCGATTCAATCAAGCAGAAGGAAGGATATCAGTGATTGAAGATCAAATTAATGAAATAAAGCAAGACAAGATTAGAGAAAAAAGAGTGAAAAGAAACAAAGCCTCCAAGAAATATGGGACTACATGAAAAGACCAAATCTACATTTGATTGGTGTACCTGAAAGTGACAGGGAGAATGAAACCAAGTTAGAAAACACTCTTCAGGATATTATTCAGGAGAACTTCCCCAACCTAGCAAGGCAGGCCAACATTCAAATTCAGGAAATACAGAGAACACCACAAAGATATTCCTCAAAAAGAGCAACTCCAAGACACTTAATTGTGAGATTCACCAAGGTTGAAGGGAAAAATGTTAAACGCAGCCAGAGAGAAAGGTCAGGTTACCCACAAAGGGAAGCCCATCAGACTAACAGCAGATCTCTCTGCAGAAACCCTACAAGCCAGAAGAGGGTGGGGCCAATATTCAACATTCTTAAAAGAATTTTCAACCCAGAATTTCAAATCCAGCCAAACTAAGCTTCATAAGTGAAGGAGAAATAAATTCCTTTATAGACCAGCAAATGCTGAGAGATTTTGTCACCACCAGGCCTGTCTTACAAGAGATCCTGAAGGAAGCACTAAACATGGATAGGAACAACCAGTACCAGACATGTAAACACGTGCCAAATTGTAAATACCGTCAGTGCTACGAAGAAACTGCATCAATTAACAGGTGAAAAAACCAGCTAGCATCATAATCACAGGATCCAATTCACATATAATAGTATTAACCTTAAATGTAAATAGGCTAAATGCCCCAATTAAAAGACACTGGCAAATTGGATAAAGAGTCAGGACCCATAGGTGTGCTGTATTCAGGAGACCCATCTCACATGCAGAGACACACATAGGCTCAAAATAAAGGGATGGAGGAAGATCTACCAAGGAAATGGAAAGCAAAGCAAAAAAAAAAAAAAAAAAAAAAGCAGGGCTTGCAGTCCTAATCTGTGATAAAACAGTCTTTAAACCAGCAAAGATCAAAAGAGACAAGGCCATTACATAATGATAAAGGAATCAATTCAACAAGAAGAACTAACTATCTTAAATAGATATGCACTCAATACAAGAGCATCCAGATTCATAAAGCAAGTTCTTAGAGACTTGCAAAGAGACTTAGACTCCCACACAGTAACAATGGGATACTTTAACAGTCCACTGTCAATATTAGATTGACAAGACAGAAAATTAATAAGGATGTCCAGGACTTGAACTCAGCTGTGGACCAAGAGTACCTAATAGACATCTACAGAATTCTCCACCCCAAATCAACAGAATATACATTCTTCTCAGCACCACATAGCACTTATTCTAAAATTGACCACATAGCTGGTAGTAAAGCACTCCTCAGCAAATGTAAAAGAACAGAAATCACAACAAACTCTCTCTCAAACCACAGTGCAATCAAATTAGAACTCAGGATTAATAAACTCACTCAAAACCACACAACTACATGGAAAATGAACAACCTGCTCCTGAATGACTACTGGCTAAATAACGAAATGAAGGCAGAAATAAAGATGTTCTTTGAAACCAATGAGAACAAAGACATAACATACCAGATACTCTGGGACACATTTTAAGCAGTGTGTAGAGGGAAATTTATAGCACTAAATGCCCACAAGAGAAAGCAGAAGAGATCTAAAATCAACACCCTAACATCACAATTAAAAGAACTAGAGAAGCAAGAGCAAACAAATTCAAAAGCCAGCAGAAATCAAGAAATAACTAAGATCAGAGAAAAATTGAAGGAGATAGACAAAAAAGAAAAAAAAAAACCTTCAAAAAAATCAATGAATCCAGGAGCTGGTTTTTTGAAAAGATCAACAAAATTGATAGACCACTAGCAAGACTAATAAAGAAGAAAAGAGAGAAGAATCAAATAAGCACAATAAAAATGATTAAGGGGATATCACCACCTATCCCACAGAAATACAAACTACCATCAGAGAATACTATAAACACCTACATGCAAATACACTAGAAAATCTAGAAGAAATGGATACATTCCTGGGTACATACACCTTTCCAAGACTAAACCAGGAAGAAGTTGAATCTCTGAATAGACAAATAACAGGTTCTGAAATTGAGGCAATAATTAATAACCTACCAACCAAAAAAAAAGTCCAGGACCAGACGGATTCATAGTGGAATTCTACCAGAGGTACAAAGAGGAGCTGGTACCATTCCTTCTGAAACTATTCGATTAATAGAAAAAGAGGGAATCCTCCCTAACTCATTTTATGAGGCCAGCATCATCCTGATACCAAAGCCTGGCAGAGACACAACAAAAAAGAATTTTAGACCAATATCCCTGATGAAGATCGATGCAGAAATCCTAAATAAAATACTGGCAAACTGAATCCAGCAGCACATCAGAAAACTTATCCACCATGATCAAGTTGGCTTCATACCTGGGATGCAAGGCTGGTTCAACATAGCAAATCACTAAATGTAATCCATCACATAAACAGAAACAACGACAAAAAACACGATTATCTCAATAGATGCAGAAAAGGCCTTCGACAAAATTCAGCAGCCTTTCATGCTAAAAACTCTCAATAAATTAGGTATTGATGGAACATATCTCAAAATAGTAAGACCTATTTATGACAATCCCACAGCCAATATCATACTGAATGGGCAAAAACTGGAAGCATTCCCTTTGAAAACTGGCACAAGACAGGGATGCCCTCTCTCACCACTCCTATTCAACACAGCCTTGGAAGTTCTGGCCAGGGCAATCAGGCAAGAGAAAGAAATAAAGGATATTCAGTTAGGAAAAGAGGAAGTCAAATTGTCCCAGTTTGCAGATGACATAATTGTATATTTAGAAAACCCCATCGTCTCAGCCTGAAATCTCCTTAAGCTGATAAGCAACGTCAGCAAAGTCTCAGGGTACAAAATCAATGGGCAAAAATCACAAGCATTCCTATACACCAACAACAGACAAACAGAGCCGAATCATGAGTGAACTCTCATTCACAATTGCTGCAAAGAGAATAAAATACCTAGGAATCCAGCTTAAAAGGGATGTGAAGGACCTCTTCAAGGAGAACTACAAACCACTGCTCAGCAAAATAAAAGAGGACACAAACAAATGGAAGAACATTTCATGCTCATGAATATGAAGAATCAATGTCATGAAAATGGCCATACTGCCCAAGGTAAATTATAGATTCAATGCCATCCCCATCAAGCTACCAGTGACTTTCTTCACGGAATTGGAAAAAAACTAAACTTCATGTGGAACCAAAAAAGAGCCCACATAGTCAAGACAATCCTGTGCAAGAAGAACAAAGCTGGAGACATCAAGTTACCTGACTTCAAACTTTACCACAAGGCTGCAGTACCAAAACAGCACAGTACTGGTACCAAAACAGACATATAGACCAATGGAACAGAACAGAGGCCTCAGAAATAACACCACACATCTACCACCATCTGATCTTTGACAAACTAGACAAAAGCAATGGGGAAAGGATTCCCTATTTAATAAATGGTGTTGGGAAAACTGGCTGGCCATATGTAGAAAACTGAAACTGGACCCCTTCCTTACACCTCATACAAAAATCAACTCAAGATGGATCAAAGACTTAAACATAAGATCTAGGACCATAAAAATCCTAGAAGAAAACCTGGGCAATACCATTCAGGACATAGGCATGCACAAAGACTTCATGTCTAAAACACCAAAAGCAATGGCAACAAAAGCCAAAATTGACCAGTGGGATCTAATTAAACTAAAGAGCTTCTGCAGAGCAAAAGAAACTATTATCAGAATGAACAGGCAGCCTACAGAATGGGAGAAAATTTTTGCTCTCTATCCATCTGACAAAGGGCTAATATCTAGAATCTACGAAGAAACACATTTACTGGAAAAAAGCAAACAACCCCATCAAAAAGTGGGCAAAGGATATGAACAGACAGTTCTCAGAAGAAGACATTTATGCAGCCAAGAGGTATGTGAAAAAATGCTCATCATCACTGGTCATTAGAGAAATGCAAATTAAAACCACAATGAGATACCATCTCATGCCAGTTAGAATGGCAGCTGTTAAAATGTAAGGAAAGAACACATGTTGGAGAGGTTGTGGAAAAATAGGAACACTTTTACACTGTTGGTGGGAGTGTAAATTAGTTCAACCATTGTGGAATACAGTGTGGTGATTCCTCAAGGATCTAGAACTAGAAATACCATTTGACCCAGCAATCCCAATACTGGGCATATACCCAAAGTATGATAAATCGTGCTACTATAAAGACACATGCACATGTATGTTTATTGTGGCACTATTCACAATAGCAAAGACTTGGAACCAACCCAAATGTCCATCAGTGATAGACTGGATTAAGAAAATGTGACACGTATACACCATGGAATGCTATACAGCCATAAAAAAGGATGAGTTCATGTCCTTTGCAGGGACATGGATGAAGCTGGAAACCATCATTCTCAGCAAACTGTCACAAGATCAGAGAACCAAACCCCACATGTTCTCACTTATAAGTGGGAATTGAACAATGAGAACGTATGGACACAGAGAGGGGAACATCACATACCAGGGTCTGTAGGGGTTCGGGGATAGGGGAGGGATAACATTAGGAGAAATACCTAATATAGGTGATGGGTTGATGGGTACAGCAAACCACCATGGCACTTGTGTACCTACGTAACAAAACTGCACATTCTGCACATGTAACCCAGAACTTACAGTTTTAAAGTATAAAAACAAACAAACAAAAACACATATCTTGCTTTGGCATTTGCTTTGTTTTACTTCTTCATTGGCTTTTTTCAAGCAAGTTGTTATAAGTAATTTCTGTAGCTGCACTAGGCGTCAATATTTAAGCTTTATGATTTGTCCTCTTTGGAAGCATAGTATGAGCATGTATTAGCTTGTGGATTAGGAGATAAGGTTGCTGGATAATTAATACACATAGGAAATTTTTTTTTTTTTTTTAAGACGGAGTCTCGCTCTGTCTAGAATGCAGTGGCATGCGATCTTGGCTCACTGCAACCTCCGCCTGCCAGGTTCAAGCGATTCTCCTGCCTCAGCCTCCCAAGCAGCTGGAATTACAGGCACCTGTCCCCACATCCAGCTAATTTTTTGTATTTTTAGTAGAGATGGAGTTTCACCATGCTGGCCAGTCTGGTCTCAAACTCCTGACCTCAAGTGATCTACCCACCTCAGCCTCCCAAAGTGCTGGGATTACAGGCGTGAGCCACCATGCCCAGTCAGGGAAACTTTAAAAATGGAAAATGGAGCTCTCATTTTAGACTTATGAATGCTACTAATGAAGACCACAATGTATTTGCCAAAAGCCTATGGAGTCAAATACAATTTTTTAAATTGTGGCTTAAAAAAATAGTGTAAGGCCAGGCATAGTGGCTCACACCTGTAATCCCAGCACTTTGGGAGGCCGAGGTGGGCAGATCACTTGAGGTCAGGAGTTTGAGGCCAGCCTGGACAATATGATGAAACCCCGTCTCTACTAAAAATACAAAAAAATCAGTTGGGCGTGGTGGCACATGCCTGTAATCCCAGCTACTCGGGAGGCTGAGGCAGGAGAATGACTTGAACCTGGGAGGCGGAGGTTGCAGTGAACTGAGATCGTGCTGCTGCACTCCAGCCTGGGTGTCACAGCAAGACCGTCTCAAAAAAGAAAAAAAAAGCAATAAAACTTAGCATCTTAATCATTTTTTAGTGTATAGTTCAGTAGTGTTAAGAGTATTTCCATTGTTGTGCAGATCTCCAGAACTTTTTCATTTTCCAAAACTGAAATTCTATACCCAATGACCAACTCTCCATTTTCCACTCCCTACCCCCTCCCCCGTTAACCACCATTCTGTTTTCTGTTTCTATTGACTACTTTAGATAATTAATATAAGTGGAATCATATGGTATTTGCCTTTGTATGACTAGCTTATTTCATTTAGTGTATTGCTGTCAAGATTCATCCATGTTGTAGCATGTGTCTGAATTTCCTTTTTAAAGTCTGAATAATATTCCATTGTGTGTGTATGTATGTATGTGTGTGTGTGTGTGTGTGTATATATATATATATATAACACATTTTGTTTATTCATCCATCGGTGGACATTTGGATTGCTTCCACCTCTTTAAATGAATTCTTACTTACTACCATTTGGTGGGTACATGGAGACCTCACACCTAATTAAAAAACCCAGCCCACTGATTTTCCATTACACAGAATTACCTACTAGGCTGGCTTGGGGAAAAAAAAAAAAAAAAAAAAAAAACCATCATAAGCACTGTTCCTTTAATTTAGATTACTAGCTCTCTGTCAGTCCCCAACTTAGTAAATGGCATCTCTGTTCATCTAATTGCTGTGGAAATATCTTTGACTCTTTTCTTTCTCTCCTGCCCTGTTTCCAGTCATCAGCATGCCAATCTTGTCAGTCCTTCCTTTGAAACATACCTAGGCTAGTCAGCATACCCAGCATCTGACCACGTCTCATTACCTCCAGTACTTCTGATCTGATCCCTGCTACTGTTATCTTTCCTTGGACCATTGTAAAAGCCTTCTAACTTTTCTCTGTTTATTTGCTAGGCCCCTGCAATCTCTTCATTCCAGACTATAGCTGTTGTGATCATGTTAAAACAGAAATCAAAACCTTTCAGTGGCTTCTTATCTCACAGGAAAAACAAAAGTCCTGACTATATCCTACAAGGCCTCACGTGATCTGTGTTTCCTCCTCCAACATCTATATCCATCTCTTATTCCCTGTCACTTTCAACTTGCTTATTCTGTCTGATCATCTGGTCTCCTTGCTGCCATTCATCAAACATGCCAACACATACCTGCTTCGCTTAGCACTAAGTGTTCTTCCTGCAGATATTTGTATAGAAATATATAATATGCAGAAATATCCTGCAGAAAATTGTATATCTTCAATTTTCTGCTCAGATGTCACATTATCTAGAGGCCTTTCAGACTGAGTATCTAAGTGTGCACACAAACCACTCTCCCACTAGTCCTCTGTATTCTCTTACTCAACTTTTTTGTTCATTTTATAACTTACTGCTGTTGACGTAGGTTACTTGTTGGTCTTTTCTCCACTAAAATTTAAGCTCCTTGATGGCAAGGATTTTGTTACTACATTTCTAGTAATTAGAATTGTGTTTCACATGTAGAAGGTTCTCAAAAAATATTTACTGAATACATGAATGAAAGAGCTACAGATTTGAAAGTAACATGGGCCAGGCATGATGGCTCATGCCTGTAATCTCAGCACTTTGGGAGGCCAAGGCAGGTGCATCACAGGGTCAGGAGTTCAAGACCAGCCTGGCCAACATGGTGAAACCCCGTCTCTACTAAAAATACAAAAATTAGCTGGGCATGGTGGCAGTTGCCTGTAATCCCAGGTACTTGAGAGGCTGAGGCAGGAGAATCGCTTGAACCCGGGAGGCAGAGGTTGCAGTGAGCCGACATGGCGCCCGCCTGGGCAACAGAACAGGAATCCGTCTCGGAAAAAAAAAAAAAGAAAGAAAGTAACATGGACATTATCTTTGAAGACTAGCCTGTGAGCTCTCTTTCCGTAAGATATCATCAACCTGCCTACCTCCATCAGCCTCACTACAGTCATTATCATGTCTTTCTGTGGTTTCTTCAGTAAACTTCTAACTGGTTTCCCCATTTCTGTTCTTGGTCTCCCCTACAATCCATTCTGAAACCAACAGCCTGCATTTTAAAAAAATTATGCTGGCCAGGTATGGTGGCTCATACCTGTAATTCTGGGAGTCTGAGGCGGGAGAATCGCTTGAGCCCAGGAGTTTGAGACCAAGACCAGCATGAGCAACATAGAGAGATCCTGTTTCCATAAAAAAATTTAAAAATTAGCTGGGTGTAGTGGTGCATGCCTGTGATCCCAGCTACTAGGAGGCTGAGGCGGGAAGATCACGTGAGCCTGGGAGGTTGAGGCTGTAGTGAGCCATGATTGCATCACTGCACTCCAGCTTGATGTCAGTGCAAGAACCTGTTTAAAAACAAAAACAAAAACCCACTAACCTTTCAATTGTTTTATATCATTTTCAGAGTAAAATTCACACGCCTGACGATAGTGTGCTGCACTACAAGATGTAGTGCGTACCTAATTTGCCCTCTTTAAAAAAAAAAGCCACTTTGTTACTTACTATGCTTTAGCTACATTAATATTTCCTAAATATACCAAGCTGATTCCCATCTTAGGGTCTTTTCACAGCTGTTCCTCTGCCCTGATCAGTCTTTTCAGGATCCTCATATGTCTGGCTCCTTTTCATGCGAGTCTCACCTTAAGGGTTACCTCCTCAGAAAGGTCCTGACAGTCCACCCAGTGAAAAATAGCCTCTCTAATCACCCTTCTTTATTTTTTTTATAACACCATAAGCTGAAATTATCTTGATTATTAATTTTCTCTTCTATTTTTATTTTTATTTTTATTTTTTTTGAGATGGAATTTCGCTCTTGTCACCCAGGTTGGAGTGCAATGGTGCAATCTCCAGTCACTGCAGCCTCTGCCTCCTAGGTTCAAGTGATTCTCCTGCCGCAGTCTCCCGAGCAGCTGGGATTACAGGCGCCGGCCACCACGCCTGGCTGATTTTTGTATTTTTAGTAGAGACAGGGTTTCACCATGTTGGCCAGGCTGGTCTCGAACTCCCAACCTCAAGGGATCCGCCCACCTTGGCCTCCCAAAGTGCTGGGATTACAGGCATGAACCACCGTGCCCAGCTATTAATTTTCTTTTCTTATTGATGTTCCCATATCTGCATGACAAAAGGAACTTTTCCTTATTTATGTTCTATCCCTAGCACATAGAAAAATGACGGGGACTTATTAATCACTCAGATATTTAAACAGAAGAATGGTTGAACGAATGAAGTTTTATAGTAGCCATCTGAGGCACTTGGTAAAACTACAGAATTTCAGCCTCCTCCCTTAAAATTGAGTCATTAGGGTTAGTTATGTAACCTAGAAATTTATAGTTTAACAAATACCCCATGATTGTTTTAACCAAGCAAATTTTGAAAATACTGATTTAATGGAAATAGTGCTGAGTGAGTGAGTGAGTGAGTGATCAGAGCTCATTGCAGCCTTGAACTTCTGGTTTCTAGTATCCTCTCACCTCAGCCTCCTGAGTAGCTGGGACGACAGGCACACGCCACCACACCCAGCTAATTTTATTTCTTTTTAAGAGATGGGGTCTTGCTATGTTGCCCAGACTGGCCTCAAACTCCTGGCTTCAAGTAATCCTCCAACTTCAGCCTCCTGAGTAGCTAGAATTACAGACTTGAAGCACTGTGCCCAGCTGGGGAGTTATCTTTTAGCCTTAGTATATTGATAGGAATTAGTTCAAGTTTTCCCAAAGTGTATATCATAGGACACTACTATACAAGGTATTTGATACAAAATGAATTCTTTTCCAATATGTTTAGGAATGCTGAATATTCTATTCTTCTTTTGGAGATTAGCTAAGGCAGTCATTAACATTATGAAGGGTATGAGAAATCACACTTTAGAGCAGTCAGCTTATCTATTGAATAGATTTGACAAGTCTACTTACAATCCCTGCCCCAAACCATTGCTCACCAAATCCCTATTAATGTACTAAGGAATATGTACTTCTGCACTAAGGAATATACACTGTACATGAAGTACAGTATGTGGTTCCATGCTACTATCGCAGCTGATTCTGTTATGGTTAACTGTCTACACAAGCCACTGTGTAGCAGATGGTGTGGACTAAAGTACACATTTTAGCTTAATGATCTTTAGAGGGTTTTTTTTTTTTTGGCATATGTAGGCTCTATATAGCTTTTTTAAACTATATTTTTATTACATAAAAAATTAAAATAAGGATTTTTGTCCTTTATGAGGTAGTGTAGAAACATAAAGAATTGGCAAACTAAGGAAAATAATAAAGCTCTTCAGAAAAACTTGACAGAGGCAGTTTTGCAAGTGAGTACCACCCACCATCATTTCACTCTGTCTCCATTCTCCCAGGTGCATGGCAGGAAACTAAAATCTTCATTCTTTACTATGTACCCAAGATAAGTTAAATATATTGAGCAAGTGCTGATTTGTAAAACTACCATATCATTACTGTTACAAGGAAATATTTTCAGTTCACTTTTCTGATTACATCTACCTATTGTTAATAGATACCTAATTTCTATTTTTTATTTGATCTATCATTTTGACTTACAGAGTATCTCTGGCTTTTGATTATAACTTGGTTGTATTTTGTCCTAAGAGTAGCTTTGTTTATGAAGGCCATCAAAGGATAAAACTAGTGACATTATTGGCACATAGTTCCTATTAGAGAAAATAATCTCTTTAAAATAAATGTCATTTTGAGTAATCTTTAGGACAACTCCCAGTCTTGGGCAAACTTGGGTGTGCCCTCACCAATGACATAGTCAGGAAAAGTGGTAAATGGGGGAGTTTAGACACAGAACAATTGAAAGGTGCTCAGACATATCTCAGCAGTGTTAGCATGATGACTGCACAATTTGGATTGCAAACCCAGAAACGCCCTTCAAGTTAAATCCACTAAACAATTGTAATTTTTACAGGCAAAACTAGTTTCATTCTAGTGGATTCATGGGCCTATATACTCCCAGATTGACCTTTGTTTTAGTTCTTTGGTTTTTTGTGTTTTTTTTTTTTTTTTTTTTTTTTGAGACAGAATCTTGCCCAGCCTTGTTTTAGCTTTTGTATATATTAATAAAAGATTTGCAGGTTCTTGGAGGTTAGTCTTCAGATTACTAAATAAGTATCAAGGATTGCCCATAATTTTTCAATTATAATAAATGAAAAATAAAAATCTAAGTTGAACTTGTAGGGAACTACACAAAAGACTTGTTTCTGGCTGGGCGCAGTGACTCACACCTGTAATCCCAGCACTTATGGGAGGTTGAGGCAGGTGGATCACGAGGTCAGGAGTTGAAGACCAGTCTGGGCAACATGGGTAAACCCCAACTCTACTAAAAATACAAAAATTAGCCAGGCATGGTGGCGGCCACCTGTAATCCCAGCTGCTCAGGAGGATGAGGCAGAGAATTGCTTGAACCCGGGAGATGGAGGTTGCAGTGAGCCGAGATTGAGCCACTGTACTCAGCCTGGTGACAGAGCAAGATTCTGTCTCAAAAATAAATAAATAAGTAAAAAATAGTACGCAAGACTTCATCTCAAAAAAAATAAAAAGACTTGTTTCTATTCATCTGAAGTATAGGAGGGTGTTCAAAGGAAGACTACTGGCTTGTCTAAAGAGTATACATATATCATATATGCACAGCTCAGAAGGCAAAAAAGTATATTACACAAGAGAGGAGTTAATTTTTTTCTTTTTTTTGAGATGGAGTTTCTCTCTTGTTGCCCACACTGGAGTGCAGTGGTGTGGTCTTGGCTCACTGCATCCTCTGCGTTCTGTGTTCAAGCTATCCTCCTGTCTCAGCCTCCAGAGTAGCTGAGAGTACAGGTGCACGCCACCACGCCCAGCTGATTTTTTTATTTTTAGTAGAGACAGGGTTTCACCATGTTGTTCAGGCTGGTCTCGAACTCCTGGTCTCAGGTGATCCACGCGCCTTGGCCTCCCAAAGTGCTGGGATTACAGGCATTAGCCGCTGCGCCCGGCTGAGTTAGTTCTTTTTAAAGGAAAAGTCATTTATATTTTCCTCTCTAAAACCATACCTAGTCTGCCAGAGTTATCTGAGATGTTTTCCTATTTCTTTTCATAGGCTATATTCCCTGGCAATTTCAAACAACTTGGTTTAGGCTATTATACCTTGTTTTAGAACAAGAAAGTGAGAATTACAGAATATTGAGAAGCAAAACCATAAATTGTCAAAGCATCAAGACTATAACCTTTTTCTTTGGGCAGTAGTGTGATGTGTCTTAGCCACTGATTAACCCAGGCATTAATTTTTTTAGAACTATAAGCATTAAAATATGAGGTTCTCAGCTTTTTCTGTTCCTGCACACCTGAGAGACACAAGGTATTCATATTAGTGACTATAGCTGGGAATCAGAATCTTGAAGGAGAAGTGTTGGTATGATTTAAAGAGAAAAATAGATGATGTGATAACCCTTCCCTAGCTTTTCCTCTAAAGTCACTGGAGTAGATTTAGATGATGACCAAGGTTCTTCTAGTTCTAAAATTCTATTATGCTTTTTCTACTCTTCTTTTCATGCCACATACCTACTTGCTTCTCTGTAATGATAGGGCCCAATTTTCCCTAAGGGAGAGGGTGACTACAGAACTGTTATTATTACTTTGTCTTATGTACAAGAACGACATATATATATATATATATATATATATATGGCGGGAGGTTGGGGGAGAGAGAAGGTCTTGCTGTCACCCTGGCTGGAGTGCAGTGGTATCATCATAGCTCACTGGGGCCTCTAACTCTTGGGTTCAAGGGAACCTCTTGCCTAAGCCTCCTGAGTAGCTGGGACTACAGGTGCACATGCCACTATGCCTACATAACTTTTAAAATGTTTTGTAGAGATGCGGTCTTTGTATGTTGCTCAGGCTGGTTTCAGACTCCTGGCCTCAGCTCCCCAGAATGCTGGGATTACAGGCAGGGGCCACTGCACCCAGCCCCAATATCCTTTATTTAGAATGGGCAGTAAGATAAGTTTAAAGTAAAAACTGGGAATTCACTTGCTGGTATGTTTGGGGAAAATATTCTAGAATAGGAACATTTCACATTTCCCCTTTTCAAACCAAATTAAGGAAAAAAAATCCCCTGAAAATAAATTATTATTATTATTATTTTTTTGAGACGGAGTCTCGCTTGTCGCCCAGGCTGGAGTGCAGTGGCGCGATCTCAGCTCACTGCAAGCTCCGCCTCCTGGGTTCCCGCCATTCTCCTGCCTCAGCCTCCTGAGTAGCTGGGACTGCAGGTGCCCGCCACCACGCCCGGCTAATTTTTTGTATTTTTAGTAGAGACGAGGTTTCAGCGTGTTAGCCAGGATGGTCTTGATCTCCTGACCTCGTGATCCGCCCACCTCAGCCTCCCAAAGTGCTGGGATTACAGGCGTGGGCCCCCGCGCCCGGCTATAAATTTTTAAATGTTCAAATAGTATTTAAAACTTTTATGGTAGAAATCAGGTTTCTACCTTACTTCCTTAATTAAAGTATATATATAGTGTATACTCCAGTATACATCAGAAACTGGAATTTGTCGAGTATTCTAATTGTTTCTTTCGGTCTGGGAGGCTTAAATTGTTAGATTTCATTAAATGATATATAAAATATATGTAGAATATGGAAGATATTTGAATTTTGTCTAAAACAACAATAATGTGATATAAAAATGTCTGAGATTTATTGTTAGACAAAATCACAGGTACTTTTATGTAATCTGTTGCATACATCATAACTGTAGAAAATACTAAACTTCAGTTAGAGGTTAGTGAAGATAAAGATGTAACTTTTTTCCCATTGTTCACATAAGCCCTGGTCTGCAATTATTTTTGTTACCCCAGGCACATTCAAGGAAGCCAGAATCCTCAGCGTCTCAAGAGATTTAGTCTTTGAGGAAAGTGGAACTTAGTCTTTTCTGTTTTTAGCTCTTAGTGCTTTTCAAACCTTTAAAATAAGCAAGTGGTTGACTGTTAAATGATGATTGTCAATATCTCTTACGTTAGGAACTTGGCTTATTGTCACTTATTTCAGATTACTAAAGAAATTGATATTTATGAAAGCCAATTTAGTCAGTGTATCTTAAAGTCAAACTAGAACATATCTGCTAATAGTAGTAAGTGCTTTATTTATGTCTTAACTTTGAGCTGCTATAGCCGTAAGTTTTTTTTTGTCATTAAAATGTTCCTTTGTCATTAAAAATATAACTCATGTCACAGCCCTGAATCATCCTTCTACTTTGCGAAACTATTGCTTGGTCAAATTTGTGTGATTAGTATTTTTTTTAATTTACTTTGTATTGTGGCAAAGTATATACAATACAGAAGTTACCATTTTAACTGTGTTTAAGTGTACAAGTCAGTGGCATTAATTACATTCACAGTGTTGTACACCCATTACCACTGTCTGTTTCCAGAATTCCTCATCACCCCAAACAGAAATGCTATATTCTTCAAGCAATAACATTCCGTACCCTACTCCACCCAACCCCTGGTATCCTCTAATCTACTTTCCATCTCTGTAAATTTGCCCTTTCTCAACATTTTATATAAATTGAGTCATATATTTATCTTTTTGTGTCTGGTTTGTTTTCTTAGCATAATGTGTTCAGGGTCCATCCATGTTGTCACGTGTCAGAATTTCATTCATTTTTATAACTGAATAATTTTCCGTTGTATATATATATTACATTTTGTTGATTCATTCATCTGTAGAAGTATACCTGGTAACGTTTTGGCTATTGTGAATAATTTTGCCATAAACTTTGTGGTAAAGTATCTGTTTGAGTCCCTGTTTTCAATTATTTTGGAAGTAGGAGTGGAATTGCTGATGGTAATTATATTTAACTTTATGAGGAATGTGATCATTCTTTACACTAGTTCATTCTATTTTTTTATTATCTTCACATTAATATTTCATAAGTTTTTTTTAATTTTTTGCTTATTTCCTTGGTTGACTTTTGTTACTGATTTTAAATAAATTATTTGTTTTGATCATTCATTTTTTTCTTTTCTTTTCAATTGTTTGTTTTTCAGACCCGAGTCAGAACTCCATCACAGGGGAACACAGCCAACTGTTAGGTATAGTATTTCTGTGGGGATTGACTCTATCCAAAGTCACCCTTAACTCGTTTATCCTAACAGACATTACTCCCTTCTCTGATTCTGTTTTCTCTCCCCTCCTTTTCTACTTCTCACCCATCAACTTTTTTCCTGCAGTTTCTATTCCCAACTTGGTAAGTTTTAGGAAACTACTTCTGTAATTGATTACTAAGACTCAGTTAAATTAAAAAGTAATTTTGCATGGTCTATGGTTAAAAAAAAAATCTAAGAACTAGAATTTTTTTAAGATAATTTGGAAAAGAAGGTATTATAATACCTGATAATATCTCTGACTTTGCAGCTAATTTTCCCTTTTTATTACTTTTCTTGGCCTTTTGATCACCTTTTTAATTATTGAAAGTACTTCATAAACAGCATGTCCTCAAGCAGTCCTTAGAATTTGGTGTTCCAGTTCCTTATCTATGAAACAAGTTATGGAAATGAATTTACTTCCTCTGGGTATCACTTCTTTAAAGTAAGTGTGTAATTTGACAAGAATATCTCTCTTTTTTGAGACAGTGTCTCGCTCTGTCACCAGGCTGGAGTGCAGTGGTGCGATCTCAGCTCGCTGCAACCTCCACCTCCCAAGTTCAAGCAATTCTTCTGCCTCAGCCTCCCAAGTAGCTGAGATTACAAGCGTGTACCACCACGCCCAGCCAATTTTTGTATTTTTAGTAGAGACGGGGTTTCACCATGTTGGAACCAGGATGGTCTCCATCTCCTGACCTCGTGGTCCGCCCACCTTGGCCTCCCAAAGCGCTGGGATTACAGGCGTGAGCCACTGCGCCCAGCCTTGACAAGAATTTCACAAGACCTCAGGACTGATAAATTTTCAAAATATCAAAAGAAACATACTCTGATGAGGCATTCAGCTCAAACAGAAGGTATATATATATATATATATATACACACAAAGAAAGTGAAAGTATCTCTTCTTCTTACCATCTCACTTCCACCTCTTAAAAGTACTTGCTGTTGATAGTTTTTTGGGAATTCTAGAAATTTTTAATTATAAATTTTTGTATTATATACGACTATCTTTTCCTTTTTATATCAATGATGTTATAGTAAATGGACTGTTCTATTATACAGACCACTTCTTTTTACTTAACATTTTACCTTGGACATCTTAGTACGTAAAGATCTGCTTCATTCCTTTGTGATGGAATAGTATTTCATTGTGCACCTGCACTATAATTTTATTCAGCCAGTTTCCTACTCATGAGCATTTATTTCCAGGTGTGTTACTGTTGTAGGTTATGTTGCAATGAATATCTTATCCTTATATCCTGCAGTCTTTTTTTTTTTTTTTTTCTTTTTTTTTGTGAGACAGAGTCTTGCTCTGTTGCCCAGGCTGGAGTGAAGTGGCACGATCTTGGCTCGCTGCAAGCCCCGCCTCCCAGGTTCACACCATTCTCCTGCCTCAGCCTCCCGAGTAGCTGGGACTACAGGTGCCCACACCACACCCGGCTAATTTTTTGTATTATCCTGCAGTCTTAATGCCAGTATATTTGTAGGATAAATTCCTAACAGTGGAATTCCTTACTCAAAAGATATATACATTTTTAAAAAGATACATCAGCTTAAACTCTCACAAGTATGGAGTAATGCTTGACTCCCTATAATAATAATAAACAGGTATTATTAATCTTAAAATAGTTTATTTAGCTAATAGGTAAAAATAGCATCTCTCGTTTTTTATTTATACTTCCTTCAGCATAAGTGAGGCTAAGTAATTTTTGGTATATTATTTAGTATGTTAACACTCGTGTGTGTGTGTATGCTTTGATTTGAGGCTTATTTTGATCACTGCTGAGCTTTTAGCTATAATATGTGTAAAGCAGCTGTGGAAAAATAAGCTATCAAAAAGTCCAAAGTAGGGAAAGTAAAAACTTCAGAGGATTAGTTGAAGAAACTGGGATACTCCTTTTTCGTTCTTTCTACATTAAAGACTTAGAATAGTCCTTGAGTTAATGAGAAGAGTTTATGAGACCATAGCCCTCATTCCTTTAGTGAGTTTATGTGCTGAAACAGTACCTGACATCCTAGGCACTCAGTATATATTTGTTAAGTAAATGGTTTGACATAAATATACAAATCTGATCACTAAGGTCCTGGCTGTGTGATCTTAGAGGTGGTTTTTTTTTTTTTTTTTTTTTTTTTAGACAGAGTCTTGATCTGTCGCCCAGGCTGAAGTGTGATGGCACCATCTTGGCTCACTGCAACTTCTGCCTCTCGGATTCAAGCAGTTCTCTGGCCTCAGCCTCCCGAGTAGCTGGGACTATAGGCGCATGTCACCATGCCCGGCTAATTTTCGTATTTTTAGTAGAGACAAGGTTTTACCATGTTGGTCAGGCTGGTCTCAAACTCCTGACCTCAGGTGATCCACCCACCGTGGCCTCTCAAAGTGCTGGGATTACAGACATGAGCCACCACTCCTGGCTACTTTTTAATACTTTTATGTTGGATAGTTTCTATACATCGCTCAAAATTAATCTTCTGTATATAAAAATTTTATATTTGGATCAGGAATTATTAAGCTTTCATTGAAAAATTTTGCCAGACTGTGAAAAGAACATCTTTCCTCTAAACTATGAAAGTGCTTCTGTCCCTGATACATACATGACAGGCAGAGATGTTTGAGAATAGGTCATTATCATCAGGAATACATGTACAATGGAGACAGCTTAGCTAATGAAGTGGACAGTCAAAAGTTGATACAGTTCCAGTATTACTAAGCTGGATTTTGTTCCCAGCTAACCACCTGCAGTAAAGGAAACCTAGGGAACTATAGGTAAAAAGAAATAACTTTGATTGTGAAGGAAGAGTTATATTAGTCATTATTAGCCAAAAAATTCTAATAATATTTGCAAAGAGACTACTTCAAACATTAATCTCATTTGGCAGCCTACAGTTGCATTCAAGTGTTAGCCAACCTGAGGATTTATCCAGTCTTCTAGCCAAATTATCAAGTATGTCCATCGTGCCAGCCTGAGTTCTCTCTCCTAGATTCATGGGGTCAGATCATATTTTCCTTTTTTCTCATGCTCTGAGGAACTATCATCTTCTGTCTTAAGTATCTGTGTTTTAGCTATAGCCTCAAAATCTTTAAAAGTCTGGTTTATTAAAAGAAATTCATGAGTTTGCAAAAGAGTGAAAGTTTTTTTTGTTGTATTTTCTAACCATCTCATAAGTTACTCAGAAAAGGCATTATAAGCTTGAATGAAAATCTTCTGGCTGGGTGCAGTGGTTCACCATGCCTGTAATCCCAGCACTTTTGGGAGGCCAAGGCAAGTGGATCACAAGGTCAGGAGTTCGAGACCAGCCTGGCCAAGATGGTGAAACCCCGTCTCTACTAAAAATAAAAAAAATTGGCTGGGCATGGTGGTGGGTGCCTGTAATCCCAGCTACTTAGGAGGCTTAGGCAGGAGAATTGCTTGAACCAGGAGGTGGAGGTTGCAGTGAGCCCAGATCACACCACTGCACTCCAGCCTGGGCGGCAGAGTGAGACTCTGTCTCAAACGAAAAAAAAAAAAAAAAAAGAAAGAAAGAAAAGAAAATCTTCCCAGCTCTCCCTAAAAACCTTGTTTAGGTTAATTTGGCCTGGTAGGTGAAAAACTGGTTCAGTTGCCTTGCCTGCTTAATTGAATTTGTAATAACATCTTTCAGACCGTTGCTGTTGAATTGGATATACAAAAGCCCTTTCCAGTCCTTCTAAATGTTTTTACTGTCAACAAGGCACAGTTATTTTAATGTATCTCCTGTTCCCACTGACTCATCAAGTCTCTTGCAAAACTCAAGATCAGGCTGGGGAGATATATGGGATGGTGAAACTGCTATTGTAATAACAAATCAAGCTGTACACCTGTGATTGGTGAACTTTTCTCTGTGTGTGTGTGTGTGTGTGTGTGTGTGTGTAGCTTTCCACTTAAAAATCTTTTTAGAAAGCTAGCAAGCAAACAAGCCATGGGTCCTGGCATTATTAAAAGTTTTATCAGGCATCCAAGGAAAAATAATTCCAGTCTTCTGCAGTCAGTCTCTCATAAGGAATAGCAAGTAACCACTACCTCAGTTTTGAAGCTTTTGCAACCTTGATAACCAAAACTTAAGAATGGCAATATGAGATTAAAAAAAAAAAAAAAATGTAGGCCAACCTTACTTAGGAACATATCTACAATCCTGAACAAAATATTTGCAATCTGAATCAAGCAACATATTTTTTTAAATTACCCCCATCATCAAGTTGAGTTTCTGCTAGATATCCATGGTTGGTTTAATGTTGAAAGTTAATTTATATACTTCATTATATTAACAAATTAAAATAAAAATATCATATAATAATCTTAATAGATGTTGAAAAAGCATTTGATTTGAAACATACCTGATATGGTTTGGCTGTGTCTCCACCCAAATCTCAACTTGACGTGTAATTCCCATAATCCCCACGTTTTGTGGGAGGTAACTGAATCATGGGGGCGGTTTTCTCTATGTTGTTCTTATGATCGTGAGTGAGTCTCACAAGAGCTGATGGTTTTATAAGCATCACACAATTTCCCCTCCTTGTACTCATTCTCTCTCCTGCCGCCCTTTGAAGAGGGGCCTTCCACCATGATTATAAGTTTCCTGAGGATTCCCCAGCCGTGCTGAACTTTGAGTCAGTTAAACCTCTTTTCTCTCTTTTTTTTTTGTTTTTGTTTTTCGTTTTGTTTTTTGAGACAGAGTCTAGCTCTGTCACCCAGGCTGGACTAAAGTGGCATGATCTTGGCGTACTGCAACCTCCGTCTCCCAGGTTCAAGTGATTTTCCTTCCTCAGTCTCCCAAGTAACTGGGATTACAGGCACCCACCACCACACCTGGCTAATTTTTGTATTTTCAGTGGAGATGGGGTTTCCCCATGTTGGCCAGTCTAGTCTCAAACTCCGAGCCTCAAGTGATCCACCTGCCTCATCCTCCCAAAGTGCTGGGATTAGAGGTGTGAGCCACTGTACTCAGCCAAACCTCTTTTCTTTATAAATTACCCAGTTTCGGGTATCTCTTCATAGCAGCACGAGAAAGGACTAATACAGTAAAAACTCAATATTTAAGTTTATGAATTCATAATGATAATTTAAAAAACTAGCCAGGCACAATGGCTCATGTCTGTAGTCCCAGCACTTCAGGAGGCTGAGGAGGGAGGTAGGAGGATTGCTTGAGGCCAGGGGTTCAAGAGGAGACTGGGCAACATTGCAAGAACCCATCTCTACAAAGAAGCAAAAAATAATTAACTAGGCATGGTGGTATACGCCTATAGTCCTAGCTACTCTGCAGGCTACAGTAAGCTGTGATGGTACCACTACACTCCTCCAGCCTGGGCAACAGAGTGATACCCTGTCTCTAAAAACAAAACAAAACAAAACCCACAACTAATTGGTCACCATTGGAGCATTTAGTGAACCAATTATTCTGAGAACCAGTCAGTAAAGAGAAAGAATTATTTGTCCTGTTTTTAACTGAACCACTTGGTAATCAAATAGTAGATTAAAGGAAATGTCTCTTTATATAGAGATATTCCAGCTAATAAATGAAGGAACAATAATGGAATGGGAATATTACCATTTAGTAACCTCTCATAAATTAATGGAGCTAGGCATGACTCATCAACAATTGCTAATATCTCAAAAGGAAAGACAACCAGATGACAATGATGTGTACCTCCTGGCAGATCATAAAACCACTGTGAAGTAGTTTTCCTCCCTACCCTCCTAGAAGTACTGAATGTGATTAAGCTTTTAGATTCAACTACCAATTTATAGGAATTACAAAAAAAAAAAAAAAAAAAGAACATGTTAAACAGCATCACATGGATGCCATCATCAAAACCCAGACCATCACAAACTCTCCAGGACAAATGACATGGTTTCCTTAACAAATCAATGGCAAGACAAAGTATAAAATCAAAAACATTATAGCATTTGGGATAACCTTTCAGATTTTTCAGATTCACATAGTCACATAGTACAAACCCAAACCTGTGCCAAGGGAAATTAAGTACACTTACTACTCTCTTGCCTAGCTCAGACCAGCAAGGCCATTTGGCAAGATTAGGAAGCTGAAGGAGTAACTTGAGATTTATCTGGGGCCCAAATTATAGTATAAGTGGTAATTGACAAATGCAACATTATGGAAGTAATAACATCACAACAAGAAAGTGTTTATAAAGAGTAAGACCTTTGGTGTGCCTTTTTTCTGTTTACAAAAAAAAGTATGCCATAAAAAACAGAAATCTGAAATCTGTAGTGGAACCATCCTATCAGTTTTCATTTGAATTATGCAGTGAAACACCAGTAAGTTTCCCAAAAATATCAGCATTATTTAGACAGTAAAATGAGAAAAAGGAAGCACAATAGTGTCTGGGCACGGTGGCTCATGCCTGTAATCCCAGCAGTTGGGGAGGCTGAAGCGGGTGGATCACCTGAGGTCAGGAGTTCGAGACCTGCCTGGCCAACATGGCAAAACTAAAAATGCAAAAAAATATGTCTACTAAAAATACAAAAAAATTAGCCAGGCACGGTGGCAGGTGCCTATAATTCCAGCTACTCAGGAGGCTAAGGTAGGAGAATTGCTTGAACCCGGGAGGCGGAGGTCACAGTGTGCTGAGATTGTGCCACTGCACTGCAGCCTGGGTAACAGAGCAAGACCCTCTCTCAAAAAAAAAAAAAAAAAAAAAGAAACATAATAGTAATCTGATAGGTGATGTAATGCAAACCATTACTGAGGCCAGTCTCAGTGGGGATCCTTCAAAGGACTCATCTTAGGAGTCTGAATGATCCTAAAAGAGTCCTGGAATATGGATTTGGTTCTTAGTTCCTGCAGAGTAAAGATTATTTGCTATTCAGAAACTAGAAGTTCCATTCCATCTGGTATTTCCTGGGGTCACAAGAGTGACCTAAAGTTTTGAAGGCTGAACTCTAAAGCAGCATGGTTTGCCACCAAGATATTCAAGCCAAAAATTAATCCATGCCTTTCAATATAACCACTTCTAATTTCATGCCTTTTGGTATAACCACACTTGATGAAAGCTTCATTTCTTCCCTTGGAAAGCCTTGACCTTTCATGGCTGTTCCACAAGCCATGATTGACCAGGAACTCTATGGGAGCCTCCCATTGCACAACACTACCCCAAGTAGACCATGAGTAGGACGATATTGGAGGCATCATTGGTCTCATAAAATGTAGACAAAAATATCCAGGGATAGTAAGCAAGCAAATGGAGGGTGGGCCAGAAACAGCCAGGATCCAGACTGATGATAATAATAAATCGAATTGTCATAAAAGTTATGGTGATTTCACCTGAAACTTGAGACTAGAGAGGTCCATACATAGAGGTGCCAGGGATGCAGCAAGGGGAGCCAGAGCTGCTAGGATGTGGCTTGGACAGCAGGTAGCAGAATGGAACAGGATTGTCTCATGCCAGATTTTTATAAGGGCATCATTGTTATTGAATAGCAGAGAGGTAATATGTTGAACTCTTACTCCCATAACCCTCAAGAGAAATGATATGGTCCTGAGACTGGGATACAAAATTCTATTAAATGTTTAAATCAGTAAAGGATGTAGTTAGGAAGATTAGCAAACTCCTCAGGAATAAAAGACTGTTTAAAGAGAAGGAAAATAAATGGATCTTATAGAAAAGAAAATATAGATAGATAGATATAACAAAGAAGTTAAAACAGTAGCTTAGTAATAGGTAAATAGTGTAAACAAAAAAAAAAAAAAAAAAAAAACTACACCTAGATACATCTTAATGAAACTGCAGAATATCTAAGAAAAGATCTTGTAAGCAGCCACAAAGGACAGTTCATCAAAGGAACAACAGAATGACAAAAGAATTCTCAATACCAAAACACAAATCCACAAACACAAGCCAGAAAACACAAATAAGTATACACAAAAATTTTGTAGAGACAGGGTCTCACAATGAGACAATGCTCATGCTAGTCTCACTCAAACTCCTGCCCTCAAGCAGTCCTCCTGCCATGGCCTCCCAAAGTACTGAGATTACAGGAGAGAGCCACTGCGCCCAGCCTAGAGACATCTCTGACGGTCACTACTGGAGGTGCTACTGGCATCTAATGAGTAGAGGTCAGGGATGCTCTTAAACATTCTGCAGTGCACAGGACAGTCCCCCACAATAAGTAATTATTTGCTGCAAAATTCCATAGTGCTGAGTTTGAGAAACCTAAAGGAATTCTAAGGAATATACCTCAAGAAAGAATAAAATGATCCTAGAAGACTAGTTGTCTGAAATGTAAGAAAGAATAGTGAATAAATGAACTAGTAAACTTGTACATCAACCCAAATCAGTGTTGTCTCTATAAAACAACTCTAATATCTTATTTGTGGAGGTTTTTGTTTGTTTGTTTGTTTTTGTTTTTAAAAAGAGACTACTGGAAACGTTGGACACCAATATTAGGTAAGTCAGGAGGAGAAAGTTGGAATTGAAGTATCAGAAAGTCTTTGTGTTGTTCAGGAGGATGTCAAGCAATTGTTTAAACTTATTTAACAATTTAAGTAAAATATGTAGTAAAATTTCAAGGGTCATTGCTAAAAGAACAGAAATAGAGGATGGAAACTAGAGGGAAAAATGGCATTAGGGAAAAACAAACCAGAAAATCCAAAGAGTGGGAGAGACAGAGACAGAGGATGAGAATGAATCGTAGAGACAGAACGAGTAAAAAGATGTTAGAACCCTGTCTAAATATATTAATCACTAAGGTTGATGCGCTGAACTTGGCAGTTCAAAAGATAGATTGTCAGACTTTAGAAAATCCAACCCAAACAAATAGATGATAAACTGTGTTGTTTAAAATGCCAGTAAATTTGGAGGTAATTTGGTAAGCAAAATAATAATAACTAAACAATAGATGTATGTTTAAAATTGTTGTGCCAGCCAGGCCCAGTGGCTCACGCCTGTAATCCCAGCACTTTGGGAGGCTGAGGCAGGCCGATGGCTTCAGCCCAGGAATACAAAGCAACATGGCAAACCCTCATCCACAAAAAAATTCCAAAACTTAGCTGTTCATGGTGGCATGAGCCTGTAGTCCTAGCTACTTGGGAGGCTGAGGTGGGAGGATCTCTTGGGCCCAGGAGGTCGAGGCTGCAGCGAGCCGTGATCGTACCACTGTACTCCAGACTGGGTATAAGAGTGAGACCCTGTCTCAAAAACTAATAATAATGATAAATAAAATTGTCATACCTTCCTGGTGAATTAAACCTTTTGTTATTATGTGGGTACCTTCTAATTCCTAATAAAATTTTTCTCTTACAAATTTATCTGATACTAATAAAATTATATCAGCTTTCTTTTGGTTAGTATTGGCTTGATGTATCTCTTTCCTTAATGTTTTCTTAATGTTCAGCTTTTGTATGCCCTTATATCTCTTATGAATAGTATGTGTCTAGATTTTATTGTTTAATCCAGTCTCTTTGTCTTACTTAGTCTATTTACATTACTGGTATTATTGATATACTTGGACCATTGTGCCATCCTAAATTATTTGTCCCACTTTTTCTGCTTCTTTATAATCTCTTCTTTAAAAAAAAAAAAAAAAAGTTATATTACCCTTGCTTCCCAAATGAACATTTTGGGAAGACTCTCACATTACTGTCTCCTTTGCACCAACCACATCATGTTGTTTCAATCAGAAAAGGAGGGACTATTCAATAAATGGATTTGGAAGAACTATCCATTAACCAGCTTATGTGGTCTGGATCCTTTCTGTCTTTCTAAATATGCTCTCCTTTCCTCACTCTCCTTTAGCTCTGTTGTCCTTTCTGCTTTATTAATTCACTAAAATTGTTTCTGCTTTAGGATCTTTTGAAATTGCTATATTCCCTCTGCCTGAAATGTAGGCTTTTCCTTACTGTCCTATGCCAGGAGTGTGCTGCAGCCAGCTCATATCATCAGCTCACAAGAGCCAGTTATGCGAATCTCTTCCCAAAACCAGGTTCATCGTTTTCACATTAGTAGTTTGAAAATGGCCATGCGTGAGTATTTATACCACAGACATTGTCAAGTACTGTAAGTCAGGGGTTTGTTTTAACTCTTTAGAGGCTGCTTATCAGCACACCTGTGATCTTACATGAAGCCATCATTCCCCTCCCTAGTCATAGTCTCTCCCAGTACATATTTGATTTTCTTCCTTGAACTTATCACTTCTTGAAATTCTTTTTGGGTTTTTTTGTTTGTTTTTATTTTGTCTTGTTTTTTTATTGCTGCTGTTGTTGTTTTTACTTACTTTCTGTCTTCTGTAATTCAGTATATGCACAGTGAAGGCAGGGTCTTTAACTGCCATGTCCACTGCTATACCCCTAGGACCCAGAACAGTAGCTAGTACATCCTAGGAATGTAATAAATATTAGTTGAATAAATGAATTACTCAAAAGTGGTAATAATTTTAAGCTGTACTCTTTAGAATTTTCTGGAGCCATTAGGAAGAGGAAAATAATTACATTTTTCTTTCTTTTTATAACTTTTTGTTACTGAAAATATCAAAGGTACACAAAAGTAGAATAGCATAATGAACTTTTCTGAATGCATCACCCAGCTTCATCAGTGTTACAAATCTGTTTTCTAGATCCTACCTAATTTTTCTCTAAATTGTTTTGAAGAAAATTCCAGACATCATATGATTTTACTTGCCCTTTAAAAAAAAAAAAAAGCGATATATTTTCGCTTATTTTTTGTTTTAAAAATGCCCTTTTACCTTTGATTTGTTGAGTCAGGATCCTAACAATGTTCATTTGCAACTAGTTGATATGTTTTTTAAGTCTCTTTTATCTATAAAAGTTCACCATTTAAGTTTATGCCATTTATTTGTTGAAGAAGTCAGATCATCTTGAAAATTTCTCATATTCTGAATTTGGTGATTAGATCCTTCTAATGTTTAACATGTTCCTCCTTTGTGTTTTCTTTGAACTGATAGATTTTGAAGCTTGATTAGATTCAATTTCCATTCTTTTGGCAAGAATACATCATAGCTTGTACAGCGTATTTTTCATTGTATTACAGGAGATTGTGTTCTCCTACCTTCAGAGATGTTAAGGCTGATTAGCAGGCTCCAGATCACCCTCATCCATCCATTGTAAAGTTCTGCCTCAGCCTTTCACCTAATGGTTTTAACAACCATTGATGATCGTTGCCTAAATCCGTTATTTCATTAGTGATTTTTTTCTATCATTCCATCTATCATTAATAAGCTGGAATGCTTCTATAAGGAAGAAATTTTCTTTTAATTATTGGTTACCCTGAAATACAGTTGGTGCAAGAAAGGCAAGATGATTGCTTCTTTCCGTTTATTTTTTTCTATTTATTAATGTTATTTTTCAGAGGCATGTGTTGTTTCCTTAACCCCGCAAAGGTGACTAATTTTTCAGAATATAATTTTGAGTATTTCATAAATTTGCATTTCAATCCATCACATTATTTATTTTTAATGTTTATATTATTCCATTTTGGGGCATTGGGAACCCCTTCAGTTTGGCTCTGTGCCCTTTGACGTGACCCAGTAATTTTAATAGTTTATTGGCTGTTTCTCAAGCCCATCCTTATACATTTAAACTTATAGGGTTTTAAATTCTTTAATTTTTATATTGGTATTTATTTCCCCAGTATTGAAAATCTTAGTTTTTAATAGCATTTATGTTTTTTTTTAAATTTTTCTCTTCTCTCCTGCCAGACTCTGTAATTATATAACTTTTGCATAATAATGAAACAAAGTTAAGGAAGTGCTCAAATAAAACAAAGTTTGCTGTCTTATAGACCTGGTCTCTTTTTTTTCCTCATAGCTGTTTCACCAAAGTTTTGTCAGATGCCTCTTTTAACATTAAAAAAAAAATGTGGAAGGGTTTGTACAAACTAATAGTTAAATGACATAATTTTTTTCTTTTTTCAACTTTTTTGCCCCCTGAGACAGGGTCTTACCCTGTTACCCAGGCTGGAGTGCAGTGGATCAGTCACAGCTCATTTGCAGTCTTGAACTCCTGGGCTCAGGATATCTTCCTGCCTGAATAGCTGGAACTATAAGTACGCACCACTATGCCCTGCTAATTTTTTAAACTTTTTTGTAGCAGCAGGGTCTCAGTGTTGCCCAGGCTGGTCCGGAACTCCTGGGCTCTAGCAGTCCTCCCACCTGGGCCTCCCAAAGTTCTAGGATTACAGGCATGAGTCACCACGCCTGCCCTATGTTTTTTCAACTTTTATTTTGGATTTAGAGGGTACATGTACAGGTTTGTTACATGTGTATATCACATGATGCTGAGGATTGGGGTATAGGTAATCCTTTCACCCATGTAGGAAGCATAGTGACACAGGATTTTTCTTGGCTACTTTGCCAGCCAGAGACCTCCAGCTAGCAATATCCATGCCCAGGCTTTTCTCAGGCCCAAGCTCACCAGAAGAGATGCCTCGTCTATTCAGCCTGCTGTGCTGTGCCTGGCTTGCACTCCAGTGCAGATCCTGCAGCCATTGCAACTGTACACTCAGCCCCTGGTAGGAGGGGGTGAGTGAGCGAGCAAGTGCAGTGTCCAGCTGGCTGCTCCAAGTAGTGAGGCAGAAGCGGGCTGTATGTGGGACTTGCTGCTGGACCAGGCATGTCACACTGAGGGGAACATGGTGGCACCCAAACTGGTGTCCGCAACCCTAAAACCTCAGGGGGAGTGTTACAGTGTGCTAATAGCTCTTTTAGCCCCACCATCTGCAGCCCGATGGATGGCTGTATGTTAACAGCTCTGTCAGTCCTGTTGTCCCTGCTCCGGCCTGCTGCTGCTTCCTGTTGCGTGGGGTAGCTGCCCTCCACTGGTGGAGCATGGAGGGCCACAGTATTATAGCCTTCTTTGTACCTGTGTTTGGTGGGTCCTGAGTTCTTGTCCCACATCCAAGAAGAATGAGGTTGTGCTGATGATCAAAGGGTGAGGAGGGCAGAGAAGAATTTTACTGAATGACAAGAAACAGTTCTCAGCCGAGAGGGCATGTGAGGGTGGTCTCTTGTCTTTCACTGGGGCTGGGTCTGGGGCCTTTATGGGCTCAGAATGGGGGAGTGCATGCTGATTGGTTTGTGAGTGTGCAAAAAAGGCTAAAACAAAGGCACCACTGAAAGGTGGGCATGACAGTGTAAAAAAACCAGTTAGGGAAGGGTAGATATACGTAAAATAGGTGAAGGGTGGGGAACCAGTCAGAGGAAACAGGAAGAGAGGTTCTCAATCCAGTCCGTGGATTTATCCAAGAATTGTAGTTAGCCTTTAAACTGTCTTTGGCTTGAAGGTTGGGTTTCAGTTGCATGTAATGATCATACAAGTGCATGTGTCTTTCTGGTAGAATGATTTATTTTCCTTTGGGTATATACCCAGTAATGGGATTGCTGAGTGGAATGGCAGTTCTAAGTTCTTTGAGAAATCTCCAAATTGCTTTCCACAGTGGCTGTGTTACATTCCCACCAGCAGTGTATAAGTGTTTCTTTTTCTCCACAACCTCACCAACATCTGTTATTTTTGATTTTTTAATAATTGCCATTCTGACTGATATGAAATGCTCATCACTGAAATCATCAGAGAAATGCATATCAAAACTTCATATAATTTATAAAAAGGTCAGACAGCTGTGGAGGCAGAGAGCTTTTATTGTCATTATCAGCAGCAATAGTGTGTAAAGGAGACTACATCTAACACAGTATTATACCCTGAGTATATACTCAATATTTTTTTTTCTCTTAAACTTAGGTGATTTTAAGAATAGAGTGTCAGCTGGGTGCAAGTGGTTCACGCCTGTAATCCCAGCACTTTGGGAGGCTGAGGTGGGCGGATAACTTGAGGCCAGGAATTCGAGACCAGCCTGGCCAACGTGGTGAAACCCCATCTCTTTTAAAAATACAAAAAATCAGTTGGGCGTGGTGGTATGCACCTGTAATCCCAGCTACTTGGAGGCTAAGACAGGAGAATCTCTTGAACCAGGGAAGCGGAGGTTGCAGTGATCTGAGATTGTGCCACTGTACTCCAGCCTGGGCGACAGAACGAGGCTCCATCTCGGGAAAAAAAAAAAAGAAGAATAGAGTCTTCATGGGCTGGAATTCCAAAAGAATAGTGTCTCTAGGGGTCTTTATTCTTGTTAAGGAAAGGAATGACCCATGTTTACTCCTTAGAGTTTTATTTTTGTTCCTGCTGGAGAGGGGGCCATATTCTCCAAGCAATGCTGGTTGAATTCTAAGATTAAATTTGAATATGAAAATAGGTTATATTAATACTGAAGCAACATAAACTAATCTGGTGCTGATGTTTCTTCATCAGAAACCAGTGAGAAACTAACTTGGTCTACCTTTTTTTTTTTTCCAGACGATGGACGTAAAAAAGCTCGAAACGCTTATCTCAATAATTCCAATTATGAAGAAGGAGATGAATATTTTGATAAAAATTTGGCACTCTTTGAGGTAATATTTTGGAGAAAACTATGGACTGAGACTTTAGAAACAGAGATCTCATGATAGCCATATTTTACCCCATTTGGTTTTAAAATTTTACAAGCTGTATAATTTCATGTTAAAAGAAAATATCATGATTATTGTAACTTGTAGTAAATTTTGTCTGTGTAATCTAATTATAGTGAGTAACTATTAAATCAAATTGTTATGTAGTAAGGAAGAGGAGTTTGACTTCTTGGACATATCAATTACCTTGCAATCTAATTCAATTGTGATTTAATTGTTTTTATTAGAATAATCTTTCTTCTAAGTATAAATCAGTGTATTTCTCCACCCTTTGTCGGGAAGGACTATTATTTGTCTTAGAACTAACTAAACAAAAATCACTGTGGGAAGCAGGCTTCCAGATTGCAGGACCTGTATGTCTTTTTTTTTAATTGTCAAATAATAATTGTATATATTTATGGATTACAATGTGATATTTTGATATTTGTATACATTGTGGAATGATTAAATCAAGCAAATTAGCATATCTATCACCTAGTATACTTATTTTTGTGGTGAGAATATTTGAATTTTACTTTCTTAGCAATTTTGAAATATACAATATGTTAACTATAGTCGCTATGCTATGTGCAATAGATCTCAAAAACGTATTTCTCCTGCCTAACTGAAACTTTGTATCCTGTGACTAACCTTTCCCCCTTCCCCTATGTATCCCCCAAGCATCTGGTAACCACCATTCTATTACTAGGAGTTTCTACTTTTTAAATCCCATGTAAGTGAGATCATGTGCTATTTATCTTTCTGTGCCTGGCTTATTTCACTTAACATAATGAAGAGGACCTGTATATCTTATCTGAATAAGACAACATGGACTCTGTGGCCAGGCTCCATAAGCTGTGGCCAGGTTGTTGAAAGGAGCCTGGTTTATTTCAGCACTACGTTTTTCTGGCTTTCAACAATGATGCATGTGCCACTTCTCTCAATGTACCTTTTTTTTAGTTTGTTTTTGAGACAAGGTCTTGCTCTGTCACCCAGGCTGGAGTGCAGTGGTAAGATCACAGCTTGACCTCCTGGGCTCAAGGGAGCCTGCTACCTCAGCCTCCCTAGTAGCTGGAACTGCAGGCACATGTCACCACACCTGACTGATTTTTAAATTTTTTTCAGAGACAGGGTCTCACTCTGTTGCCCAGGCTGTTCTTGAATGCCTGGGCTCAAGAGATCCTTCTGCCTTGCCCTCCCAAAGCATTAGGATAGCAGGTGTGAGCCACCATGCCTTTCAATGTACCTTTCTTTTTTTTTTTTTTTTTGAGCTGGAGTCTCACTCTGTTGCCCAGGCTGGAGTGCAGTTGCACGATCTCGGCTCACTGCAACCTCTGCCTCCTGGGTTCAAGCTGATTCTCCTGCCTCAGCCTCCCGTGTAGCTGGGATTACAGGCACATGCCACCACACCCAGCTGATTTTTGCATTTTTAGTAGAGACGGGGTTTCACCATCTTGGCCAGGCTGGTCTCGAATTCCCAGCCTCTGGTGATCCAGCCACCTTGACCTCCCAAAGTGCTGGGATTACAGGCATGAGCCACTGCACCTGGCCTACCTGTGAAATATGTTTTCATTTGATTTGAAGTTTTCTGGTAGCAAGATGATTTTGATGCTTATGTTCAGTGTTCTTTGTAGCTCATTTCTTCCATGTCACTGGCTTTATAGGAAGAAATGGACACCAGACCGAAGGTGTCCTCTCTCCTCAGCCGCATGGCCAATTACACTAATCTGACTCAAGGAGCAAAGGAACATGAAGAGGCAGAAAACATCACTGAAGGGAAAAAGAAGCCCACCAAGGTGAGGCCTCAGAATAACAAAGAATACATAAAAAGCACCCTGTATGTAAGAAAGAAGGAAATACCTAAGGCACCATTCTGTGTTCAGCAGCTATTTATTAAATGCTTGATAGGTGCCTGGAACTGTTCTGGGCACCAGGGTCATAGCACAAACAAAACATACGATGTAGTCTAAATTCTAACATGAGGATACCGTCCTTAAGCTGTTTTAACTGCCAAAATATATAACATATTAAGTGTTGATAAATGCCCTAGAAAAAATTAAGCAGAGTAAAGAGACTGAAATTGTCACGGGAGCCAGAGTGGAGGGCGTTGCTACTTACATAGGTTGGACAGGGAAAGCCTTTCTGACAAGGTGATATTTGAGGAGAGATCTAGCTGATGTGAGGGAGTGAGCAATGTGGGAAAGGAGCATTCAGGAAGAGGGAATAGCTTTTCAAGAGAAGAGTGTCCATACCCATCTGCTGATGCCATCTGTTTGTTGTGAAGTTGTTGGGTTTTTTAAAGACCAAACATCAGTTTGTCTGAAAATGAAAATATAAGACATTCAGTTTACCATTCTGGTTGTTCAGCTCTCTGAAAAAGGAATAAAACGGCCCTCAGATGTTCATTTTACCATCTATTTTATTTACCAACTACTGTGAAGAATTTATGCCAAATTCTGAAGACATTCCATTAAGTCCTTATTGTTTTTAAATGAAAAAAGCCAACAGCTTTGAAAAACAAAATTTTAAATTGTGGGTGTGCATAAAAGTTTATTCGTGGCCAGATGCCTGTGTATAATAAAAACATGCAGGAACCTTTGTAAAGTTAAAATGTATAGCTTTAGGAATAATAAAAGTATGGTGATAAACACTTGAAAGATGGAGAATTTATATATGTGTCCTTTTGAAGATATTGATTAAACTTACAACCTCTGCTTGGAGATTAATATGGTAGTTAGGGAGCAAGTTATTATATAAAAGAATAAAAACCTCTCCTTAAGATAACTGTTTAATTTTTTGTCAATGTCTTTCTTTCTAGACCCCCCAAATGGGTACCTTCATGGGTGTCTACCTCCCATGTCTACAAAATATTTTTGGAGTGATCCTTTTTTTACGCCTTACATGGGTGGTGGGCACAGCTGGAGTTCTTCAGGCTTTTGCAATTGTCCTTATCTGCTGCTGCTGTGTAAGTACTACACTGGCTCCTGGAGATCACCTGAATGTTGCAAGTTCTCAAGAGTAGATGCACACAACCTCTTTGGGAATAAAACAAAGAATACTCGGGGAAGGGCTCATGATCTCAACAGAAGAAATTATTCTTATATTAAAATCTAAGGATTTTCAGTTATTCAGTGCCTATTCGTCACTGCTTGCTATCTATTATATTATGTACTAGAAATTAGGAAGCAAGACTTCAACTGGAAATGGAAGATAAAGTTCCTGTCTTCAAAGAATTCAGAATCCAAACTGTTTGAGCTTGATAGCACCAAAGTTGTGACAGAAAATGTGTTAGAAAACATGATGTGCTACTCCAGTATATATTGAGAAACAAGACAGGTTATGGGGGGTGTGAGGGGTATTTGGTTTTTTTTTATTTGGTTTTGAAGTTTCTTCCCTTATCCCTTCCTTAGAAATTCAGATGTTCTTTCCAGGTCTTCTCTCTACTGAGAACACTTTTATCTTTCTTTAAGTTAAACTTCTCCTAATTATGTATTCCAGCCACCCCTATGAATTTTATAGGTTTCTACTGTCCCCTTTTATCACTGTGACCTTTATACCCTACCTGTATATTATCCGCAGCTGATGAGCATACAGCTGATGAGCAAAACAGGTTAAGCAGGCACAGTTCATATTTTTATTAACTTAAAATTAATGGTACCACCTTTTTTTAGTTTCTCAGGCTTAAAACCTCAAGGCTGTGTTTGGCTTCTTAATTGCTTTTCACATCTAATCAGCTACCAACGCTAATCTATTCTCTGAAATCTTTTACACTCAGCCCTTTTTATTCACACTAACACCACTATAGTTTTTACCTGTCACTGAACTACTATGGTAGCCTGCTAACCAATCACTCTGCCTCCAGCTCCTCCTATCTGCAGTTCATTCTATGCTCTGCTACCAGGTAATATTTTTAAAATACAGTTCCTGTGTGCCCAGAAGCCTTCAGTGTTTCCCTTTCTTACTGAACATTGTTCTTGATATTGTATTTAGTCTTTAGTCAGGTTCTAACCTATTTTCTGAGTTACTTCTCTAGTTCTTCCTTTTGAGTATACTATGCTCTATTTCCTGTGTAACTAGGAAATCCAGAGTGAGATTAGCAGTTCTTAATAGCACCTGACTTACTAATATGGGAGCATTTTGACAGAATCCTCCAGATATTAGTGGTATGACTAGTGCAGTGAATTAGACCATATCATCTTATTTGCATACCATTAGGTATGACTGTCCATAAAAGTAGGTAGAGTTAAATGTTTGCCAAGTGCTCTTGGAACACAAATGGAGAAGTAGTATAGAAATGTCATCTTTACACAGTAACAATCCTCTCCTTTCCCTTTCTCTGCAGACAATGTTGACTGCTATCTCCATGAGTGCCATTGCCACTAATGGAGTGGTACCAGGTTAGTAGGTCAAGGTTGTATTTCAGGCTTTATCAGTGTTGACTCTATGTTTATGCTATAAAGCTAGAGGTGCAAACTTCTGAAGAATAGAATACTATTTAGTCTGTTCTGTGCTACAACAGAGTAATGGTCTATAGGACATAGACATAATACCACTTGACTTTAACATGCTATCTTTAAAATCTCTTTATTTTTTAAACTAGAATACATTAATTCTTAGCTTTTATTAGTTAGAAAATATATATATATATATTTTATAGACAAAGTCTCACTCTGTCACCCAGGCTGGAGTGCAGTGACATGATCATAACTCACACAGCCTCCAACTCTTGGGCTCAAGCTACTTTCCCACTTCAGCCTCCTGAGTAGCTGGAACTAGTGTGCACCACTATGCCTGGCTATTTTGTTTGTTTGTTTAATTTTTTTTGTAGAGGTGACATCTCACTATGCTACCCCAGTTTAGTCTCAAACTCCTGGCCTCAAGCAGTCCTCTCGCCTCATCCTCCCAAAGTGCTACCATTGGAGACATGAACCTCCACACCCGGCCAGAATATATTTTATTGGGCTGTCTCATGTCGTAGTAAATAAAGTAATGCTGGCAAACTATATTGCATCATATGGCTCATTACATTAGATGTGCAGTATATCCCACAGTAACACTTTCACCTTTTACTTCCCGCTAGCAAATCTTTTTATCATATTCAGGGTTTGGGGAAGCCTGAAACATTTAACCTTCATGTATGTATTTTTTTCTTATTTCTATTTTATTCATATTCCTCTTACTAATACACACTCTTTCTCCTATTCACCTTCTGTTTTGTCTTTTAGCTGGAGGCTCATACTTTATGATTTCCCGGGCACTGGGCCCAGAGTTTGGTGGGGCTGTTGGCCTCTGCTTTTATCTTGGTACCACATTTGCAGCAGCCATGTACATCCTTGGTGCCATTGAAATCTTTCTGGTAAGTAATGACTTCACTGTGGTCTATACTGTAGAAGAAATATTGATTTTGGTTTATTCTTTGCTGTGAAAGCTTCTGAGATCAGCTGTGGGAATAAATCAGGTGATTGACTGCCAACCTCAGTTGGCCTCTTATGTGAATATGAGGTGGAAAGGTTGCAATTCCCTTTGCTGGCGTTCCTGATGTCTGCCTGATTGCCACCACTCTGCCACCTCATCCAGGAGCTTCAAGTCCAGTGGGGAAAAAGTAAAATGAAGTTTATCTTTTTTAATATCTTCATCCCTATGAAATAAAATGCTTCCCATTTCTCTATTCACTGAGACATATTTTTTTTTAAAGTAGTGATAGTAGAATCAGGGTTAAAGATAATCATAATGACTTTATATAACCCTATGAATAAAAGTAATAATTCCTTTCTCTCCATTTGGAAATGTAGTTATTCAGAACAGCATGTAGACAAAAAAAAAAAAAATCCTTGACATCCCATTTCTGCAGGCATTTCAGATCCTATTAGAAACTAGGCTAACTCCCCAGTCATTTTGTGTCTCAGCTTTGCTTTCTTTTGTGAAAGTCAATGCAAACAAATACAGCCTTTTTACTTAATTCTTTCGAAATACCATAATTTTCTCCTGTATTTTACCTAACAGGTCTATATCGTCCCCCGGGCTGCCATCTTTCGCAGTGATGATGCACTCAAGGAATCAGCAGCCATGCTAAATAACATGCGTGTCTATGGCACAGCTTTCTTGGTCCTTATGGTATTAGTGGTATTTATCGGCGTACGCTATGTGAACAAGTTTGCCTCGCTTTTCCTGGCCTGTGTCATTGTGTCCATCTTGGCCATCTATGCTGGAGCCATCAAGTCGTCTTTTGCCCCTCCACACTTCCCGTACGTGTCTGTCTCTCTGCCTAGCCATCTTTGTTGGGTAGTAATTGAAAATATCTGGTGATGTGATAATTTTAAGTCAGAATTTCATGGAGTCTCTCTGAGATTTTCTCGCTTGGATAAGCCCATTTAGACTTCCTTCCCCATCTAGGCAGGAAGCCTCCCAGCAAACTATGTCCTGTGCATCCTCTTTCTTATGTCCCAAACATAGAACTAGTAACTGTAACCATCATTTATGTTCAGATATTAGATATTTTTCTCCCTGA
Organism: Piliocolobus tephrosceles; assembly: GCF_002776525.5. Taxonomy (NCBI): domain Eukaryota; kingdom Metazoa; phylum Chordata; class Mammalia; order Primates; family Cercopithecidae; genus Piliocolobus; species Piliocolobus tephrosceles. Next base: position 154,030,279 of record NC_045439.1, read on the forward strand.
TAATTGTACATAATCTTTTTTTATTATACATATTTTGAACTATTCATAAAGGGCTTTGCAGACAGTGTAGTTATTGCCAGCAACCTTTATAAGGTATTTAAATGTTGGATTTCTTTTACTAATGAAAAATCAGGGGAGTCCAAAGAAACCTAAAATCTTACCTAAAATGTTTAATTAATTAAGTTTTTTTTCTGTCAGTATTGTAATGGACTAGTCATAAAGGGAGATACTGTACACTTTGCATGTATCTCTATATATATGTAATATTACATACTATAAGTAATACAGCTACTTTTTTCAACCTTGATGTTATTTTTTTTAATTTGTATAAACTTATGGGGGTACAAGTGTAATTTTGTTACATGCACATGTTGTGTATTGGTGAATGCAGGGCTTTTATTAAGAGTTGGAGTCTTACTTTGTTGCCCAGCCTGGAGTGCAGTGGCATAATCTTGGCTCATTGCAACCTCAGCCTCCTGGGTTCAAGCAATTCTCCTGCCTCAGCTTCCCAATTAGTTCCCAATTAGCTGGAATTACAGGTATGTGCCACCATACCCAGTTCTTTTTTTTTTTTTTTTTTTTTTTTTTTTTTTTTTGGTGAGACAGAGTCTCGCTCTGTCACCCAGGCTAGAGTGCAGTGGTGCGATCTTGGCTCACACAACCTCTGCCTCCTGGGTTCAAGTGATTCTCCAGTCTCAGCCTCCCGAGTAGCTACAGGCACACACCACCGTGTCCAGCTAATGTTTGAATTTTTGGTAGAGGTGAGGTTTCACCATGTTGGCCAGGCTGGTCCTGAACTCCTGACCTCAAGGTGGACCTGAGTGATGCGCCCACCTCAGCCTCCCAAAGTGCTGGGATTACAGGCGTGAGCCACTGCGCCCAGCCTAGGTCAGGGCTTTTATCCATTACCCAAATAATGTACTTTGTATCCATTAAGTACTCTCTCATCATTCACCTCCTCCTTCAACTCCCTAGTGCAAGTACTTTAAAGTATGTTTTTTGAAGTAGTAATGGATTTGTGCAGATCTGTGACTCACAGGCTCCCTTTTCCCTTCGACTAGTGGCATAGGGACTAGCTGACACTGAGTGTTATTTGTAGTCTTGTTACAGAATTATCTTGAAGAGTCATCTGGATTATCTGAGAATCAAACTCATCGGTTCTATGTTGATTTAACCAGATTACAGAAAAAAAGATTTTTCAAGACAAAAAGATGGTTCCGATAGGTTTAATGACTTACCTCAAAGTTAATTAATGGCAGAGCAAGAAGATGAACTGTGATTTCCTGACTCCCCATTCAGTATTTCTTCTGTGCCATGCTACATGATGGCAGAAGAAGATTCCATCTTAAACTTTTAATCTGCTTATCTAGGGACTGTAATATAGCTGAAGGTCCTTTCTAGGCTCATAAAATTTCTAAAGGTGACATTCTGGTTATATCTCAATTTGGGAAATTCCATTTTATCTCAGGTTCACCTTTGGGGCTTCTCCTCTTTTTTGATTAGTACACGGTCATAATGCATGGTATTTTCTTTGACATATTCCAGCAAAACAAGACAAAAAATCTAGAAGAATACATGAAACAAGACTGGGAAATGTTGAGAGTTGTTGAAGCTGAGTAATAGGTACATGGTTCATAATAATGTATTCAATCATTTTGCAGATTTTAAAAGTCCCTTTGTTGGACCTGAGAGGTCTTTTAACTATGGATGTATTATTCCTTTGTTTATATTTGTGTCTCTGGGTTAAAGAAAAAAATAAAACCAGCAGGTTAATATTTGTGTTATCCTTACCCTCACTCCCACTGGGTCTAGGCTTAAGTTCAAAAACAGTTTTCTCTTAGGCCATAGAGGGATCTGCCTTTTAATTCCGGCCAAGCTGTTTTCCTTGCAACAGTAGCCAGAAGATTCGACCTTTAGCATAACATTTTCAAGGGGTTTGTTAAGAATGTAAGGCTTTTCTAGGCCAAAAAAAGAGGAGTGCTTTTTTCTTTATAAGAACAACAGAAGAACTTCAGTATTCTTTTAGACTTAACAATTTTAGCCAAAAATTTTGGAAGATGAGTCAGCATAATGTCTTCAGACAGTTCTTCAATTTGAGTTCCTTCACTCCCACCTACCACCTATGACCTCGGACAGATAACCTTATTTCCCTAACCTTCAATTGACTCCCTAACTTCCTAAACTTCAGTGCCTCCATCCACAACATAGAAATTCTAATACATTGTGAGGCTGCTGTAAGGATTAAATTGGCAGAAAATGTAAGTCACCATTCACAGTGCTAAAATAAATTATAAATAAAGAAACATTAGTTCCCTTCCCACCCATGACAGTAGAAGCTCTTAAAGATGGGGTTCTTGTTTCCTTTACTAACCTGTTTCCTTTTTTTCTTTTTTAATGTGTTTTTTTCCTTACTTGATCTTTCTCCCTATTTCTTTTCACTTAGGGTCTGCATGCTGGGTAACCGCACCCTTTCATCGAGACACATTGACGTTTGCTCTAAAACCAAGGAAATTAACAACATGACAGTCCCATCAAAGTTATGGGGATTCTTCTGTAACTCGAGTCAATTTTTCAATGTCACCTGTGATGAATACTTTGTTCACAATAATGTCACTTCAATCCAGGGCATTCCTGGATTGGCTAGTGGTATCATTACAGGTAAGTTAGGGAGTGATTGGACAAGTTTTTTCCTATTTTCTGGGGGAAATAGACCTTGTCATCTTAGATTCTTATGCTGTCCATAAAGATTCACTGCCATGGTGCTAATTTCCTTAAGCATACCACACAGCTCTTAATTCAGCATATTTCTGCTTTTCCATTAGTAAAGCTGTCCTTATTCAGGACTCCTTTACAGAGTGATGTCTGCTAAAATTCACCTCCATTTCAGAGCAGAGTTGAGCAAATAACTTTCTAACCTTAGGATAAATTATTCTGTGCATTCTTGTAAAATTGCCAGTGTTCTTCCTGCACTGACAGAATAGAACTGTTTTAATGTCCACATCCACATGTATCTTCCTAACTTAGCTAAATTCCTGAAACATTCCTTAAGTGGCTTCTGTTATAAATGTTTGGTCTCTAAATTTCTTTGCACATAAGTAAGTTTACATTAAGGTGTTAGAAACAGCATTGATGACTAATAAATAATAATGGGATTTGTGGAGCATTTAGTTTTAGTCTGTTTAACTTTTACTAATTTGCATTAGTAAAGTTAAACTGTATTTGTATGTACCAAATCATTTTGTCAAATTATATTTAAATTAGATAAGAAAGAACACTATGTTTGACCGGGCACGGTGGCTCACGCCTGTAATCCCAGCACTTTGGGAGGCCAAGGTGGGTGGATCGCAAGGTCAAGAGATCAAGACCATCCTGGCCAACATGCTGAAACCCTGTCTCCACCAAAAATACAAAAATTAGCTGGGCGTGGTGGCGTGCGCCTGTAGTCCCAACTACTGCTACTCTGGAGGCTGAGGCAGGAGAATCACTTGAACCGGGGAGATGGAGGTTGCAGTGAGCCGAGATTGTGCCACTGCACTCCAGCCTGGTGACAGAGAAAGACTGTCTCAAAAAAAAAAAAAAAAGAAGAGGCCGGGCACAGTGGCTGACACCTGTAATCCCAGCACTTTGGGAGGCTGACGTGGGTGGATCACGAGGTCAGGAGATAGAGACCATCCTGGCTAACGTCGTGAAACCCCGTCTCTACTAAAAATACAAAAAATGAGTGGGGCGTGGTGGCGGGTGCCTGTAGTCCCAGCTACTCGGGAGGCAGGAGAATGGTGTGAACCCGGGAGGTGGAGCTTGCAGTGAGCTGAGATTGTGCCACTGCTCTCCAGCAAGACTCTGTCTCAAAAAAAAAAAAAAAAAAAAAAAACACTGTTTTTATTTATGTGTGTTTTATTCTGCAATGTGTGTGTGTACATGTGCTCATGTAGAAGCAAACACACCTTTAGAAACTACATAAATGAGCCTGATTTTGAATGTTTGGGTAGAAAATTACCTAATTATCTGTTTTTCATACTGCTGCTGCTTAAATTCCCATTTTTCCCACTGCAGAGAACCTTTGGGGTAATTACCTACCCAAGGGAGAGATCATTGAAAAGCCTTCGGCCAAATCTTCTGATGTCTTAGGCAGCTTAAACCATGAATATGTTCTTGTTGACATCACCACCTCCTTCACGCTTCTGGTGGGAATCTTCTTTCCCTCTGTTACAGGTAAGCATGTAGGCTGTTGTCTGTTTTAGAAGCTGTCAGACCCAGGGAGTGATTTTTCACAGGAGGCAGAATTCTCAGGGTTCCCAGATTTGCTTCTACTCTTTGCTGTCAGTATCAACATCAAAGTGTCCACGAAGTTAACTTGGTTTTTCCCCCCTTATCTCTAAAGGTATCATGGCTGGATCAAACAGATCTGGAGATCTGAAAGATGCTCAGAAGTCTATTCCCATTGGTACTATCCTTGCCATCCTGACCACCTCCTTTGTCTGTATCCTTTTTATGGATCCAGTCTAAGTCTCAGTCTTAGGACCATCCAGTAGAACTGGATGATCAGTATTTTTATCCAAGTAACAAAGGTACCTGCTTTCTGTCACTTCATTTCTTGCCAGATAATCTGCCTACCTCATATAGGAAATTCAAAAAAGAATTTATAGGCGTATTTAGCAACTCATTTTACTGAAGGAGAAGTATCCTGAGTGTCTACTTTCTATCTCATGTTAGAGGGCAAGCAACAGTTTCCTTGACTCTCAGAATGGTAGATTTAAGCAATGTTGTCCTTTTTGGTGCATGTATTGAAGGGGTTGTTCTCAGAGACAAGTGAGTAATTAATTTATTTGTAACAATTATGTCTGTCTGCCATGACTTCTGATCATTCCACATAGCTCCAAGACAGTTACAGACTCAACACAGCCAGGCACTATGGCTCATGCCTGTAATCCCAGCACTTTGGGAGGCCAAAGCGGGTGGATTGCTTGAGCTCAGGAGTTCAAGACCAGCCTGTGCAACATGGCAAAACCCTGTCTCTACAAAAAGCATGAAAATTAGCCAGGTGTGGTGGTGTACACCTACAGTCCCAGCTACTTGGGGGGCCGAGGTGGGAGGATCACTTAAGCCTGGGAAGTCAAAGCTGTAGTGAGCCATGAGGATGCCACTGTACTCCAGCCTGGGTGACAAAGTGAGACCCTTTCTCAAAAACCCAACCTGAATTATCAACCATGGCTAAAAAAAAAGAAAATATATGAATGTAGTTCCCAAAGGGGCCAGTATTTTCTAGTGAATATGTGAAATACAGTCCTTCAAAAAAGCAGTGAATGTGTCTGAATAGTGAGGACTTCCCTGTCCATCAAGAACTGTTCAGAAACGAGACCAAAAGTCAAGAAGGGCAAGTACAAAAAATTTCAAGTGTCTCTAGCATCTCCTTTATGAGAGATAAGTATCTAATTGTGTTTGGCATTCTAAATAAAAGCCTGAAACTTACTTTCTTCATATTCTGTTCTTTTCTCTTCTCTTCTTTTCTTTTCTACTTATTTTATTTAGAGATAAGGTCTTGCTCTGTTGCCCAGGCTGCAGTGCAGTGGTGCAATGATGGCTCCCAGCCTCAACCTCCTGGGCTCAAGTAATCCTCCCACCTCAGCTTCCCAACTAACTGGGACCACAGGTGCATACCACCATACCAGCTAGTAGTTTTTTTTTTTTTTTTTTGTAAAGATGGGGCCTTACTATGTTGTCCAGGATGGTCTGAAGCTCCTGGACTCAAGCAGTCCTCCCACCTTAGCCTCCCATAGTGCTAGGCTTATAGGCATGACCCACCACACCCAGCCCTTTCCCCTATTATTTTTTACAAATTTCCCACACTACACAGATGTATCCCCTGTTCTTTATCCACATCAATCACTTTGCACAGGCCTTCAGGATTTTTGCCTATATTATTGTAATAATCTCCCTTTTAGTTCTAGCCTCTAATCCTTCTTCCACACTGCCACCAGAGTGGCTTTCCTAAAACACAAAATTTGAACCTACAAACCTCCCTGCTTCAGAGCCTGCCAAAGCCTGTTAAAATCCATCACTGAGATCTGGCCCTCTCTGCCACTTTTTACGCTTATCTCCTGCTATTCCCTCATAAGCTCCCTAACTTAAGAGTTTAATGTCTCTTATTATGTCTCCACTTACAAACACATTTGTCTGTGTTGTTTCCTTTGCTTAGAATAGGTTACTCCCACCTGGTCAACTCATATTCATCCTCTTAGAGACTAGGCTAAGGGTCTTCTCTTCTGTAAAGCTTTCCCATACTCACCCAAACAGAGGTCAACACTCCTTCTTTTTTTTTTTTTTTTTTTTTTTTTTCCGAGATGGAGTCTGGCTCTGTCGCCCAAGCTGGAGTGCAGCGGCTGGATCTTGGCTCACTGCAAGCTCTGCCTCCCGGGTTTATGCCATTCTCCTGCCTCAGCCTCCCGAGTAGCTGGGACTACAGGCGCCTGCCACCTCGCCCGGCTAGTTTTTTTGTATTTTTTATTAGAGACGGGGTTTCACCGTGTTAGCCAGGATGGTCTCCCATCTCCTGACCTTGTGATCCGCCCGTCTCGGCCTCCCAAAGTGCTGGGATTACAGGCTTGAGCCACTGCACCCGGCCAACGCTCCTTCTTGTGTTCAGCCACAATATAGTCTATATAGTATAGAAGATACTATATTATGGCATTTATGATGCTATATTGCAGCTACTTGTTTTCATATCACTGTCCCCTACACGTTGAGCTCTTTGAGGACGCGAAGCCTAATAGATGCAATATAAATATTGTTGGCAAAAATAAAGAGCACAGTATATGTATGTATGTAACATGGTATTATGTGTGTATGGGGGGGTGTATATATGTATGTATATAGTATAGTATATTACTATACCATTGTAGTAGGAAATTCATGGAGCTTTGGTAAGTTACACCATAATATAAAAATTATTATTGAGAGTGTAAATTAGAGTATCATTTTGGAAAATTATTGGTTATTATCTCCTAAAGTTGAACATGTGCTTACCTATGACTCAGCATTTCCACTTCTAGGTGTATCTTACAGAAATGCTTGCACATGTGCATCAAGAATAATTCATGAGAATTTTCACAGTAGTGTTATTCTTTTTTATTTTATTTTATTTTATTTTTTTGCCTGCTTCATTTTCCCTTCATAAGTATTCTTAATAGCCAAAACCTGGAAATAATCCAAATGTCCATCGCTAGTAGAATGATTAAATTGTATATTCATGTAATAGGAAGCCATACAGCAAAGTAAGTCATAGCAATATACACCCCCCAAAAAAAATTCACAAGCAATGCTAAGAAACCAAACACAAAAGTATATACTGTGTATCATTTATATAAAGTTTTAAAACGGTAAAACTACATAGTATTCAAAGTCAGAGGACTGGGTGTGGTGGCTCATGCCTGTAATCCCAGCACTTTGGGAGGCTGAGGCTAGAAGATTGTTTGAGGTCAGGAGTTCCAGACCAGCCTAGGCAACATAGCAAGACCTTGTCACTACAGAAAGTAAAAAATTAGCTGGGCATGGTGGCGTATGTCTGTAGTGCTAGCTACTGGGGAGGCTGAGGCAGAAATATCACTTGAACCCAGGAGGTTGAGGCTACAGTCAGTCGTGATCACAGCACTACAGTCCAGCCTGGGTGATAAAGCAAGACCCTGTCTCAAAAAAAAAAAAAAAAAAAAAGCATAGTGGAGAGGAAGAAAGGGCTAATGAGGGGAATGGGCATAAGAGAATTTTGGGTACTGGCAATGTTCTGTTTCTTGACCTGCATGGTAGTAGGTCAACACCTACAGCATGGGTGTTTGCTTTATAGAAATCTTCAGATATGCATTTGTTGTTTTTTTGCACATTTTTTTTTTTTTTCCCTAGACAGAGTCTCGCTGTGTCACCCAGGCTGGAGTGCAGTGGCGCAATCTCAGCTCATTGCAACCTCCGCCTCCCGGGTTCACGCCATTCTCCTGCTTCAGCCTCCCAAGTAGCTGGGACTACAGGCGCCCGCCACCATGCCTGGCTAATTTTTTGTATTTTTAGTAGAGACAGGGTTTCACCATGTTAGCCAGGATGGTCTTGATCTGCTGACCTCGTGATCCACCTGCCTCGGCCTCCCAAAGTGCTGGGATTATAGCTGTGAGCCGCCACACCCAGCCTTGCACATTACTTTTTGTGTGTGATACTTAATAAAAATTGTTAAAAACAAATAATTAAACTATTGCCATGTTTCACCCATCAAATTAGCAGTGACCTTAATATTTTTTTAATACACAAGACTGGTGTGGAGTGTGTGCATGTACTATAAGAGTTGAATCTTCTTGTATTTCCAGTGGGAGTAAAATTTAGTACAACCTTTCTGGATAGCAATTTAGTAGTGATTTTGAAATGTTTTAAGATATTGATCCCTTTGGTTAGTTATTCCCTCTGAAGAATCTGCCGTAACTTAGCTGGGCACAATGGCTCATGCCTGTAATTCCAGCACATTGGGAGGCCAAGAGGGGAAGATCACACAAGCCCAGGAGTTCATGACAAGCCTGGGCAACAAGGCGAGATCCTGTCTGTACAAAAAATTTTATAAAAGATGAGCTAGACATTGTAGCGCACACCTGTGGTCCCAGCCACTTGGGAGGATGAGGCAGGAGCATCACCTGAGCCAGAGAGGTCAAGGCTGCAGTGAGCCGCGATAGTGTCACTGTACTCCAGCCTTGGAAACAGAGTGAGACCTGTCTCAAAAAAAAAAACAAAAACAAAAAATCTGCCATAAGGAAAAAAACCTGAACTGTGAATGTAGATATGTGCATAAAGATGTTAATTATAATATTTTATACAATAGAAAATCAACACTGAAGAATGGATAACAAATTGTGATGCAGTATTATTCAAATCACTAAAAATGTTTATTCATAGCTTTTCATCACATAGAAAAATGCTTATGTTTCAAGAATACAGAATTATAGGTGCAGTGAGATCTCAATTTTTCTTTCTTTCTTTCTTTTTTTTTTTTGAGACGGAGTCTCGCTCTGTCGCCCAGGCTGGAGTGCAGTGGCCGGATCTCAGCTCACTGCAAGCTCTGCCTCCCGGGTTCATGCCATTCTCCTGCCTCAGCCTCCAGAGTAGCTGGGACTACAGGCCCCCGCCACCACGCCCGGCTAGTTTTTTGTATTTTTTTAGTAGAGACGGCGTTTCACCATGTTAGCCAGGATGGTCTTGATCTCCTGACCTCGTGATCCGCCCGTCTCGGCTTCCCAAAGTGCTGGGATTACAGGCTTGAGCCACCACGCCCGGCCTCAATTTTTCTAAAAAGCAGATATTTTGATACCCTGAAGGGGAAAGTTAAAATTGAAGCTTAGCTTATTTTCTAGCCTCATATGTATTTTTTTCCTAATATAGGTCAATAGTGCCTTTTGATCAAATCTGGCTATCTTTATATTTTGTAATATTATTTGTCTTACTTTTGATTCTCTAAAATTTACAAATAGAAAAAAAAAAAATTGGGTGGGCCAGACTCAGCGGCTCACGCCTGTAATCCCAGCACTTTGGGAGGCTGAGGCAGGTGAATCACTTGAGGCCAAGAGTTCAAGACCAGCCTGGGCCACATGGTGAAACCTCGTCTCTACTAAAAATACAAAAATTAGCCAGGTGTGTTGGTGCACACCTGTAATCTCAGATGCTTGGGAAGCCAAGGCAGGAGAATCGCTTGAACTTGGGTGGGTGGAGTTTGGAGTGAGCCAAGATCACACCACTGCACTCTAGCCTGGGTGACAGGGTGAGACTCTGTCTCCAAAAAAAAAGCAAAAAGGAAAAAAGAATGGGTGACTGTCTCTCTAGTCTTTCAGTCTAAAGTGATTTCCAGATTAAATTTCCCTACTCCATTTCTTCCCCAGGTTCGGTGATGCTGTGAAGGGTAATCTGGTGGTGGGCACCTTATCTTGGCCATCCCCATGGGTGATTGTTATTGGCTCCTTCTTTTCCACGTGTGGGGCTGGACTGCAGAGCCTCACAGGTGCACCGAGGCTGCTACAAGCTATTGCCAAGGATAACATCATACCGTTTCTGAGGGTGAGTGACCTTTTTTTATGCCTTCTTCTTTTTTCCCAGCTTTAATGAGAAACAGTGTGGTCTTCATGGGCTTAGATTACTAGACCATAAATGTGGAGACATGGGTTTGTAGTACAAGACCCTCTAAATCCCAAGCACGAGTTTACATGTGAGTGCTGTAAAGGTGTCTAAAAGATGTCACAGTTGTAACACTATTGATCTTCCGGATGTCTGAAACTGTAGGCTAGAGAAATCAGAGAGCAATGACTCAATACTCCTATGCTTGGTATTTCCTTTCTGTGTACAGGTTTTTGGCCACAGCAAAGCCAATGGGGAACCTACCTGGGCTTTACTTCTAACTGCTGCCATTGCAGAGCTCGGAATACTTATTGCCTCCCTGGATCTTGTGGCTCCAATTCTTTCCATGTAAGAGCCAGTGATTTTCTTCAGTTATTCTTGCTTACATGATAAATAATGCATGTTTATTTCCCTCAGTCATGTAACAGTAGTGATAACAGAGTGGGCTAAATACAGACGTAACTTCACTTTAAATAAAAGTCATTCCTGAGAACTCTCAAGTAAGGCTAACTTTTGTAAGTTACTAGGTTTTTTCCTACCTATTTATTTATTTATTTATTTATTTATTTTTTTGAGACGGAGTCTTGCTCTGTCGCCCAGGCTGGAGTGCAGTGGCCGGATCTCAGCTCACTACAAGCTCCGCCTCCCGGGTTTACGCCATTCTCCTGCCTCAGCCTCCCGAGTAGCTGGGACTACAGGCACCCACCACCTCGCCCGGCTAGTTTTTTGTATTTTTTAGTAGAGACGGGGTTTCACTGTGTTAGCCAGGATGGTCTCGATCTCCTGACCTCGTGATCCGCCCGTCTCGGCCTCCCAAAGTGCTGGGGTTACAGGCTTGAGCCACCGCGCCCGGCCTTTTCCTACCTATTTAAATTCAGAAGTTCTTTGGCTTCATTTCTAATTCATTATCAGTTGGTTGTAGCTTTTACCACCACTGTTAGTTTTTTTATTTATTCACCTGTGATTTATTGATGACTTACTACTTACCTGGCACTGTGTGATATGGTATTCTGGGAATACAAAGATGGATAAGACACAATCTTATGGAACTGATAATGGATAAGGAAACCAATGATTCCCATATAGCGTGACGAGTGCCATGGTAAGGGTGAACACTGAGTGCCATAGGAACACCAGGGCAGGGCATGTAAACAGACAGAAACTCGAGAAAGATTTTCTGGAGGAAGTGATACTTGTATCTTGAAGAATAACTGGTTATTTGCTAAGAAAAGAAGGGGTGAAGAACATTTCAGGCAGAGAATGCGTATAAAGGAATTGAGGAATGACATAAGGTAGCACATCCAGAGAACTGGAAGTAGTTTGGCTAGAGTGGAGGGTGCATGTTGAGGGAATAGCAGAATAGAGAAGTAGGTAGATCCGGATCACAAAGGGTCTGGAACTTTTACCTGGTAGTAGTGGGTAATCTTTGAGAACAAAATGATAATGCTTTAGGATGATCAGTCTGGTATAAAAGATGGATTCGAAGGAGGCTAGACTTGCTCCTCTAATGCTAATTAGGGAATGCTAATTGGAAAGAAGAAATGAGAGCCTAAACTAAGGTGATTAGTAGTAGAGATGAAAAGGAACAGAAGCAGCTTAGAGATTTTTAAATAGAATCCATAGGACTTGGTAAGTGAATTTGGAACAAGGGTAAGGAAGAGGAAACCTGGATCATCCTAAGAACAACTGGGTAAAGAGTGTTAAAGTCTTTGACTGAGAGAACAGAGAAGGATGAGCAGCTTTGTGGGGAGAGGTTGAAGTTTCTCTGCTTCCTGCTTAATCAAGGGTTAGTTGTCTAGAAACAGGCTTCAATACAGCAAAGGTCTCCAGTTACTTAACCTTCAAAGAATCATCTTACAATAAGAATCATTCCTCTTACTCTTTTCATTCTTCAGGTTTTTTCTCATGTGTTACCTCTTTGTAAACTTGGCATGTGCCTTGCAAACATTACTTCGAACACCCAACTGGAGACCCCGATTCCGCTACTACCATTGGTAAGTCTGCTTCTTTTGTTCTTTTTACCCATGTTTGGAGAGAACCCATCTTTGAAGTAGAAAAGTAGGAGAGTCTGGGTTCTCGATGAAATTCTTTTCTTGGTCAGCCATTTCATACTGTTTCAACTTTCAATTCTTATCTGAATCCTCACCCTCCTATCCTATTTTCCTATATCACTTTATAATAACTTACAACACCCAATAGGAGTAGAGCAAAAGCACAAAATAGATATTTCCAGCCTTCTGCAATTTTCAGGTTAAAACAACCTTCTCTTGCATATTTATTTTCCTGTTTGTCTCTTAGAGCTACGGAGTCAGAGGTTCTGAGTTCCAATCTCAGCTCTACTATTTCCTAGCTTTGTAACCTTCAGCAAAGCACATAACCATGTAAAATTTAATTTTATTCATTTGTAAAATGGGACTAATAAATCTTTTTTTTTTTTTTTACTGTGAATATATATTTTATTTAGTCACTTTTGTTTACAATTGAAACTCTGGGAATTCAAAATTAACATCCTTGCCTGTGAGCTTCTTACAGACACCAGAAAAAGTTTCAACCTTGTATTCCACATTGTTCTGCTGTGCTTTGTCCAAATGAACCTTTATGAGCCGGCTGCCATCTAGTTTCACGCGGATTCTCTTGCCCACAATTTCGCTTGGGAAGACCAAGTCCTCAAGGATAGCATCATGCACAGCTGTCAGAGTACGGCTCCTGGGCCGCTTCTGCTTATTTTTTGTACGGCTTTTTCGAGTTGGCTTAGGCAGAATTCTCTGAGCGATAAAGACAACATGCTTCCCACTGAACTTTTTCTCCAATTCGCGTACTAGCCGGACTTGGATTTTCTGGAAAGATTTCAGTTGAGGAACAGGAACAAAGATTATGATAGCTTTCCGACCACCACCAACTTCAATTTCCTTGGCTGCCGTAATATTCAGCTCCCTGAGCTGAGCCTTGAGGTCCGAGTTCATCTCCAGCTCCAGAAGAGCCTGGGAGATGCCGGACTCGAACTCGTCCGGCTTCTCGCCATTGGGCTTCACGATCTTGGCGCTCGAACTGAATGTGGCCTTCTCCTGGGAGAACTCGCCGAGCGCCGGCTTAGGAAGAGGGGACTAATAAATCTAAAGTGCTTGTCGTAGTGCCTGGTACATAGTAAAGCTCAGCTCTCAATGAACTGTTGCTGCTGCTGCTGTTGTAGTTAAGTCTCCCCAGTCCTGAAGGGGTTGTCATGAAAGATTTTTGGCTACCATCCCATATCTGTCCTCTCATAGCTAAGAGCTCATTAATTATGTCCTGTATGTACCCACTGCTACATTCTTCTTTGCTAACTTTCTCCTTGTTCCCTTTCTGTCTTCACTTACCAATGGTGGACAGTGATGTAACCTTTATTGGGCAAAAATTAAAATCTTCAACTAATTTTTAATGCCTCTGATCCTCTTTCTAGCTTTAATGTTAGTTAAAAGTTCTTCATGAGGCCGGGAGCATTGCCTCATGCCTGTAATCCCAGCACTTTGGGAGGCCAGGGCGGGCGGATCACCTGAGGTCAGGAGGTTGAGACCAGCCTGACCAACATGTAGAAACCCCATCTCTATTAAAAATACAAAGGTTAGCCAGGCATGGTGGTGTATGCCTGTAATCCCAGCTACTTGAGAGGCTGAGGTAGGAGAATCATTTGGACTCGGGAGGCAGAGGTTGCAGTGAGCCGAGATTGTGCCATTGCACTGCAGCCTGGGCAACAAGAGGGAAACTCCGTCTCAAAAAAAAAAAAAAAAAAAGTTCTGTATAAACTTTTTTTGTTGCTATCTTGCTTCTATTTTTCTCTTTCTCTTTACCCTATATTTTCATTACATCCTAGTTTTCTCCAGATTAACACTCCTATTCATTCTTAAAAAATCATCACAGAGCTAAGTTGTTCATTCTGTACACAGAAAAACTTAAGTAAATATAGTTGTCTACCTAATTTGTGTGGTCAAAACAAGCAATTAATTCATTACCATCTGCCAGGTTTCTCTTATGTACAGTCCAAAAATAATTTTTCTTTTCTTTTTTTTTTTTTGAGACGGAGTCTCGCTCTGTCGCCCGGGCTGGAGTGCAGTGGCCGGATCTCAGCTCACTGCAAGCTCCGCCTCCCGGGTTTATGCCGTTCTCCTGCCTCAGCCTCCCGAGTAGCTGGGACTACAGGCGCCGCCACCTCGCCCAGCTAAGTTTTTGTATTTTTAGTAGAGACAGAGTTTCACCATATTAGCCAGGATGGTCTCGATCTCCTGACCTCATGATCCGCCTGCCTCAGCCTCCCAAAGTGCTGGGATTATAGCCGTGAGCCACCGCGCCCAGCCCAAAAATAATTTTTCTCAGTGAGTTCTGCAGTTATGCTAATAAATGTTTGTAAACTTTTAAGAAATATTTATATGAAATTTTTCGAAAGATCCTAGAGTTATTAACATTTCTGGCTGCGTGTCCCATCCTGGCTTTGCCAAGTAAGTATTAATTGTCCTCATAACTGCAGGTGACTGATAGTGTTCTGTTATTTACATGGTTTTCCAGCAGTTGGAAACATAACAGCAGTTGGTCTGTTGCAAAGGATAGTTTGGGATTTAGTGCACATCTACTGACTGTTTCATGATAAGACAACTGTAGAATTGAGAATAAGCATTTAGAAACTTTTGTGGCAGTGTGACATTGCTACAGCGTCCAGGCATGTGCTGATTTTTCGAATAATTCATTTTCATTGCATTTTATAAAAGTTATATTTATAATAGTTTCAAAGTTTTTAAAAAATAATCCCTCACTACAGATCATTTGAGAAGCACCTCTAACATAAGTTTCTTTTTCAGCTACTTTAAAAGATCCTTTTTTGTATTTGTTTTAATTTTCTAGGGCCCTTTCTTTCATGGGAATGAGTATCTGCCTGGCTCTGATGTTCATTTCTTCCTGGTATTACGCCATCGTAGCCATGGTGATAGCTGGTATGATCTACAAGTACATTGAGTACCAAGGGTGAGTGTGGATTTAACCTTGACCACTGCTAAAAGTAGCAGGACTAGCTAGTTTGGTTAGAGCCAGTTCAGTGAAAATACAGTAAGGACCCAGGTAACTTCATTTTCATAACTATATTTTGTACCCCTAATTCTCTAACCATCTTACTGATGCACACTTTTCATCACAAGGGAAATCCATTGAGAAAGTATGAATGGATCAATGGAAAATAGCAAAGGACATATCCAAATAATAATGATCAGTACTAAACAAAGTATAACACAAATATAAATATTTTTGCTTATCTCTTCAATCAAGGGATTGTCTCTGAAATGAAAAAGAAATTAGTTCTGAACAACTTTGTAACTACTAAGACTTACAGCTTTCAAAAATGAGAATGAAGTAACATTCTTATTCAGAAGATCACATTGAACTTTACTTTCTCTGCATTATTTTCAAAGTAACTTAAACTCCAGGTCTGTTATAATTTTCTAATCTAAATTGCTCTTTTACATTATTATTTTGAACAATTAGGTAGAAGGACTGAATGAGTGACCCCTTCAGGCTTTATTCTGAACTGTGCAGTGCAGTGCAGTCTGTTGGTGCTGTTGATCTGCCTACATCGGGTTCATTATATTAGTAAAGAACATTATGTAAATCATTAATCTGAGCTTTAATCTTCTACCTTGCACAGGTGTGATTTTTAGATTCAGAAAAAAACTTTAATTTTTAAAAGTATACTTACTATAGTTTAAATTTGTCTCTGCTCTTTTCTTTTTCTCACAGAGCGGAGAAAGAATGGGGTGATGGTATCCGTGGGCTGTCCCTCAGTGCAGCCCGGTTTGCTTTGCTTCGGTTGGAGGAAGGACCTCCACACACTAAAAACTGGAGGTAAAGAAATCAACACTAGCAGTATTTGGCACATAGTTAACACACAAAAATATGTGCTTTGTTGATTACAGGATAAGGAAACCATGTGGCTCAAGGAATTGGTATAATGGACCTGTTTTGATCTATTCTAAATCCTTAATTTTTTTATCCCCTTTTCTTCATGTCACTTATGAGCAAGATTTCTACAATTTATTATTCTTCACAATTTATTCTTCCTTGAAGACTGATCAACTTGAGATAGTACTGGGAGCATTCAAACTAATACCCTCATCCTGTCATTTCCTGTGATTTCTTCCTTCTGTCAAATTACCTGTTTCATACAGATCTCCTGAATTACAGGGTGGAGTCTGTCATTCTGTTCCCCAAACCCAAAATGTTTTCTCCTCCCCTCCAACCCCCACCAACTTCTTCACAGGCCTCAGTTGCTTGTATTACTGAAACTAGATGAAGACTTACATGTCAAGCATCCTCGCCTCCTCACCTTTGCCTCACAGCTCAAAGCAGGAAAAGGTCTCACTATTGTGGGCTCTGTCATCGTGGGGAACTTCCTAGAGAACTACGGTGAAGCTTTAGCTGCTGAGCAGGTAAGAGTCAGACTTTTGATGTATTGGAACTCAGCTTACAGCTTTGTGATGTTAAGTAGTAAGACCTCAAACTTCTACTTGAATCTTGTTCCTGAGTGATCTAGGAGGTTTCTCACTTAGTGCTGACCTTTGAACAGACACTGTCTCCCAAATAATAAGATGAGCCATAAAATAGTTATTTATTCCTTCTTCCCATTTAAAGCATTACTAAATTATAAGATGATTATCAAGTCTAAACATTATTTTCAAATATACTCTAAACATTAAGCACTGAGAAAAGTCATGTAAATGAATTGATCCCTTGAACTATGGAGAGCGTTCCTCTCAATCTTGTGACTAACGAGTAATGACCAAATTTTCTTCCTCTTTAATCTATGTGGTATCATGAGCAAGATTCCTTTGCCACTTCTGGTTAGCTGTACTGAACATTAAAGTTCCACTTTAACAAGGAAGTTGTTTTCACTCTTAATATTTATTATATATGATAGAACTAATCCTGTTGTTTTTGAAATGCCATTGTGTTCAGTGTGTTCAATGGCATTTCAAAAGTCTTACTGGATTTCATTTTGGAATACTTTGAAATCCTAAACACTAGAAATGCTGAAGAAACATTACTCCAGAATGATGGTAAAAATTAATAAAAGGTACCCAGGATTGAAAATCAGGAGAGCCTAGTTGTCAGCCACATCACTGATTTAATCTGTGCCTTTGCAAAAGTCATTCCATTTTCCGTACCATTATTCCCTTCCTCTTACCACCGAGAGGGTGGAGTAAGAGTAAATGCGATGATATCTCCAAATTGGTTTGACTAAAGGAAGAGTATTGCAAATACAAGTGTCATGAATAATCACCATTAAAATGTCAAAAAGCATATGGGAATGGGAGAAGCAAAAAAGAAAACATACCTGAGAAAATTCTCAAGTGAAACTGAATCATCATACTGAGTTTCTGGTAAGATGAGTCAGGGCATGACTGGTGCTGAGGCAGGAAGGAGATCTTGTTCACACTAGTGAATCACCCTGGTCAACTGAGAAAGAATGTTGAATATTCACGTTGTAGAGATCCCTGTTCCCAGTTTTTTGGTATGGTGCAAAGGAACAAAAGCAGAACAGAGGAAAAAAGCAGAGAAACTACATGTAGACAACCAGCTACAGAGGCAAAAATATGTATTAAGCACCTAGAAAGTGAAAAAGATAAAAGATCATGAAATTCCTTTGGGATGATTTTAACTTTTTGGACTTTTCTGTAGACGATACAGATTTATGAAGACTTTGGAAAAAGGTAGGGGATGTAATATGGAGAAGGAATAATGGGTTAAAAGGTCCAGCGTGAACCACTTCAGTGTTGTGGTCCTGTGTCTCTTTCAGACCATAAAGCACCTAATGGAGGCAGAGAAGGTGAAAGGATTCTGCCAGTTGGTGGTGGCCGCCAAGCTGAGAGAGGGCATTTCCCACCTTATCCAGTCCTGTGGCCTTGGGGGCATGAAGCACAACACAGTGGTGATGGGCTGGCCTCATGGCTGGCGTCAAAGTGAAGATGCCCGCGCTTGGAAGACTTTCATTGGTACTAACCATTTCTCATACCAACCTAAGGGCCTGAGTCGAGGGGTATAGTTACCTCTCTGTGACCCCCAGCCTCCTAAAATAGAGACTATGCCATTGCTGAAGCATAGTCTTATAAGGCAACCTGAAAAACTACTAGTAGTCTGGTATAATACCAGATTCTACCTGTCCCCTTCAGCTTCACATCATGTTCATGAATTATTTATTTCTATCAAGTCTTGTGCTAGGAATTATCTCCAAAATTGCCATGTTTTCATTTGTGATTTTCCATATTGCTGTTCTCACAGAAATTGGAAGAATTGTTCTTCAGCATCATCATCTCCCAAATTCACATATCCCCCCTTAGAAATGTAGTAATCAGGATATACCCTGTAACATAAACTGTGGTTCTCAGTCTAATTCTGTGAGCTACTCAGATTTTTCACAATGATTTTTGTTACGTAATGAGATATAATCTAAGTAAATAGGACCCCTTGCTCAAAGAAGTGTGAAGAGAGCATTTCCTTGCTTTCCTGACATGCTAGGAAGCAAGGCAAGCCTAAGGATTCTTCTCTGCTTATTCTTTTTTCTCCCTAGGCACAGTTCGAGTGACAACTGCTGCCCATCTCGCACTGCTGGTGGCTAAAAACATCTCCTTCTTTCCCAGCAATGTGGAGCAATTTTCTGAGGGCAACATTGATGTGTGGTGGATTGTGCATGATGGGGGGATGCTCATGCTACTACCATTCCTGCTGAAACAGCACAAGGTATTTGAGACAACTTTTCTTTGCAAGTCTTTCTCCCTTCTGTCCCAGTTCGCCAGACAAATTCTTTCTCTGATTGTATAGTGTTGGGGTTTAGAATCAGAAGAGTTGGAAGTTATTCTAGGCTTTCCTATGATCCCACTTTCAACCTTAAGAGAAATAATTGTCTTTGTATTTAAACAACCTACTTATCTCCAAGTGAAATTCAGCCAATTAATAAAGTTCCATATGAGCCCTTGGGGAAAACGAAAAGTTGAACACATCTTTTTTAAAAAAGTACTGGAAACTTAAGGTATTTGTATGTGTGTGTATTGCACACATATATGCACTCATTCCGTGGTAAAACTAATTAAATGAAATTTAAAATAGTAAATATATAGTCTGCATGTTGTCATTGATGTACTAGCTGAATAAAGCACCCTCTTAACATATCGTGAGCCATCTTTTCTTTTGCCAGTGTTTTCTTGTTATGAAATTAAGGACTCCTTAAAACTGTATTAAATGTGGTG
Organism: Piliocolobus tephrosceles; assembly: GCF_002776525.5. Lineage (NCBI taxonomy): Eukaryota > Metazoa > Chordata > Mammalia > Primates > Cercopithecidae > Piliocolobus > Piliocolobus tephrosceles. Next base: position 154,049,667 of record NC_045439.1, read on the forward strand.
TTTAGTCAATCTTTTGCCCTAATACAATAACATGGCAAGTAGGAAACTAGGAACAAATAGCCTCATACTACATATAGCAAGATTCTTCTAGACCACAATGTCTTATGTCTTATGTCTTAGGAAATAACTTTTTTTGCCTCCTTGCTCTAATTTTCCACATGTGTCACTCTCTCAGGTGTGGCGAAAGTGCAGCATACGGATCTTCACAGTAGCCCAATTAGAAGACAACAGCATCCAAATGAAGAAGGACCTAGCCACCTTCCTGTATCACTTGCGCATTGAGGCGGAGGTAGAAGTGGTGGAGATGGTGAGAAAGCTGAGTTTGAGATTCAAGAGGTTCATTCCCCCATTCCTCTCCCTGTCTTCCTTGAATCTTTTCTGGTTTGGGAAATTTTTCTGCTCTAAATATGGATTAATTCCCTAGTGCCAAAAACAAAAACAAAAAATCCCTAATTTGTTGCCCTAAGTAGAATGTATATGTGATACATGTTTGACGTTACTTTTTGGTTTTGCTTTCTTGTTTATCACACAGCCCTTATATTTCTGCCAGATTCTCATCTGCTTAATATAGTTTTATGAAATTTTAATTCATATAGTCAGCTTAAAATCACACATGGCTTTAAAAAAAAAACCTAACAGTATTAAAAAGAGACTAGAGTTCGTATTTTGTGTTTCAAGGCAACACATGTCTTGGTTAGATTATGGAAAAGACTCTCAGGGCCTCTGGATTTTATCTACAATCACAAAAACATTTATGTAGCTCAATGTCTAAACAAAATAGGGGTGAAACGTAGGTTAATATTGTGATGCTTTCCCTGGTTTAATTTAGTGACTGGAAATAAAAATGTATGGTTCATCCTTCTTTCTCCTTTGTGCTTTTGGCCCCCTTTGTGTGATGTCTGTGGCAGCATGACAGTGATATATCAGCATATACTTATGAGCGCACTTTAATGATGGAGCAGAGGTCCCAGATGCTCCGGCACATGCGGCTCTCCAAAACAGAGCGGGACAGAGAGGTGAGAACTTACTGCGTCAATCCAATCCGGGCTCTCTGAAGTCTGTCACTGAAAGGGATGATACTGGGCTGGGCGTGGTGACTCACGCCTGTAATCCCAGCACTTTGGGAGGCCGAGGGGGGTGGATCAAGAGGTCAGGAGTTACAACCAGCCTGGCCAAGATGGTGAAACCCTGTCTCTACTAAAGTACAAAAATTAGCCGGGCATGGTGGCACGTGCCTGTAATCCCAGCTATTCAGGCAGAGAATTGCTTAAACCTGGGAGGCGGAGGTTGCAGTGAGCCAAGATCGCGCCACTGCACTCCAGCCTGGGTGACAGAGCAAGACTCCATCTCAAACCCCCAAAAAAATAAAAATTAAAAAAGGATGATACTATATTGTTTTCACAAGATGACAAATTCTTTCCTTCTCACTGTCAGTTATTCCACTATAACCCATTATTACTTCAAAATAACTAAAGATGAAGCATGAGAGAAAATTTGGTAGAATAACTTGTGGTGGACCTTCTTCCTCAGGCACAGTTGGTGAAAGACCGAAACTCAATGCTACGATTGACCAGCATTGGCTCTGATGAGGATGAAGAGACAGAAACCTATCAGGAGAAGGTGCACATGACTTGGACAAAAGACAAGTACATGGCATCCCGGGGACAAAAAGCCAAGTCAATGGAAGGATTCCAGGACCTGCTTAACATGCGTCCGTAAGTTTTCCCACTCCCAAGTTTATCATAAAATAACCTAACCAGTGGCACAAATGTGACTGCCTGGACACACAGGATGGAGTCTGTTCATTTAACCCTGAATCTAACGACCTCATTATTGTTTGCCTATTCACACTGGCTCCCAATGAATACGGTCCACAAGCTAACCATCCCTTCTATCCATAGTTCACCTCCGTACTGTGTTCTTCCTATAAAATAAGCAAACAGAGAATGAGAAAACCCAGACATTAATATCATAAAGAAATCATTTTAGGCCGGGCGCAGTGGCTCAGGCCTGTAATGCCAGCACTTGGGAGGTAGAGGCAGGTGGATCACCTGAGGTCAGGAGTTCGAGACCAGCCTGTCCAACATGGTGAAACCCTGTCTCTACTAAAAATACAAAAAAAATTAGCCGGGTATGGTGATGGGCGCCTGTCATCCCAGTTACGCGGGAGGCTGAGGCAGGAAAATTGCTTGAACCCGGGAGGCGGAGGTTGCAGTGAGCCGAGATTGCGCCATTGCACTCCAGCCTGGGTGACATGAGCTAAACTCCCTCTCAAGAAAAGAAAAAAGAAATCATTTTATCAGATGACCCATAGTCAAGTGAAAAAGCTCTGGATCTCAAGTTTTTAACGTTGACTATGTAGTTAGTTTTCTTTTTACCTTAACAAGCTTTATTTCTTCCCACTCAGGGACCAGTCCAATGTGAGGCGGATGCATACAGCAGTGAAACTCAACGAGGTTATAGTTAACAAGTCCCATGAAGCAAAGCTGGTTTTATTGAATATGCCAGGGCCACCCCGAAACCCTGAGGGTGATGAAAATTGTATCCTTTCCAAGAGTGGGGCTTCCAGTAGGGAAGATCTCCGTGACCTCTTTCTGAGATAACTAGGTAACGATGAAAGTCATTGTCTATGCCCCACTTTCCCTCTTTAAGGAAGGAAGACTTAAAAGTCTTAGGCAAGGATTTTTACAAAGTTATGAGACGAATCTCTTTTAGCGGAGTTGGGGCAAATATAATTCAGTTCTAAAAGACATTTCAGGTGGTGTATTTGCATTGCAACATGACATCAAATATTCAGTGTATAAAACCCTTCCTGACAATCCTACGGACAGCGTACCCACCTCCTTTCTCCTTTTTAGGTTCTACCTGCTTTGCAAAGCCTTTTTCTTTTGGATAGAGTTAGGGGAGAAGCTGAGATAGAACCTCCTTTAACTGAGGGAAGAGAGATAGGTATTCTTCCTCATACCTTCATGCCAGGACTCCGGGGATAAGGGAAACCCTTCAGCACTGAGATATAAATTAGTTTATTCCCACCAGTACCATTAAGAAAAAGAGGTTTAGGCCGGGTGTGGTGACTCACGCCTGTAATCCCAGCACTTTGGGAGGCTGAGGCGCGTGGATCACCTGAGGTCAGGAGTTCAAGACCAGGCTGGCCAACATGGTGAAACCCCGTCTCTACTAAAAATACAAAAGTTAGCTGGGTGTGGTAGCGGGTGCCTGTAATCCCAGCCACTTGGGAGGCTGAGGCAGGAGAATCACTTGAACCAGGAGGCGAAGGTTGCAGTGAGCCAAGATAGCACCATTGCACTCCAGCCTGGGCAACAAGAGGAAATTCTGTCTCAAAAAAAAGGTTTAAAAAGAAAAAGACAAATCGAACTGGCAGAAAAATCTGACTTGAGCAGCTTCACTTAGAAAATTACTTGGGTTCTCTGTAGGAACCTTGTTAGCTGCCCTATTGTGGCTTTTCTTCTTCTTTCATCATTATCTTACTTAGAATAACACTTATAGGTTTTCTCATTTTTAAAGTTAACACAAATGGGAGTCTTGTATTATATATGCAAAAGGACTGGATCCCTGGTGACTTCTGCACAGGGTTAAATTCAATCCAAAGTTCAGACTTTTCTGAATATATAATAATTAAGCAGCTAATTTTGTAGCTGTATGATCAGATAACCTCAGATTATGATGATGCCAGATTGTAAGTTTGTGCTCTTCTTTTGCCTGTCTCCTTGACAAGTTTTGAAGACATGGAGTTCCTAGAGGTGCTTACCGAGGGACTAGAGCGAGTCCTACTTGTCCGGGGTGGTGGCAGTGAAGTGATCACCATTTATTCATAACCTACTCTGAGTGACTGTGCTTGGCCTGTTTTCTTAAAAGGCCTACATCCTCCATGGAAGTGCCAGCTCATTACTACCACTCCCACTCAACTAAAAGCCTGTGTTCTGTACACATGATACTGAACTCTTGATGAGCTGAGCCTCAAGTACCTGTGTAAAAGAGCTCCCATGTGATCTGCAGTCCTTACAGAAAAAGCAAATATTCCCTCAACTCAGAACAATGTTCAAGTCTTGCGAGCCACGTCTGAGCAATCAAAGGCAAATTAGAATTAACAAGCTGAGCCAATAAATGAATTGGTAAAAGGGATACCAGAAATTCAACGGAAGAAAAAAAGCAAGTAAAGTAAATATTCAGCATTAAAGATGAATCTCAGAAGTCATGGTCCAATGATGACACCGTGGGGATAACAACCAGAGACAGCTTCACCTTACTAAAGAATTTATGGTCAAGTATATTTAGACCTATTATCCTCGGCAAGCCAAGATGCAAACATTTTTTAGCTATATTTCTTTAGTATACCCACTGCTCTAACTTTATATTAGGATACCAACTTGAAACATGGCTGTAGCCTCTACTTCTTCAAAAACATTCCCCCAAAATGCCAGATTTAAGTATCCATACTGTGTCAGTGTATACTTCAACTGTTTATTTCTCTTAACTCGAGACCCATTCTGTCATTGTAACACAGGCAGTGTTACCATGGAAATTGTTTTTGGTAAGGTAAAAATTATTTCTTTCGGGTTCTTTTCAAATGGCCAAACTAAGAGAACTCCAAAAGGAAGCTATTAACATTTACTGAAATAGTCTGTGGTTCTCTATGCAACGTGGACAAAACATACAAGCTGTTATCTAAGAAATGCAGGTCATGGTGCACATTAACCAATAGGTTCTTCTCCCCACTGCATCCACCCCTGCGCCTTTTTTTATGCCCTCTTATTAAGCACAGGTCAAAAAATCTTAAGGAACAAGTACTAGGAAAACTGGCTAAACATCCTTCCCTGAAAGCACTGGGCCATCTTTTAAAGGGCACATCTAGCAATGGAATTGGAAGTTCTAGAGCCATACTCTTTCCTTGGTGCCAACGTTACTGAGCAGCTGCTCTCCTTACGTGCTGTGCTAAAATGGCATACAGATTGGCATTGACCTGTTGAAGAAATTTTACCACTAAGAAATCTTTTGCCTCATCTACAAAGCTGTAGTTAAGACTTGAGGCATTCAACTTAATGCCAAATATAAGCATTTTCCCCTTTTTCTTTCAATTTTATTTTTCATTCTGACTACGTAAACTTGGCTCTGAACTAAGATTAACCAAGCCAAGACTTCTATTTGTTTTCAGAAACTTCAGGCCAGGTGCCATGGCGCACACCTGTAATCCCAGCACTTTGGGAGGCTGAGGCAGGTGAATCACTTGAGGTCAGGAGTTCGAGACCAGCCTGGCCAATATGGTGAAACCCTGTCTCTATGAAAAATATAAAAATCAGCCGGGCATGGTGGCACATGCCTGTGATCCCAGCAACACAGAAGGCTAAGGCAGGAGAATCGTTTGAACCCAGGAGGCGGAGGTTGCAGTGCGCCAGGATTGCACCACTGCACGCCAGCCTGGGTAACAGAGTGATATGTCTGAAAAAGAAAAAAGAAAGCTCAGTGTGCCAAGGAAATACTTGTGTAAGCTTAGCTTTTTATTTACTAATTTACTGATCAAACAACATCTGGCTTACACGCATAGGGAAACTACTTATGCGGTTGGCTGAGCAGTAATTTCAAGTATGTGAAATCTTCATTTCTTTTACAGAATAGGTATTTAGAGAAACTTTTCTTGCCTGTATTCATGGCTGTTTTTGAATTTCAATTTATTAGTCACAAATAGTGCCACTGTTCTTTGATTACTCAATAGGACATGGAGCAAGCTGATCTAGGTGTCAGAAATTATTTGACCTGTAAGGACAGAGAAAACCCTTCAATATAGCTTAAGAAATTGAGTGATTTTGGGCCGGGCGCGGTGGCTCACGCCTGTAATCCCAGCAACTTTGGGAGGCCGAGGTGGGCAGATCACGAGGTCAGGAGATCGAGACCATCCTGGCTAACACGGTGACACCCCGTCTCTACTAAAAATACAAAAAAATTAGCTGGGCATGGTGGCGGGCACCTGTAGTCCCAACTACTCAGGAGGCTGAGGCAGGAGAACGGCATGAACCCGGGAGGCAGAGCTTGCAGTAGGCCGAGATTGCGCCACTGCACTCCAGCCTGGGCGACAGGGCGAGACTCTGTCTCAAAAAAAAAAAAAAAAAAAAAAATTGAGTAATTTTGATTTGCTTCTGCTTTCTTCAACCTCCAGGCCCACTCAGGATGGCAAGGCAGATAGAATCTTAAGTCATTTTTTCTGTTCCTTCCACAGATGGTAGAAGCATTGTTTACAACTCCCACTGCAACACTCCATTGCTTAGTTGAGTTTAACAGTAGTGAGTCATGTCCTGCAGGATCCAGTACCTTTTTTTTATTCCCTCCCCTCCTGAGACGGAGTTTTGCTCTTGTTGCCCAGGCTGCGTGCAATGGCACAATCTTGGCTCACCATAACCTCTGCCTCCCGGGTTCAATCGATTCTCCTGCCTCAGCCTCCTGAGTAGCTGGGATTACAGGCATGTGCTACCACGCCCGGCTAATTTTCTATTTTCAGTAGAGATGGGGTTTCTCCATATTGGTCAGGCTGGTCTCGAACTCCCGACCTCAGGTGATCTGCCTGCCTTGGCCCCCCAAAGTGCTGGGATTATAGGCGTGAGCCACCGTGCCTGACCAGGATCCTGTATCTTAAAGGCCCATAATGTAAAGGTCAGCCTGCTTAGGAATTCTGCCACATTTACATTCGCCCCTGGCCAAAGTAATTTTTTTTTTCCACATAGAACAAATTATGGGCAGAAAATAAACTTAGTTTTAGAAGTGCTGTTTGTGGTTGGAGAACTGTAAAAATCTTTTAAAGGGATAAGGGAATTAGTGGCTATTAATATAACCACTACTTCAGCCCCTGAAACACAAAATCACTGTTACATGGAAAACTGGTTATCAGGCCAGATTTATATTCATCTCTGTCTAGAGCATTTCATGTCTAAATGTGTTGCTTATGTTGTCTCCAAAGTCTCTCATCTCTTTTAAAAATCACTGCAAATAAAGCAATACTGAAGACTGAGAGAATGCACCTTAGGGGAAGGGCCTGTTTCAAGACAGAAGGTAGGAAATACCTGCCTTTTGAGTAAGATCCCGCTTTTGAGTCTTACCTATGACTTTACCAGGGCAGATTAGAAATACACATCCTCCTGCGGACCTTCTGCATTGAATAGCTATCTTAAAAGCTGAAGTTTGAACTGACAGCATCTGCTTGACAGGTGCCAGGTTCCTCTCGGCAGGGGGAAGATCACTCTATATATCTTCCGTTGCCTCAGATTCCTGTGGCCCCAAGGATCCCACCAATCCTCATTCCCCCAAACATGCTAACAAAAATCCCTTACTGTGGGTATTAAAATAACAGTTACACTGTATGCAGATTTATGTGCTCCTTTTGTCTGGTTTATTTTTCTTTTCATCATGTATAAGCTGAATCCAGCATTAGTTTCTCACATCTTCCCCAAGTGTCTCCAACAGAATTTTTATGTCCCAGCTTGTTTTAAATAGAAGTGAAATATTAAGGAAAATAGATTTAAGGGAACTTGTGCAACTTTTTTTACGCATGGTTCTCAACCATTTAATTTACTGAAAGGAGATGCTGCGACAGTTCTTGATTTAGCAGCAATTATTCTCTTGTTTACACAGTTACGATTTTATTTGTTGTTTTGCTCTGTACTGGAAACATAAATAAAGTTTTCTACATTATTTTCAGTCATGGGTTGTGGTATAGTTTCTTTGTGTTTGTAGTAATATGCACATTGCCCTTCTAGGACCTGTCACCCCACCATGGAGAAAAGAGCCTTTTGGTTCTTTTTAACGTAAGTGTTTAGTTTAAGAGTATGCTGAGGAGCCACTGGGCTTAAAGAACGATGTAAATAAGACCCAAATACATAGGGACCAGGCGCTGCTTTCTCATGTTCACAAAAGCAGTCCTCCACCACTGAACTCCATTCTCTGAAAGAAGAAAGAATAAACAGGCAAATGAATGTTAAAATGGATCAATTACTTAATACTTTAACCACAGCTCTATTTTGCCTATCCTTAAAAAAGAACTTCCAGGCCAGGCGAAGTAGCTAATCTTAGCTAAACACTTTGGAAGGCCAAGGCGGGCAGATCGCTTGAGCCCAGGAGTTCAAGACCAGCTTGGGCAACATGGCGAAACCCTGTCTCTACAAGAAATACAAAAATTAGCAAGCCACGGGGGTGCAACCTGTAGTCCCAGCTACTTGAGAAGCTGAGTGCTTGAGCCCAGAGGTCAAGGCTGCAGTGAGCCATGATCACACGACTGCACTCCAGCCTAGGTGACAGAGCAGGACCTTGTTTCAAAAATACAACTTGGCCAGGCGTGGTGGCTCACACCTGTAATCCCAGCACTTTGGGAAGCCGAGGTGGGTGGATCACCTGAGGTCAGGAGCACATCACCAGCCTGGCCAACATGGTAAAACCCCATCTCTACTAAAAATACAAAAATTAGCCGGGTGCAGTGGCAGGCACCTGTAATTCCAGCTACTAGGGAGGCTGAGGCAGGAGAATTGCTTGAACCCAGGGGGCGGAGGTTGCAGTGGGCCAAGATGGTGCCACTGTACTCCAGCCTGGGCAACAGAGTGAGACTCCCTCTCAAAAAAAATAAAAAAAATAAAAATAACAACTTAAAAACTCCTAATGGCCCTTATTTTTTAAGAAACCCTAGGCCAGGCGCAGTGGTTCACGCCTATAATCCTAGCACTTTGGGAGGCCAAGGCAGGCGGATCACTTGAGGTCAGGAGTTCAAAACCAGCCTGGCCAACATGGTAAAACCCCATCTCTACCAAAAGATACAAAAAAATTAGCTGGGCGTGGTGGCAGGTGCCTGTAATCCCAGCCACTTGGAAGGCTGAGGCAGGAGAATTGCTTGAACCCAGGAGGCGGAGGTTGCTGAGATCATGCCACTGCACTCCAGCCTGGGTGATAGAGCAAGACTCCATCCCCCGCCCCCGCCACACACACACACACACAAAAAGAAATAAATTATAATACCAATTCTAATTCCCTACCATCAAGTAGGTCAGCTATTCACTGTCCAGTACAACTACCCAAAATTCAGCTTTTCTTTTGCCTTACCTCAGGGGGCTCAATGAAGGCCAACCAATCCGATGCATGTGTAGGTAACAGTCCCATGGACTGGCACTTGTAAACAGCCAATGCCAAACCCATCAGGTTCCCAATGAGATAGACCAAACCCTGAAGAAACTTCTGGCTTGAACTTTCTAACATCTTGAAAGCTGTTGGGGTGACAGAAGTTGTCAAACCAAAAGAACTCTTTCCCCCAGTATGAATCAAGCCAACCATATATTAAATTCATACAGACAGACCCATAGTAAGACAGCAAATAGGACCATTAAAAGCAAAGAGAAAAGCATGGTAAGCACCATATTCCCCTGCATGCCACCACCATTACCCCACTCCCCTACATACCCATTAGCCAAAAACTGTCCCTAAGAATTTGCCTTTAATTCTTTCTTTCTTTTGAGATGGAGTCTTGTTCTGTCGCCCAGGCTGGAGTGCAGTGGTGTGATCTCGGCTCACTGCACCCTCCACCTCCCAGGTTCAAGTAATTCTCCTGTCTCAGCCTCCCGAGCGGCTGGGATTACAGGCGTGTGCCACCACGCCCAGCTAATTTTTGCAGTTTTAGTACAGACAAGGTTTCATCATGTTGGCCAGGTTGGTCTTGAACTCCTGACGTCAGATGATCCACCTGCCTTGGCCTGCCAAAGTGCTGGGACTACAGGCGTGAGCCACCACGCCCAGCCTGCCTTTAATTCTTCAAACTTATGGAAGGGTTATTGTTTCAAGAATACTTACTGGCTGAAATGGCCATAAGTGCCTGAATGGGTCGCCAGGCCATCATACACACCATCATAGTAGGGAAGATGGAGATAGTATTGCCTGCCATGTACATGATGAAGAGGTTCATGGGAATCTGTTTGAGGGGACCCAAGGCGATGTCCCAGCAGCGCTAAAACAAACACACAATTTTAACCCTCTGATCACCACCCTTAGTCCCACATTTGCCATATCACTGATGCTAAATCACATGAACAGAATTCCCAATTCTCTGCTTCTAACTGAGCTGACTCCTCAATTCTACGACCTCTTCCCTTCTCCATGTTGCCACAGGAGGGCGCTCTCTTCTACTACAGATAAAAGTACCATCATCATCCGTTATACCTTTCCCTATAGGTTTTCCAGATGTCATTTTTTCTCCTGATATTGGAAAAAAGATCTCCCTGCTTTTGTCCTGGTACTTCTGCATCTATCAATGTCCTATCTAAAACTGAAGAAATAGATAAATCCACATAATGGGAGATTAGCACACCACAGTCAATAACTAATAGAACCATTGAACTAATTTAGTTCCAGAAAAGAATAATAGAATGAGCAGGTAAATCAAGACATAGAAGATTTGAATGACATTAACAAAACTCAACTGACATGTAATGCTGCAGTCAACAATTGCAGAGTTCACATTCTTTTCAAGCATAACGTATTTACAAAAACTGACCACTTGCTGAGCTATGAAGAAAATGTCAATCTCAAAGAATGCAAATTGTACAAAACATATTCTTTGACTACAATATTAAACTAGAAATAATTTTATAATTAGAAAATCTCATGTTTGGGAATTAACAATGATACATGAAGAAATTATAATAGAAAATAGAATTGTATGATAGCAAAAGTACCACATTTTAAAACTTGTGGGACACAGCTACAGCTCTGAGAAATTTATAACCTTAAATACTATTAGGTTGCTGCAAAAGTAATTGTGGTTTTTGCCATTAAAAGTAATGGCAATCTGGCTGGGCGTGGTGCCTCACACCTGTAATCCCAGCACTTTGGGAGGCCGAGGTGGGTGGATCACCTGAGGTCAGGAGTTTCAGACCAGCCTGGCCAACGTGGTGAAACCCCATCTCTACTAAAAATACAAAAAAATTTAGCCGGGCGTGGTGGCAGGTGCCTGTAATCCCAGCTACTCGGGAGGCTGAGGTAGGAGAATTGTTTGAACCCGGGAGTCAGAGGTTGCAGTGAGCCAAGGTCATGCCATTGCATTCCAGCCTGGGCGACAACAGCAAGACTGTCTCAAAAGAAAAGAAAAAAAGTAATGGCAGTCTAAAAATAAACTAAGCATCCATTTCAAGAAACTAGAAAAAAACCCAAGAATTTTTTAAAAGATTAATAAAATCAATACTGGTGATGGGTACAGTGACCTGTAAAAATAAATGAAAATAACTTTTAAAAAATCAATATTGGTAAGCCGAAAAGGAGAGGAGACAAATATTCAACATCAGGAATGAAAAAACGAACATCACAGATCTTGCATATATGGAAGTGATCATTATTATGAACAACTTTATGTCAATGCATTTGACATTTTAGGAAATCGGTAAGTTCCTAGAAAAAATGTAACAAAATGACAGCAGAAATTAGAAATATACATAGCCCTGGGCAAAGCATGGTGGCTCATGCTTGTAACCCCAGCACTTTGGGAGGCCCAGGCGGATGGATCACCTGAGGTCAGGAGTTCAAGACCAGCCTGGCAACCACGGTGATACCCTGTCTGTAACGAAAAATACAAAAATTAGCCGGGCAACTGCAGAAATCTAGATGAAGGATGGTGGCTTGGATCGGGATGAGAGGTGAACACAGTAAAAAGTAGTAAGGAAAGTCAACAGAATATCCTGACAGTTGGATGTGTGGTGTAAGGGAACGAGAATAGAAAAAGATCACTTCAACTGGAAGATGTTGCCACCAAAAGATAGTTTTCAACCTACTTTCTTATACCTTATGTTCCAAACATCTTTTATTTTTCAAATTGTTAAGCACTTTTGTAGGTGATATATAAAATACCGAAATACCAGTCTCAAGCAGTTTAGTTTCCAAATATTCAAGATAAGAGCTATCTACGTTAATTCCACCTGGGAGAAGAGGATGGGTGTATAAGTCAGGACTGGCCCAAGGACTACGGTAACACCTATACCTCTGTACCTTCTCCACCAGGATCCGGTCTGTCTCTTGCACGCTGGTATCAGGCACTTGCTTGTCCAAGTAACCGACTGGGTAGAGAGAGTCTCCCTGGCCACTGCCCCGATCACTTCGACCCCTAAAAAACCAAACCAAGAAATTAAAGCTGCAAACTCCGACACTTCTTATCCCACATTTCCTGATCTACAAATCACAGGAATAAAGATCTTCAGAGGCACCTACTCAGATTAGACCAAGCCCCCTCGCGTGTTCCTCAGTCCCTTATCAGGAGGACTGATGTAAGCATTCTTTGAGCACAGAAACCTTCACGGCAGGAAAGCCGCTACCTCCCCAGGTGATGTCTGTGTGCCACCCATCTTTTTCAAAGTTATGCCTGAGGGCTCAGGTCTCATTATTCTGGTGCAGTTCTGGGATGAACAGTGATGTACAGCTTGCCCAGGTGCCTCACCGGCTGCCTCCTCCAGGCCCGCTTAGCTCAATGGCCCACTTGAAGCGCCGGCCTCGGTTAGCCACCAGACTCCCCTGGGCCGTCATGGCAACAGCTGCGTCCTACAGCCTCGAAGCTTCTCACTCCAAGGCGTACTCCGCAACAGGCGCACTGGCGTCCCCCGCTTTGTCGCACTCTGCAAATGCACTTCCGGCGCGTTAATACAGACGTCATTTCCGCCCTGGACATTGGCGGCGTTGCGGGTTGAAGAGTCGGGGTTTGCGTTTAGAAAATCAGGGAGGAAAAAAAAAGCAGGCAAGACTTGGTGCTTCCTAAAGCAACTTCCGCGCGCTCCCTCTTTGAATGTGCTTGTTATAGGTTCCCTGACCTCTGAGGTGCACTTCATGGGGCTGGAGGAAAGTCCCTACTGACTCAGCGTTACGCATTGGTGGGCGGATCACCTGAGGTCAGGAGTTCGACACCAGCCTGGCTAACATGGTGAAACCCCGTCTCTACTAAAAATACAAAAAAATTAGCCGGGCGTGGTGGCGGACGCCTGTAATCCCAGCTACTTAGGACGCTGAGGCAGGAGAATCGCTTGAACCCGGGAGGCGGAGGTTGCAGTAAGCCGAGATCACACCACTGTACGCCAGCCTGGGCTACAGAGTGAGGCTCCGTCTCAAAAAAAAAAAGAAAGAAAAAAAGAATTGAAGCCGAGAAAAGCTCCTTAACCTCCTACGCGCTCCCTGGAACAAAAGATTCAAATCCTGGATTTAAATCCTAGCTTGACCTTGAGCGAGTTCCTTAGTGGTTTCTGAGTATTGAATGTCCGCTGCGTCCCAGGAGCTCGGTGTTCCTTTCACTTGCACAGTAACCTGGCGAGGTAAACAGTTTTAACCACATTCTGCACAAAGGCGAGGCGACATTGTGGGCATGGAAAGGGACATGGGCTCGGTATTCAGATGGCCTACGTTTGTTGTTGTTGTTGTTGTTGTTTGTTTGTTTTGGCTTTGTTTTTTGAGACAGGGTTTCACTCCGTTGCTGAGGCTGTAGTGCTGTGGGGCTATCACGGCTCACTGCAGCCTCGACTTCCCGGGCTCAAACCATCTTCCCATCTCAGCGTCCCGAGGAGCTAGGACCACAGGCGCGCCACCACGCCCAGTTTTTTTGTTTGTGTGTTGTTTTTGTTTTTGTTTTTTTGCGACAGTTTAGCTGTGTCGCCCAGGCTGCTCTCAAACTCTTGGGTTCAAGTGATTCTCCTGCCTTGGCCACCCAAAATGTCGAGATCACAGGCATGAGCCACTGCACCCAGCAGATGGCCTCCTTTTGAATCCTGGTTTCACCACTTAAAAATTGTATGACCTTGGGCAAGTTAAATCAATTGTGTTTCAGCCTCTTCATGTAAAAGTTGGATAATCTACCCATTTTCAAGGCTTGTGAGATTAGTGCCCACCACATATGTGGTGTTTGGTTGGTTTGTTTGAGACGGAGTTTTGCTCTTGTTGCCCAGGCTGGAGTGCAATGGCATGATCTCAGCTCACTGGAACCTCCGCCTCTAGGGTTCAAGCGATTCTCCTGCGTCAGCCTCCCAAGTAGCAAGGATTACAGGCATGCGCCACCATGCCCAGCTAATTTTGTATTTTTAGTAGAGACAGGGTTTCTCCATGTTGATCAGGCTGGTCTCGAACTCCCGACCTCAGGTGATCTGCCTGCCTGGGCCTCCCAAAGTGCTAGGATATGTGGTGTTTTTAATGATGTGTCACATCATTACCAAATCACACCACTGATGTGTTTTTAATGACGTGTCATTAAATAATATATGTCATTCTTTAAAGTGATTGGGTTTTGTATTGAATTGTATACCTTTTTCATAATTTAGCCTATTATTGGACATTTAAGTTGTTTCCTGTTTTCCCTCCTTTTATAACCAGTGTTGCTGTGAATATATCTGTATGTTTTATTTCCTAAAGTTATAGTCCTAGAAGTGAAATTGGAATTGCTGGATCAAAGAGTATGCATGTTTTTAAAGAATTTTCATTTTAAATGCCCACCAGGAGCCAGGCGTGGTGGCTCACACCTGTCATCCCAGAACTTTGGGAGGCTGAGGCAGGAGGATTGCTTTAGCTCAGGGGTTCAAGACCAGCCTGGGCAACATAGCGAGACCTTGTCTCTGCAAACAACAAAAAAAATTAAAATGCCCACTAGGAAAAATGACACCATTTACATTTCACAGTGTAAAAATGTTTTAATAGTTTGAAATGGTACTGTTTTATTTTTTAATTTGTATTTCTTTGACTCCAAGTTATTTGATATGGCTGGAGTTGGGGGGAAGGAGATGCTGTGGGAGGTACAGTTGAAAAAGGCTTCCTTGGCCAACTCAACAGTTGGGACTCTTGAAGATGATAGTGATGTAGAGAGGCTGAAGATTGCCACCTCCACGTTGTTTTCTGATTTTGAAAACGTGTTCATAGCAGACTGCTTAAACAAGGCAGAAATGGAAGTCTTTTGCCTCTTCAGTCCATCGTAAAATGTGTATCTATCTGATTGTAGGAAGACCTAACTATAGATTTTTTGCTCCTTTCTGCTTTTTGTCTTTACCATGTTCTCTCTGATGAACCTTATATTCATCTCAAGCTTCTGACCCTACTGGGCATTCCTCTTTGTTGTATTGTATTCTGCATAATAGCACTTACCACGCTGCATTTTGTTTGTTAACGTCCCCTGAGCACTGATCTCTACCCCTCTATAGGCTACCCTAAATTCCCTAAGGTCAGAAGCTATATATTATCTTTGAGCCTGTTGCCTAGAACCTAGAAGGTGTGGAATAAATGTTTAGCGAATGTGAGTAAATTAAATTGAAAGTAAACAAACACCACGATGTGAATGTACTGTAACTACACTTATGCAAAATAAAACATAAAAACGGATATACATTGTATTGGGGCAATCATTTTCATGCAATTTTGTCTATTTTTCAAGATAATCTTATTACACTTTTTTTTTTTTTGAGAGACAGAGACTGACTCTGTTACCCAGGCTGGAGTGCAGTGGCATGATCTCGGCTCACTGCAACCTCCGCCTCCCAGGTTCAGGCAACTTTCCTGTCTCAGCCTCCTGAGTAGCTGGAATTACAGGCGCCCACCACCACGCCCTGCTCATTTTTGTGTTTTTAGTAGAGATGGGGTTCCACCATGTTGGCCAGGCTAGTCTCCAACTGCTGGCCTCAGGTGATCCGCCCACCTCGGCCACCTAAAGTGCTACGATTACAGGCATGAGCCACCACACCCGGCCTTCTTATTACCTTTTAATAAAAAAAAATTTTTTTTTTTGAGATAGGGTCTTGCTTTGTCGCCAGGCTGGAGTGCAGTGGCGCGATCTCGGCTCACTGCAACCTCCGCCTCCCAGGTTCGAGCAATTCTTCTGCCTCAGCCTCCCAAGCAGCTGGGACTACAGGTGCGTGCCACCACGCCAGGCTAATCTTTGTATTTTTAGTAGAGACGGGGTGTCACCATATTGGCCAGGCTGATCTCGAACTCCTGACCTCTTGATCCACCTGCCTCAGCCTCCCAAAGTGCTGGGATTAAAGGCGTGAGCCACTGCGCCTGGCCACATTTTAATAATTGTTTTTTACTTACTACTTTTTTGAGACAGGGTCTCACTGTGTTGCCCAGGATTGTCTCCAACAACTAGGCTTAAGCAGTCCTCCTGCCTTGGACTCCCAAAGTGCTGGGATTACAGGCATGAACCTACACCTGGCCCTGCTTTAATAAGTTTTAAATGAACACTTTTGAAAGCATTAAGTTAGTCATTTGAATCATATATTCTTTCTATTTAAATACTCCCCTACTTGCTATAAAAGTGTGTAAACTATAACCTAAATTAAAGTTGCTTTAGGCCAGGTGCTGTGGCTCACGCCTGTAATCCCAGCACTTTGGGAGGCTGAGGCGGGTGGATCACGAGGTCAGGAGTTCAAGACCAGCCTGGCCAAGATGGTGAAACCTCATCCCTAGTAAAAATACAAAAAATTAGCTGGGCATGGTGGCAGACGTCTATAATCCCAACTACTCAGAAGGCTGAGGCAGATAATTGCTTGAACCCAGGAGGCAGAGGTTGCCGTGAGCCAGGATTGTGCCACTGCACTCTAGCCTGGGGGACAGAGCAAGACTCTGTCTCAAATAAAATAAAATAAAAAGTTGCTTTGGCCTCAGTGGGGTACTCTGGATCATTTATTTCTTTATCCTAGGAATCCTCATAGTATTATTTGTGAAACTCTGTTCCAAAAAATGAATACATCAGGACTAGGCTGAGGATGGTTCCAAGATTAGATAAATTTGAGAAATTCTACATATTATATTCTGCACACACACCCAAGAGAGTCTTAGTGCTGTCAGTATAACATGGAAACAACAAGAAATGGTTCGGTAAAAAATCTCCTTTAATCTTGTTTCCCAATCTACTTGAGTAAGGAACCAGTTTTTTTGGGTTTTTTTCCTTAGTACATTTGTTTTTTTTTTTGTTGTTGTTGTTGTTTGTTTTTTGTTTTTTTTTTTTTTTTTGAGACGGAGTCTCGCTCTGTCGCCCAGGCTGGAGTGCAGTGGCGCGATCTCGGCTCACTGCAAGCTCCGCCTCCCGGGTTTACGCCATTCTCCCGCCTCAGCCTCCCGAGTATCTGGGACTACAGGCGCCCGCCACCTCGCCCAGCTAGTTTTTTGTATTTTTTTTTTTTTAGTAGAGACGGGGTTTCACCGTGTTAGCCAGGATGGTCTTGATCTCCTGACCTCATGATCCGCCCGTCTCGGCCTCCCAAAGTGCTGGGATTACAGGCTTGAGCCACCGTGCCCGGCCCCTTAGTACATTTGTTAACATCCAATAGAATCTGTTCCACAGCGTATAGTGAGGGCCGCTGCTGTATCTGCATGCCAGAATTCTTCAGGAGGAAGATGAAGTCTTCTCTATAAAGCTTTGCTGTTATTTTTTAAAATATTAGAAGATCATTAAAAATAATAGGTTATTTATGGAAATGGAGCTTCAAGTTGAAATTAAAGTTTTAAAGTTTTTGCACAAATTTTGTTTTGCAAGGAAAAGAAAACTAGTGTAAGATTTTCCAGGCCTGGTATGGTGGCTCACACTTGTAATCCTTGTGCTTTGGATGGCTAAGGTGGGCAGATCACTTGAGGCCGGGAGTTTGAGACCAGCCTGGGCAACATGGTGAAACCCCGTCTCTATAAAAAATATAAAAATTAGGCAGGCGAGGTGGCTTGTATCTGTAGTCCCAGCTACTTGGGAGGCTTAGCTGGGAGGATCACTGGAGCCCAGAAGGTCAAGGCTGCAGTGAGCTGAGATCGTGCCACTGCACTGTAGCCTGAGAAACCTGGATTCTAATCCTGACTCCAAATGAACTACATGATTCACTTTGAATTAGGGACTCTCTTGACTTTAATTTCTTCACTTATAAAATATGGGATTTATACTAGATTATTTCTAAGGGTGCCTTCTAGTTCTAAAATGTATCATACTTGTTTTTTAAAAAAAACATATAATGCATACTATATTTTCCACGCATATACACCCGGAAAACAAGACTCAAGTAAGAGACACGTAAAGGAGTAATGGGATTTCAGATAATTTAAAATCGTGCCTTCCTATAGTTTTCCTAGGTCTCTGCATTGTGCAAGTACTACTTTTGTAGTTAGAAACACATAAATATTATTAATTATAACATGACATAATTCTAAACATAGAAGTGTAATGGTTCTCTGTTATGAATACACATGAGAATCAACTTGAGAGCTCTTAAAAATATTGATGCCTGCCGGGCACGGTGGCTCACGCCTGTAATCCCAGCACTTTGGGAGGCCGAGGCAGGCGGATCACCTGAGGTCAGGAGTTAAAGACCAGCCTGACCAGCATGGAGAAAGTCCGTCTCTACTAAAAGTACAAAATTAGCCAGGCGTGGTGGCGCATGCCTGTAATCCCAGCTACTCGGGAGGCTGAGGGAGAAGAATCGCTTGAACCCAGGAGGCAGAGGTTGCAGTGAGCCGAAATCGTGCCATTGCACTCCAGTCTAGGCAACAAGAGCAAAATTCCGTCTCTCTGTCTCTCTCTCTCTCGGCCTGGGCATCAGTATTTCTTATGGCTCTCAAGGTGATTGTGCTGTGCAGCGAGGATTGAGAACAGCTGATCTAAAGCATTTTGTTGCTCTAAAATAACAAGGTTTGAATTTACACAACATAATCTAAGCAGACAATCAGATTTTAAGAACCTTGTATGCATCCCACTGGACTAAATCTGAATTGGAAAATGATGGAATATTGATGTAATAAAATAAATATTGCTGGGCACGGTGGCTCACGCCTGTAATCCCAGCACTTTGGGAGGCTGAGGCCAAGGTGGGCGCATCACGAGGTCAGGAGATCGAGACCATCCTGGCTAACACAGTGAAACCCTGTCTGTACTTTAAAAAAAAAAAAAAAAATTAGCTGGACGTGGTGGGGGGCGCCTGTAGTCCCATCTACTCGGGACGCTGAGGCAGGAGAATGGCGCGAACCTGGGAGGCAGAGCTTGCAGTGAGCTGAGATCGCGCCACTGCACTCCAGCCTGGGCGACAGAGCGAGACTCTGTCTCAAAAAATAAAAATAAAAATAATAAAATAAATATTAAAATTTTCCTTCCTTTGTGCCTTTGAGCAAATATGATTTTAATTAAAGAAAGTATAGCCGGGCGCGGTGGCTCAAGCCTGTAATCCCAGCACTTTGGGAGGCCGAGACGGGCGGATCACGAGGTCAGGGGATCGAGACCATCCTGGCTAACACGGTGAAACCCCGTCTCTACTAAAAATACAAAAAACTAGCCGGGCGAGGTGGCGGGCGCCTGTAGTCCCAGCTACTCCGGAGGCTGAGGCAGGAGAATGGCGTAAACCCGGGAGGCGGAGCTTGCAGTGAGCTGAGATCTGGCCACTGCACTCCAGCTCGGGCGACAGAGCAAGACTCCGTCTCAAAAAAAAAAAAAAAAAAAAAAAGAAAGTATAAAAAGGCAAACCACAATTCCATAACTCATGTAAGTTACCTTGTTTGACTTTGCAGAATTTGTGCCACCTGCGCAGTTGTTGTGTTTTTGTATTTCATCCTTTACCGCTTCCTAAGACCCAAGAAGCTATTTCATGCCATTTGTCTCTGAACAGTTGTGTTTGGATTGAAACTTAACAAGAAAATTTTCTATTCAAACAACCAGGTTTGCAAGAATGGATCCCTGTTGGTGCGGGACGGGGGTGGTGGAGCTTTTATAGATATGTCTTAAGGTTTTGGCCTATACCATTTCACAATGTCTATATAATAATTCTATTTGGCCATCCTTCCTGGGACAACCAGTTTGCCTAGTGTGCTCTAAAAGCTCCTGAGATTCTTTGCAGCTTCAAAAAAAATCGGCTTCCATTGCAAATCCCAGTTATTTTCTTATTTTAACTCTACTATCATTACCTATCATTACCTTCTAAACAAGACCAACTGGAAACTATTTCATTGGTGACACAGCTTACTCTGTATTAGTTGTGTGGTCTAAAGAAGAAACTTTTTTTTAATCCATTTTGACTGTTTGCATTTCAAACCCCTTTAGTGAAAAAACATTTTGTGTAAGATCTTACCTTGCTAGTTACTGTTGGGGTACCACATCATTTCTATACAGATTATCTTTTTTTTTTTTTTTCGATTTCTATTTCATGGCTCTGCAGTGTTATGAAATGCCCTTGTCAGCAGCGACATGAACTAGTAGTATGGTGCTGGGGGAAGATGTTGGTAATACCATTCTTCCTTAGCAGTTACCTTTCCTTCATTTCAGGAGGCCTATTGTCCAGTTCACATTTTAACAAGTTCCCATTATAGCAGCTTCCCTCCAGCACATAGTTAGGAAGTTGGAAGGGCTGCCATTCCCACAGATCTCATTAATGGATAAGAATGACAACCATAGCATGAGTCATAATGATGCATTACTAATGGCCTAACAGGTCTCTCTCCAAGCTTGGTTACTCTGGATTCTTTCTGGTGATTAATTTCAGCTCTCCTGAAAGTGGGCTATACTGTCTGTACATCAAGTAACTGAACCACCAGTAAAGGTGCTTTGGGGCATTTTTTCCTATGTGCTAATTTTAAAAGGCTTCAATCAGTTCAGATGTAAAGCATTGTTTTATAACCTGAGTCTTTGTTTTTTTTTTTTTTTTCTGAGATGGAGTTTTGCTCTTGTTGCCCAGGCTGGAGTGCAGTGGCAGGATCTTGGCTCACTGTAACCTCCACCTCCCAGGTTCAAGCCGTTCTCCTGCCTCAGCCTCCTGAGTAGCTGGGATTACAGGCATTGCCACATGCCTGGCTAATTTTTTGTATTTTTAGTAGAGACAGGGTTTCACCATGTTGGCCAGGCTGGTCTCGAACTCCTGACCTCAGGTGATCTGCCCACCTCAGCCTCCCAAAGTGCTGGGATTACAGATGTGAGCCACCACACCCGTCCATAACCTGAGTCTTTTAAAGGAGGATTGTTATGGACTGATTGAGTGTATCCTTCCAGAAATCATATGGGATGATCCTAATCCTCTACAGGATGGTG
The DNA here is from genome assembly GCF_002776525.5 of Piliocolobus tephrosceles. Classification (NCBI taxonomy): domain Eukaryota; kingdom Metazoa; phylum Chordata; class Mammalia; order Primates; family Cercopithecidae; genus Piliocolobus; species Piliocolobus tephrosceles. The sequence continues at coordinate 154,070,701 of NC_045439.1, forward strand.
TTTAGAGATGGAGCCTTTGGGAAGTAATTAGAGTTAAATGAGGTAATGAGGGGGGATGTCTCATGATAGCATTGCCCTTATAAGACACCCAAGAGCTCTCTGCCAAAGCCAGGGAGCATTACTGCCTGAGCTCTGCCTCCCATGAGATCAAGGGGGAGCATTAGATTCCTTAGGAGCTCAAACCCTATTATGAACTGAGCATGCGAGGAGTCTAGGTTGTGTATTCTTTATGTCTTAATGCCTGATGATCTGAGATGAAACAGTTTCATCCTGAAACCCTCCCTGCCCAACTCACATAAAATTGGTCCTTGGTGCCAAAAATGTGCGGGACCACTGGTTTAAAGCACCCAGTATTTTGTTATGGCAACCCAAGCAGAATAATCCAAGGATGAAATGAAATTCAGAAGAGTTGGAGAACAATAGGTATCTTTTAGTAGTTGAAAGATCAATAAAGCCATTCCTTAAAACATGTACATAAATGTAGAGTTGTTTAATTTGTTCATTATGTAAACAGGAATGAACTAAACACTGTCTATTGACTTGCTTTTTTTACTTAATCTATTTTGGATATCTTCCATGTCTATCATGCAGATCTCCCTTATTCTTTTTCAAGGCTGCAGAATATAGATGTGAGATAATTTAATTAGTCCCAAATTGATAGACATTCAAGTTGTTCCCATTTTTCACTATTACAAAAAATGTTGCTGTGAACATCCTTGGGTACTTGTCAACACATTTCTGTAGGACAGTGATCCAATTAGGATTGCTTCCCACACTTTATACAGTTAAAATGTTGATGGGTTCAAATAGGCTCTCTAAAATGTACTCATTTACAGTTCTAAGGGTTTCCTGATTAAATTATTTCTAGAGTCTTTCAGTGAATTGAGTAATTTCCACCCCAAAATTCATATCCACCCAGAGTCTCAAATCTGATCTTTGGAATTAAGGTCTTTGCTGATACATTTGTTAAGATGAGGTCATACTGGCTACAGTGAGTCCTAAATCTGATGACTATAGCATCCTTATATGAAGAGAGGTCTCACAGACACATAGGGAAGAAGGCCATGTGATGAATGGAGACAGACTGGAATGATGCAGCTATAAGCCAAGGAAGCTAGGAAAAGGAGGCAAAGGATTATTTCCTGGAGCCTTCAGAGGGCGCATGGTCCTGTTCCGGAGGCTGGATTTTGGACTTCTAGCCTCCAGAACTGTGAGATAATATACTTCTGTTGGTGTAAGCTATTCAGTTTGTGGTACTTAGTCACAGCAACCCTTAGAAACAAATACATCTCTTTCTAAAAGAGAGTCCATTCAGATGTATTAAGGGTTAGCTTAAGGAGAAAATGATAACAATAATAACAAGTAAAATAATATTGCCATAGTTACAGAATTAAATCCTAGACTTTAAAACATTTACACAAAAAGTTTTACTTCATTTCCTAATTGCTATGATTGGTTTCTTTAATAAAGTGATTTTCAAAAGTATCTTTGATTTAAAAGCAATACATTTATTATATAAACGAGAAATACAAATAGGCAAAAAAGATGATAACCAACAAATCCTATCATGAGAAAAAAAAAAAACTTTCATTAGCATTTTGATTTAGATGTTTCCAGACTTTAAAAATTAATATTTAGACGTATTTAATACTGTGTACTGTTTAATAACATGCTATTTCATGAAGAGCCATATTTTTACTTTTTAGAAAAGGCACAGGAAAAAGGATGAGTACATTTTTATTTCAGTTTTTAAAAATGTTTCTTATAGCTTTGCCAGATTTTCAGGCCTGTTGCTTTCATCCAGCTCTGACCATGAGACACCATGCCTAATCCGGCTTCCTCACTCCTCTCCACCAGCGTGCTGCTGGAGCCATACCCTATTCCCCAGGACCTGGACTGGTCCTGACACTCTTCTTAGATAAGAATAATTCTTAATAATATTTGTATTCTCCCATTTAAAGGATTAAGCATTCAGATAAGTTTGGAAAACACTGCATGTATCTTTCTTTAAAAATTGTCAATAAATGTTAGGTTTTTAAAGACAGAGAAGTGCTCCAGGAAAGAACTATTTGTTTACTTCAGCAGTTACCAAACTTCTGTGGCCAAGGAAACCACTTTCCTCTTTTTCTCTTCTTCTTTGTTGAACCTGTCACCATCTCTTGGAACTGATGTTCTGAGAACACAGAGCTAAGTTGGGGAAGTCACTCAAGCCAGTTTAGGTGCAGGCTTAATTGTGTTACCGCAAGAGCAGTTCTGCCTTTGTGTCTGGCTCCCGGAAGTGTCTTAGTAAGCTTTCTAGTGCTCCTGTCTCTTGAGGCTAGGGACCTGCTTCGCTCTTTTAAGTCCTCTTCCCGAGGACTTTCTGCTTCTGATGATTGTCGCCCTGGCTAACTGCTAGCGCATTTCATTTCCTGACTGCCTGCTCCCCAGGAACTTCTCTGTACTTCACCTGTTACGGGGTCCCAGTTGTACTGAACACCTCCCCACCCCCCACCGCCTCCTCCAGCAACTGCATACATAATTGGATTTGTTTTGCATATGATCGGACTTTTCAGGTACCCTGTTCTGTTTACCAGGCCATCTGCATCACAGTGAGCCTGTTCCTTGCCTCCTGACCCCACCCCCAACATTGACACTTCACCCCCACCCACACCCTGACCCCCAGGTAGTCTAATTCCAGGGCTTTCCTTTTCCAAGGCAGCAGTCAACCGTACTGTGTTCTTCTCTATCTTGGAAAAATCACTCAACGGGTTAATTAGGGGCGCGGGGTGTTCTTCAGAGAGAGACACAATCACTGCTCCAGGCATTGTTGTATATGTTGTATATAGGTTATACCATTTCCCAGCAGCCCGTGAGAGGAGGGTGTTATTATCCCCATTGCACATTAAGGTAAAAACCGGTGTAGAAAGGGCCCAAAGGCAGCAATCTAGGCTTTAGATAGAGATGAGCCTTGCTCCAAGGCTAGTCTAACGTGCTGCCCCCACCACGTTCCACCTGGTGACAGTACAGCTAATTGCAGGAAATGTGCTTGCTGGAGGAGAGAGGTGGTTTCTTGAGATTCAGATTTGAAAGTCTATAAATATCAAACATTATCATAGTCATAAGTGTTTCTGGGTCACCTACTTCTCAGTCGTTGAGTTATAATAGAGGGCCGTATATGTATCAGAAACAAGCTATCTTAAAAATAGGATCCCCTATCACTCAGCACCTCCCTACCACCCACCCTTCACCCCCCAAAAAACACTACCGGGGGGTTCGTTTTGTTTTGTTTGGGGGAGGGGATTGCTTACTGCTTCTGCCACCAAGCAGGGCATCAGTATATGGTGGTGTTTGAAACAATCATGAATCTTGTAAACTGGGCATGAGATGTATTCATTTCCACTGCTACTGCCTTATCTGAAATGTTTCCTACTGCCATTACTTCCTTCCACAGCCTGCAAAGGAAGGTAGGGAAGGGAGGAGCAGGAAAAAAGGGACTGACTTCTCACTTTGACTGCCAAAGTCACCTGCCTAGAATTTTCCAAAGGTGCTGAGGCTGCAGTGTGGAATGGATGAGCTGTTGCTGTCTTTTAGGTCCCTTCAGGCATTGTCCTCTGTCAGGATCAGCATCGGTCTCAGTCGATGAGAATGACATACATACAACGCAGTAAATGATACGGCCCCTAGGACCCTGGACTGAACTACACTTGTATACCTAATGTTCTTGCCATCAGTCTTTCCTCCCTACTCCTAGCCATCCAGCGTCCTGGTGACAGATCAACCCTTCTTCTTTTTCTTCTTCTTCTTGTTTTTGTATGTTTGTTTGTTTTTAAGAGAATGTTTTTAAGAGACAGGGTCTCTCTCTCTTGCTGGAGTACAGTGGCATAATCATAGCTTACTATAATCTTGAGCTCCTTGGCTCAAGTGATCCTCCCATCTCAGCCTCCCAGGTAGCTAGGACTACAGATAATGCGCCACCATGCCCGACTATTTTTTAATTTTTTTGTAGAGATGAGGTGTTGCAGTGTTGCCCAGGCTGGTCTCAAACTCCTGGCCTTAAGCGATCCTTTCACCTTGGCCTCCCAAACAGATCAATCCTTCTAAAGAACTGACTTAGTCATTCCCCTGCTCAACTGTCTTTGCTGTCTCCTTGCACCTCAAACACTTTACTTGATAATTCCAGGGCTTCGCAACCTATCAGGTGCCTTACATACCTTTTCAATCTTCACTCTTGTGACTCTTCCAAACGCTTTTCCCTCCACTCAAATCAGAATAGACTGCAGTACTGTAACTTACTTTGCATTTCCCCCCTCTCTGTCTGGAACACCCTGTCTGTCAAAATCCTCTCCAGCTCATCAGGCCCAGCTCCACCATCCCTCCCCTGCTTGCCATCAAGCAGTGTACACAGGACTGCATGGCAGCTCTTTTCTCGTGTGGGTCACTCTACACACTGTCCTTGAATGATTCTGCACCCGGTAGAGAGGGGGATGTGAGGCTGGAAGGCTAGCTTAGCTGCCTGTTCTCTCGGAAGGAATGAAGGAATGGCCAGAGGAGTAGACTCCCTTGGAGACTGCCCACTGCGAAGGCTATCAGTGAACCACCTTTTTGTACACAAGCACTGATGTAGGGATTTTTTAAATGTATGGGCTGTACCTTTTTTTAGTAAGAATTCAAATTTTATTGAGCCCCAAAGGGGAAAAATTCAACTTTATTGATAGCAAAAGTATCAATGAAGAAAGTTGCCTTGCGTTTTCATCACTAAAATGACGGTATTTGTATATATTCCAAAAGTAGCAGTGCAAAGGCAGTTTTCCTTATTTTTATGTGAAATTATGAGAGGTGGGGGCCTGGGCTGCCCATCACTGATAGAAACTTTTTAACTTGGCTCTGGAGATTAACCTGCCTGAGATCCTGTGCCCTAACAAGCTCCAGGAATGAGAATATCAAGGTTCTTCTCTGGGCTCCAGCAGCTGGAGGCCTTGCACTAGCTGAGATTCTTCTGTGTTAACACACCAGATTCCCTGAGTTCCAGGACGCCATTACTTGTCTGACCTCTTCATTTAGCCTCCCTTGAGGATGAGGATCTTCTAGTACGCTCTTTTTATCTATTCTTCTGACGAGAGGCCAGCACAGTGCCTTCTGCGTAGCGGGTCATCAAGAAATTCCTGTTTATGATGATGAAGAAACGACAGAAACGACTTGAGAGAAAGTGACTTCACCCATGTGTGGTGTTGAATTTTTATTTTCTTTAAAACAACACACCTACTTAATGGAAGTCATATTCAGGAAATAGTCTTCGTTGTACATCGATGGAACCTAGGGCTCCAGCTTCCTTTACTCACCTAGCTGGACTCTCGACAGTACCACCTGTTAACAGATGTGGCCCCACACATAGGCATGTGTGTGCCTGCTTATGCTTTTTTTACAATCGAGAAGCTCTGAAAGGTGTTGCTTTTGCAAAATATCTTCAAACTATTTTCCCACTGCCCTAAAGTCCTGCCTCAATTTTCACCATTACTTTTTTTTTTTTTTTTTTTTTAAGTAAGGGCTCTGTTACTAGGGAGGAAAAATACATAAAGTTTTAACAACCTGATGACATCTTAGTTCTGATCAGTTTATCTGACAGGCCTCCCATTGCTCGGAGCTCCCACGGCATTCAGGAGATACCTTTTATCACGGCAGTGTATAGGAATGATCTCTTTTCCTGTTTTTCCAAGCCATTGTAAGCTGCTTCGGGCGATTTCCAGCACCAGGCACAATTTGCCTGGCATATGGCGGGCCTTCAAAAAGATTGTTAAACCAAACTTAAGCAGCCTGCTCCCTAGGCAAGCCTTGTAGAGTTCCAAATGAGTGCCCGAAAAAGCAAGCCAAGGATGTAGTCTTGTGGTGAGGAAGTGTTCCATCAAATGCGCTGCTTGACTGGTTTCTGCAAGGGGCGAGAGAACTATCATAGACAAACTTGCTCCTGTCACAGCTTGGCTAACCTTGACCAGTGGCTTATCTATGAAGGTGAGCAGCCTGGTTCTAATGAAGAGAACTGCCGTCAGTAATTAAAAGTTCATCATCTACAGACCCAACCCTAACCTCATAATCTAGTGCTTCCCATCCCAACGAGACCAAACCGGCTTCCTGAGAACAGGTTCTGCATCATGTACATTTCTTGTATTCTTAAGAGTCGAGCACAAAGTTTGGCACATAATAAGAACTAAAAAAATGATGACTAACAAATATGTAGTGCTTACCAAATGCCGGGCACTCCTCTAAGCATTTTTTTTTTTCTTCTTCTTTTTTTTTTTTTTTTTTTTTGAGACGGAGTCTAGCTCTGTCGCCCGGGCTGGAGTGCAGTGGCGGGATCTCAGCTCACTGCAAGCTCCGCCTCCCGGGTTTACGCCATTCTCCTACCTCAGCCTCCCGAGTAGCTGGGACTACAGGCGCCCCCCACCTCGCCCGGCTAGTTTTTTTGTATTTTTAGTAGAGACGGGGTTTCACCATGTTAGCCAGGATGGTCTCGATCTCCTGACCTCGTGATCCGCCCGTCTCGGTCTCCCAAAGTGCTGGGATTACAGGCTTGAGCCACCGCGCCCGGCCTCCTCTAAGCATTTTATATGTATTAATTCATTTAACCCTTACAACACTAAGAGGCAGATACTATTGTTATTATCCCCATTGTACAGAAGGGGAAAGAAAGCAGAGCACCTAGGAGTTTATGTGTCTTGCTCAAGATCACACAGTTACACAATCCATGCTTTTAGAAACTATGCCTTAGTGCGTTTATTAGTATCATTTTTATTTTTATAGAGACGGGGACAGAGGTGGGGGATGGGGGGAGTTGTCCCCATGTCGTCTAGGCTGGTCTTGAATTCCTGGGCTCCAGTGAACCTCTTGCTTCGGCCTTCCAAAGTGCTGGGATTACAAGTGTAAGCCACTGTGCCAGACCCTTAGTGTATTTAAATAGATATTAATGAATAAATTTCTCCCGGAACCATAACTTTATAGGAAATTGTTTGCACCTCCTGGTACACCACTAAGGCACAGTCTCCCACATTAGGTTGTCCCTAGCGCAGGGTCGGTCATTCGTTGACCTTTACCCACCCTCAGTTCCTATCGCAGTATTACTTCTCGCGCCATAGCAAGCCTGCCGTGCGTAGCTCTGGCCACCCGGGGGCACTGTGGCCACACGTCCTTTTCCCCTCCGGCGCTTCGCGACCCCCAGAGGGGCGGAGCCAACGTTGGGCGGAGCCCGCGAGACGCCCACAGCGCCAGCTATCCCGGCGGGCCGCGCGCGCGGCCGCGTTTGAATGGCCCTGAGTGGGACTCGGCCCAGAAGCCGAAGGACGCTCTAGGTTGCCGGGCGCGGATCGTCAGCGCCGAGCCTGGGCTAAGGCGCCGCGGTACCATGAGGCGCCGGTAAGTAACTGCCGAGCTGGTGCGAGCCGCGCGCCCGCAGCTGCCTTGCCCTGACAGGGCTTCTCCAGCCGGATTTGGCCGCGCCCTGGGCCCACCTGCAGGCCCCGCGGCGGCCTCAGCTCGGCCGGGCTCGCGGCAGCGCTGCTGGGTCGCGGGCCGGGGTGGCGAGGGCGGGGCTGAGCCCCTCTGCTGGCCGCGGCGGGGAGGGTCCGGCGGCGGGCGCTGGGGGGCTGCAGGGGTCTGGGCCGGGAGAGGCGTGGACGGAACCTGTTGTCACTTTTTTATCTTCGGGTGGAGTCGACAGCTGCACCCGGGGAAGGGGAGGGACAGAAGGAGTGTGGGGCGAGCTGTTTTGAGGACAGGTTTTCCGCAGAGCGCCTAGGCCCGGCCCAGGCATTTCCTTATTTTCCGACGGGTCCTCGGATTCCTGACAGATGAGCTTTTGTTTCACAGGACAAAAACTTGACGTTATGCAGAAGAATTGTCGGTTGCAACTTTAAAAACCTTATTGTATTTTCTGAAACGTTGGTCTGTAACAGTATCTAGGCTTTTACTACGCTCTTAAATTGCTTAAGTATGGAGATAACAGAGGTTTTTTTTGTGGCTTTTAAAGTTTCTTGAAAACAGAGGTACCTATGTCTGTTTCTTTGCTGATTAAAAAAGAATTATAAGAGAAATTAGTTCTGTAATAATCATCAGTTCAGCACTCGCGAGAATTTTTAGAAACTAGTCCACCTAATAGCTTAAATCTGCTGGTTTTTTGGAGTTTGTTTGGATAGCCATCTTCAGACTTGAATTGAAACATCATCCATTGAGGCTTTTACTTGGCCAGTAACTAATATTAGCCACTAATAATATTAGCCAGTGTGATAATAAGGATGGACAATATTTCTTTTGTGCTTTCTATGCCCTAGCCGTATTAAGAGCTTTGCTTTGGGACAGATACTGATCCCCATTTTGACAGTGAAGAAAGTAAGGCACAGGGAATTTTAGTATGTAACTTACCGTGCGGGGTGACATAGCTAATAGAATTAACACCCAAGCAGGCTGGCTCCACGCTTTTAACTCTGCTGCTCTACTACTTCCTTTATCTGTAGCTCTTTTTAGTTTACAAAGCCCTTTCATTTCATTTACCTCAACTTCGGAGACCTGAGTGTGCTTTTGTGTACACATACATTCATTCACACACCATTCATTCAAGTTTTCTGCTCTTGATGATTATACTTAAGGTTTGTGTCTGAACAAAAAATCCATTGACTATTTTAAGATAAATGGAGTTTATAAGCTTTATGCGTGTGTTATAATTTATATTTTGAATTCCTTTATGTCCTTTCCTGAAAGTTTTGAAAGTGTTAGTCTTAGCAACTTATGTATTACTTTAACATAAAAAATTGTATGTTAAATGTTTTCATCCCTAAAACTTACTGAGTGGTTATTCTGTACTTGAAATGGTTATACTTAAACTAATACCTCCTTGACAAGGAATAAAGTTCAAAAGCAAAATCACTTGGTAAGAAATCAGCAGTTTACACTTATTTATAGCAGAGCTTTTAAATGTTGTTCATCAGTTACAAAGCTTTTGATTGCGTGTATGCCCAACAGGGTGGTAGACCCAATTGGCTGTACAAAAGAAATGTGCCGCAAGAATGACACTGTGGACTTTGGGGACTTGGTAGAGAGTGGGAGGGAGAAGAGGGATAAAAGACTACACATTAGTTACAGTGTTCACTGCTCGGGTAATGGGCGCACCAGAATCTCAGAAATCACCACTGAAGAACTGATCCATGTAACCAAACACCACCTGTTCCCCAAAAACCTATTGAAATAAAAAATAATAAAACTTAATAAAATAAGAAATGTGCCAGGGCAACCAACCTTAGGGAGATTAATCTAGTTTGGATTATGAGATTAAAAACAAAAAATATGTATGACACTCTACATTAGTACAGTGGATGAATGCAGAACTGAACTGGGTAAAGCTTCTGCAAAGAACCAACAATTGGAGGATTTATGTAGGGCACTGAATAGAAGGGTGGATGGTGGGACTAGGCACGGTTGGTAATCCCGGCACTTTGGGAGGCCAAGACAGGAGGATCCCTGGAAGCCAGGAGTTCGAGAGCAACCTAGGCAACATAGCGAGACCACATCTCTACAGAGAATTTAAAATATTTTGCCAGGCATGGAGGCACGTGCCTGTAGTCCCAGCTACTTGGGAGGCTGGGGTGGGAGGATCACATAAGCCCATGAGGTCAAGGCCACAGTGAGCCGAGATTGCGCCACTGCACTTCAATGCAGCAACAGACCAAGACCCTGTCTGTAAATATACAGTAAATAAGGGTGGATGGGCCGGGCACGGTGGCTTACGCCTATAATCCCAGCACTTTGGGAGGCCAAGGCGGGCAGATCACTTGAGGTCAGGAGTTCAAGACCAGCCTGCACAGATCACTTGAGGTCAGGAGTTAAAGACCAGCCTGGCCAACATGGCAAAACCTCATCTCTACTAAAAATAAAAAATTAGCTGGGCATGGTGGCACGCACTTGTAATCCAGTTACTCAGGTGGCTGAGGCATGAGAATCGCTTGAAACTGGGAGGCAGAGGTTGCAGTGAGCCAAGATCATGCCACTGCACTCCAGCCTGGGTGACAGAACGAGACTCTGTCTCAAAAAAAAAAAGGAGGGGGTGGATGGGGAATTTTAGTGAGGAAACACTATATTCAAAGACTTGCCAATGAAAATGATTTTTCTGTTTTTTGTTTTGTTTTGTTTTCACGCAGAGTCTCGCTCTGTTACCCAGGCTGGAGTGCAGTGGAGTTATCTCAGCTCACTGCAACCTCTGCCTCCCAGGTTCAGGCGATTCTCCTGCCTCAGCCTCCCGAGTAGCTGGGACTACAGGTGTGCACCAGCACGCCCAGCTAATTTTTGTATTTTTAGTAGAGGCAGGGTTTGGCCATGTTGGCCAGGCTGGTCTCGAACTCCTGACCTCAGGTGATCTGCCCACCTCAGCCTCCCAAAGTGCTGGGATTACAGACGTGAGCCACCGTGCCCAGCCTGTTAATATTTTAATGTGATGATTTCTTTCAAGTCTTTTTTTATGCTGATAACTATTTTTCTTTTTATAAAACTGGGATTTTGCCTTTTTCTCTTTTTTTTTTTTTTCACTCAGCACATCATGCATGTGTTCCATTCTTTTTTTGTTGTTGTTGTTGAAACGAAGTCTCACTCTTTCGCCAGGCTGGAGTGCGGTGGCACGATCTCAGCTCACTGCAAGCTCCGCCTCCCGGGTTCAAGCAATTCTCTTGCCTCAGCCTCCCAAGTAGCTGGGACTACAGGCATGTGCCACCATGCCCAGCTAATTTTTGTGTTTTTAGTACAGACGGGGTTTCACCATGTTGGGCAGGATGGTCTCAATCTCTTGACCTTGTGATCTGCCTGCCTTGGCCTCCCAAAGTGCTGGGATTACAGGCGTGAGGCACCGTGCCGGCCAAAAATGTTTGGTTTTTTTTTTTTTTTTTTAATTTGCTTTCTTTCCACAGATACTGAGAAAAATGCTCTTGTTAATGGTCATAGTATTTTTTGTGTGTGTTCTTTTGAAACTGGGAATTTTTTTTCCAAAGAGACATTTTGAAGGGAGAAATATTGGAACATAGTTGATTATAGAAAAAAATGGAGGTAAAAGTCTGTGGCATCTCCAAGGTTTTTTATCTGGGAGGCTAAAGAATGGTGGAACCACTGAATTAAGTTGGGATTCTCATTATTTTCTTTGTTAACTGCCATTCACGGAGACACATAATGAGATTTTAATGAAGATTTTAATGACGATTCTTGATGTCACATTCTTCCTAAAACTCCTAAAATTAATTTTCCTTGATTTTATTCTTTCTTATTTTATTTTATTTTTTCTTTTGAGATGGGGTCTTGCGCTGTTGCCCAGGCTGGAGTGTAGTGGCGTGATCTTGGCTCACTGCAAGCCTCCGCTTCAAGCAGGTTCAAGCAGTTCTCCTGCCTCAGCCTCCCAAGTAGCTGGGATTACAGGAGCGCACCACCACGCCTGGCTAATTTTTATATTTTTAGTAGAGACGGGGTTTCACCATGTTAGCCAGGCTGGTCTTGAACACCTGACCTCAGGTGATCCTTCCACCTCGGCCTCCCAAAGTCCTGGGATTACAGGCGTGAGTCATCACACCTGGCCTCAATTCCTTCTTAGCAAGCCTTCCCCTTTCCCTTTTTTTGGAAAGATTTTTCAAAATATTTTTTTCTATTAGAATACTAAATAAGGCTTAAATTTGGTCATGAGTCTTCACTTTGAGAGATTAGACTAGTTTTGATTTGTTCAAATGTATAGATTGCTACAGGTTTTTTTTGTGGTTGTTTGGTTTTTTTGAGATGGAGTTTTGCTCTTGTTACACAGGCTAGAGTGCAATGGCGTGATCTTGGTCCACTGCAACCTCCGCCTCCTGCATTCAAGCGATTCTCCTGCCTCAACCTCCCGAGTAGCGGGGTTTACAGGCATGTGCCATCACACCCAGCTAATTTTGTATTTTCAGTAGAGACGGGTTTCACCATCTTGGTCAGGTTGGTCTTGAACTCCTGACCTCAGGTAATCTGCCCACCTTGGCCTTCCAAACTGCTGGGATTATAGGCATGAGCCACCGCTCCTGGCCAGATTGCTACAGTTTTACAAGCAAGAGGTGAGTAGAACTCCTTTATCAAGGGAGTAGGAATTATCTTTAAACATTCTTGTCCAGGTGAGGCATAGTGGCTCACACCTGTAATGCCAGCACTTTGGGAGGCCAACGGTAAGAGGAAAGCTTGAGCCCAGAAGTTTGAGACCAGCCTGGGCAACATAGCAAGACCCCATCTCTACAAAAATTTTAAAATTAGGGCCGGTGGGTCATGTCTGTAATCCTAGCACTTTGGGAGGCCAAGACGGGCAGATCACGAGGTCAGGAGATCGAGACCATCCTGGCTAACACGATGAAACCCCGTCTCTACTTAAAATAGAAAAATTAGCTGGACGTGGTGGCACATGCCTGTAGTCCCAGCTACTGGGGAGGCTGAGGCAGGAGAATCGCTTGAACCCGGGAGGCGGAGGTTGTAGTGAGCAGAAATCGCACCACTGCCCTCCAGCCTGGGCGACAGAGCGAAATCTGTCTGAAAAATAAAATAAAATTAGGCCGGTGTAGTGGCATGTGCCTGTAGTCCCAGCTCCTTGGGAGGCTGAGGTGGGAGGATTCCTTGAGTCCAGAAGTTGGAGGCTGCAGTGAGCCATGATTATGTCACTGCACTACAGCCTGGGTGACAAAGCAAGACCTTGTCTCAGGAAAAAAAAAAAAAGTATTGTAACAGGATGCATCATATTGATGTTTTATCAATCAGTATACTTGTTGATCTATGTTAGTTAATTTGGTGCTTTCTGGAAAATGTATTTAGGAATATAATGTTTTTTAATTAAACACCTTAAACCTAATACAAATGGTACTTTTACTGGGAGCATACACTTTTTAAATTGGAAGGGTGTAATTTGACTTTACTTTTTTTTTTTTTTCTTTTTGGAGACGCAGTCTTGCTCTTGTCTCCCAGGTTGGAGTACAGTGGCAAGATCTCGACTCACTGCAACCTCCACCTCCCGAGTTCACGCTATTCTCCTGCCTCAGTCTCCTGAGTAGCTGGGATTACAGGTGCCCACCACCACACCCGGGTAATTTTTGTATTTTTAGTTGAAACGGGGTTTCTCCATGTCGGCCAGGCTGGTCTTGAACTACTGACCCAGGTGATCCGCCCACCTCTGCCTCCCAAAGTGCCGGGATTACAGGCATGAGCCACCGTGCCCGGTGTAATTTGACTTTTCTTTGCCAGGTTCAAATGTTGTGTTTACTCTTTCTTGCTCATCTAAGTATTTTTTTCACTACCAGCTTAATACCCCTTAACTTTGGAGACTTCTGCATTGTATTTACCATTCTTGTTCTTGCGGCATCATGAGGGTAGAAATGAGAGAAAAGGTATTCTGAAAGGACTCCCTTTTTGGCTTCCTGTAACCACGTCTCTTTCCTTCAGTTTTATATACTGTCTGAAATTCTTTTTGCCTTGAGCAAGTCACCCAGAAGCCTACCACCTATGCATGAGTCATAAGGTGCTCATTCTAGCATCTCCTCCGCTCACTAGCACACTCTTAAGATGCACAGCTTGGTGTTACCGTGGGAAAGGCACTATTACTGTAAGTCACAACACTAAGCCTGTTAGTAACTAAGTGTTCTTGGGCAAGTCATTTAATATCATCTGAAATTATCTCCAAGGTCCTTTACAACTCTGAGAATCTGTAAAATAGTTACTTTTGGAGGGAGTTCTTTGGGGAGGAGGGAGACCTGTGGGGAAGAGGCCTCTGGATAGTCTTTTATATCTTACTGTGATTAATCATAGATTATTTCTTCTAAAGGCATTTTTAAAAGCTACTTATATGATAGGGTTGAGGAAGAAATCTTAGGATGGAATTTAAAGGCCGATAGAATATAAGCTTCAGTATAGCAGGGATTTTTGTTTTGTCCACTGATGTTTCCCTAGTGCGTAGAACAGTAATTAGTCTGTAACATGTACTTAATATTTGTTGAACGAGTAAAGAAATGAAGGAATGGGTTGCTGGGGAAAGACGAAGTTTGTTGGAGTACTGCGCAGATGCTCCGAGTATCTTGAAGGAATTAAAAATACAAACCAACCAGAGTACAACCCATAATTCCTACAATATGAAATCCTCCCAGCGGTAGCAAATCGTGTGTTGTTCACTTAATTGCCTTTCAGAACTATTAAGCGATTACTGCCCTGGCTGCCCGTCTTACTCACAGAGTAAGATTTTGACCATCGGCCGGGCGCGGTGGCTCAAGCCTGTAATCCCAGCACTTTGGGAGGCCGAGACGGGCGGATCACGAGGTCAGGAGATCGAGACCATCCTGGCTAACACGGTGAAACCCTGTCTCTACTAAAAAAAATACAAAAAACGAGCCGGGCGAGGTGGCGGGCGCCTGTAGTCCCAGCTACTCCGGAGGCTGAGGCCGGAGAATGGCGTAAACCCGGGAGGTGGAGCTTGCAGTGAGCTGAGATCCGGCCACTGTACTCCAGCCTGGGCGACAGAGCGAGACTCCGTCTCAAAAAAAAAAAAAAAAAAAAGATTTTGACCATCACCACATACTTAAGTGCCAGCTTGACATTTCAGTATGCATTTTACTCTTATTTTCAAAAACCTATGTCCTAGCCATTCCCTGTGCCACTTAATATAATCAATAACAGTACATTTACTGTTGTAGCAAAAATGAATTATATATATTGATTCAAATTTGGCCTTTCATCCATGGAGGATTCATGGCACAGCAGTTAAAAACTGGCAGTCTTCAGGCGCAGTGGCTCACGCCTGGAATCCCAGCACTTTAGGAGGCTGAGGTGGGCGGATCACAAGGTGGAGAGAACGAGACCATCCTGGCCAACATGGTGAAACCCCGCCTCTACTAAAATATAAAAAATTAGTAGGGCGTGGTGGCGGGCGCCTGTAGTCCGAGCTACCCAGGAGGCTGAGGCAGGGGAATCACTTGAACCCAGGAGGCGGAGCTTGCAGTGAGCCGAGATTGCGCCACTGCACTCCAGCCTGACAACAGAGCGAGACTCCGTCTTAAAAAAAAAAAAAAAAAAAAAAAACCTGTCCCTCTTCACCTTCCTGTTCCACAACTGCCACATAAATAATCGTCAAGAATAGTTTTTTCACATGTAATTCATATACAGAATTTCTCAGTCTATTTTGTCTACAAGATAAAGTCCAAATTCCTGACCTAGCATTCAGCGACTTCTGCATTTTAGCCAACCTACCTTTCTATTCTTTTCCCTTAGAGTGGCCTGGACTCAATAATTACTTAATTATTGAATAGTTGGTATAGAAAATAAGGAAACAAAAAGCAGTTATTCTTGCCTACAAAGTATGTTTCCAGTTGAAGAAAGTCTGGCAGATGGTTTTTCGAGAAGCCTGTACCGGTGGCATTCATTGTTTGAGTGAATTATTCATTTAGTGAAAAATAGCATTAGAGACAAGAATTCCTTAAAGCTCCATGTAAACAGTTTTTTCGATCCTTGTCAACAGACCTGTTGGAAACTCAGTAATACAGTTTACCCTCAGCATCCATGGGTTATCTGTGTGGAAGCCACGAATATGGAAGGCTGACTAGGGGACATGATTATCCACGAATTTTGGTATCTGAGGTGGTCCTGGAACCAGTCGTACTCAGCTACTGAGGGATAACTGTAATCAGAAGGGAATTAAATATGTGTATCTAGTGACATCAGTTTACATTGCAAGTAACCACTTAGTGGGACTGACTGAATCATTCTGTGACCACCGCATTGCTTGAACACTTCATCAGTCTGGATGGACTAGGTGATTTTGCAGTAACAAACAGCACCCAAATCTCAGTGGCTTATGTCAGAGGTTTATTTTTCCTCAGTTCATGTTACATGTGAACTGTCTGGGCCTGTGCTCCTAGTTTTCCTTGCTTAGCAATGTGGACAGGGGAGTCTTAACTTTCTGCCCTGTTGTTGGTTACCTGTTGATGGTTAGAGGTGAGGTAATGGGAGTGAATCACACACACTGGCTCTTTTTTTTTTTTAATTAAATTTTGGGGTACATGTGCAGAATGTGCATGTTTGTTACATAGGTATACACGTGCCATGGTGGTTTGCTGTACCCATTAACCCGTCATCTACATTAGGTGTTTCTCCTAATGCTGTCCCTCCCCTAACCCCCCACCCGCCAGCAGGGCCCGGTGTGTGATGTTCCCCTCCCTGTATCCATGTGTTCTCAATGTTCAGCTCCTACTTATGGGTGACAACATGCAGTGTTTGGTTTTCTGTCCTTGAGTTAGTTGCAGTGAGCTGAGATCGTGCCACTGCACTCCACCCTGGAGACAGAGCAAGATTCCATCTCAAAAAAAGAAAAAGTAGATACCAGAATAGGTGTATCTATTCTAGGTACAGTGAACATAGTTCGTGCTCTCATGGAGCTTGCAGTCTAGTGAGAGGTCATAGGCAATAAGTGCATAAACTGATTTCCAGATGGTGATAAATGTGGTGGGGGAAAATACAGGGTACTGCTATAGAGAATGATTGTAAGTGAGGCTGGGGTTATTCTTGATTGGGTGGTGAGTGCTTGGGGGGAATATTTTAAGCAGAAAGAATGGCTCAGCCACAAAATGAAAATAAGTTTGAAATGTTGAAGGACAGAAGGCCAGTGTGGCTGGAGCATTTAGGAAACTGTTATAGTCTAAAGCAGTTGGTGGTTTGGTCTAGAATGGTGGTAATGGAAATGGAAAGAAACGGACAGCTTAGGAATATATTATAAAGGCAAAGTCGACAAATTGGATGTAGGTAATTAAGGAAAAAGGAAATCAAAGATGAATCCTTTATTTCAAGCTTGAGAAATTGGGAGGAGGATGGTTCTGTTTACTGAGTTAGTGACTGTTGGAAGGAGCAGATTGGGGGGGGGACATTAAGGGTTCTACTTTTAGTATGTTAAGTTCAAGAATAGATGACTGTTGGATATCCATGTGGAGCTGAGTAGTAGGCAGTTGGAAATTTGAATCCAGAGTTTACGTGAAACAATATGATGAGAGATTTTATTTTATTTATTTACTTTTTTTTTTTGAGACAGAGTCTTGCTCTTTTGCCCAGGCTGGAGTGTAATAGCACAATCTTGGCTTACTGCAACCTGCGCCTCCCGGGCTCAAGCGATTCTCCTGCCTCAACCTCCCCAGTGGCTGGGATTACAGGTGCCTGCCACCACGCTCAGCTACTTTTTGTATTTTTAGTAGAGGTGGGGTTTCACCGTGTTGGCCAGGCTGGTCTTGAACTCCTGACCTCAGGCGATCCACTCACCTAGGCCTCCCAAAGTGCTGAGATTACACGCCCGAGCCACTGCACCTGGCCGATATTTTATTTTTCAATGAAAGTTAATATGTTAATTTTTGTTATAGTTAAGTCTTGGACTTAGGAGTCGTATTTTCTTGAGCCTGCGTATGATTCTTCTGTTGGAGAAGAAGGTGTTCCCTAAGAGAAGAGGCATTTTCAAACCTTAATATACGTTCTGATTTCAGCCCAGGAGATACGGTGGTGCCCAACCACTGTAACTGATAGGGATGTGATATAATCCTCACAAGTTTTGGAACAAGAAAGGTTTAAGAACCGTTGTTATAAAAGGATTTTGAATGTGTCTAGCATCATTTTTGTTGATTTTTTTTTTTTAATTCTTAAAGGATGATCTACCCTTTTTTCCAAGGCTTAGGATATACTTAACCCTGCTGACTTCTTGTACTGTAGAAATTAGGCACAAGTGTCATAGGGTGATGACATTAGTCCAAATAATGAAGATAGAGTTTTTGAATTAATTTATATTAGCTTGTCGTTTTGAGAGTTGAATACTATTTTGCTGGTATATCCTCTCATATGCAGAGAGTCTTTCGGTTTTGAAAGTATCAGAAATACCTTTAGTAGGCAAACAAGGGTCAAAACTGATCCTTAAAGTGACAGTGTTTTATGTATGTATACATTCATCCCTCATTATCTATGGGTGATCGGTTCCAGGACCTCCCAATGATACCGTAATCCTAGGATGCTCAAATCCCTCATATAAAGTGGTGTAGTATTTCCACATAACCTTTGTACATCCTCCCATATACCTTAAATAGTTTCTAAATTATTTGTAGTATCTAGTACAATGTAAATGCTATGTAAATAGTTGTATTATTGGGGGAATAGTGACAAGAAAAATAACTCTACGTATTCAGTAGAGATGTATTTTTTATCTAAACAGTTTTGATTGGGAATTGGTTGAATCCACAGATGGTGAATCCACAGATACAGAGGGCCAATTGTATATATTTTTCCATTTTTGTGTCCAAGAAGACAGGTAAAACAGAACTGAGTATTTTTTACTCCCTGTTGAATATTTCCAGAAAATATTGAGTTATTCTAACAGGGAAAGTAAATTGGAATTTGGCGAATTCACCAAAACATGCTAGAATAATCATAATCATCTACTTCTAGGTGTAAGAAGCCCTAAGGCGTCCCAGAGATTCAGGTGTTTATATAGCCATTTAAGAAAATGTGTATATAATACTACTAATACATTATAATTAAGTTAAAACATACTTGCACATTATACAAACTTCAAAAGGCCCAAAAGGGACAAGTCTTCTCCCTTTACCCGTCAGCCACACATGTCCTCTCACTAGAAGTGACCTTTGTACCCAGTTTTTCTTGTATCCTTCAAAAGATATTTAGTGAATATACAAGTAGTCCCTCACAGACACACACTTTTTAACCTAAGTGGTAACATAGTGTTTTGCTACCTTACTTTTTTCTCCCTACTTTCCAGTATAAGGCATAGTTATGTTTTTTTAAAAACCTGTAGGTCCGCAACTATAGATGGTGATAAACATCTACCTAGTTCTCTAACTTTATTTTCCCACTATTAGTCGAAGTTCCCTAATGTAGTAAACTCAGTGGACTTGATTAAAACTGAGGAAGAGGCCAGGCACAGTGGCTCAAGCCTGTAATCCCATCACTTTGGGAGGCCGAGGCTGGCAGATCACGAGGTCAGGAGATCGAGACCATTCTGGCCAACATGGTGAAACCCTGTCTTTACTTAAATATAAAAAGTTAGCCAGGCGTGGTGGCACGCACCTGTAATCCCAGCTACTCAGGAGGCTGAGGCAGAACAATAGCTTGAACCCGGGAGGCAGAGATTGGAGTGAGTCGAGATGGTGCCACTGCACTCCAGCCTGGGAGAAAGAGGAAGACTCCGTCTCAAAAAAATAAAAAGAGAGAGAAAGTGGTGTGATGAATCATCATTCAGGAAATAGTAAACCGTTGAGATAACAACTATGAGTTGTTCTGAGTAGGTAAGAGGTGAAGCCAGCTGGGCTTCTGGATAGTGTGGGGACTTGGAGAACTTTTCTGTCTAGCTGGAGGATTGTAAATGCACCAATCAAGATTCTGTAAAAATGAATCAATCAGCACTCTGTAAAATGAACCAATCAGCACTCTGTAAAATGGACCAATCAGCAGGACACGGGCAGGGTCAAATAAGGGAATAAAAGCTGGCCACTGAGGCCCAGTTGCAACCCACTCCAGTCCTCTTCCACGCTGTGGAAGCTTTGTTCTTTCCCTCTTCACAGTAAATCTTGCTGCTGCTCACTGTTTGGGTCCGCACCACCGTTAAGAGCTGTAACACTTGTCATGAAGGTCCTTCAACTTCATTCTTGAAGTCAGCCAGACCACAAACCCACCCGAAGGAAGAAACTCTGGACCATGAACCCACCTGAGGGAAGAAACTCTGGACAAACCATTTTTTTTTTTTTTTTTTTTTTTTTTTGAGACGGAGTCTCGCTCTGTCGCCCAGGCTGGAGTGCAGTGGCCGGATCTCAGCTCACTGCAAGCTCCGCCTCCCAGGTTTACGCCCTGAGGCTGATGCCTCAGCCTCCCGGGTAGCTGGGACTACAGGCGCCCGCCACCTCGCCCGGCTAGTTTTTTGTATTTTTAGTAGAGACGGGGTTTCACCGTGTTAGCCAGGATGGTCTCGATCTCCTGACCTCGTGATCCGCCCGTCTCAGCCTCCCAAAGTGCTGGGATTACAGGCTTGAGCCACTGCCCCCGGCCTGGACAAACCATTTTTAAGAGCTGTAACACCGTGAAGGTCCACGGCTTCATTCTTTATGTCAGCGAGACCAAGAACCCATGGGAAGGAGCCAACTTTGGACACACAGGGAATCAGGATGAGGGGACTTAGTTTTATGATTTGAATATTTAATAGTGTCAGGCTCTGTTAATTTGGTAAATCTATATTCTGTCTTTTTTTGAAACAGGAGTCTTGCCCTTTCATCTAGGCTGGAGTGCAGTGGTGCAGTCTAGGCTCACTGCAACCTCCACCTCCCGGGTTCAAGGGATTCTCCTGCCTTAGCCTCCAGAGTAGCTGGGACTCCAGGCTCATGCCACCACACCAGGCTAATTTTTGTATTTTTAGTAGAAACGGGATTTTACCATGTTGACCAGACTGGTCTCAAACCCCTGACCTCGTAATCTGCCCACCTCGGCCTCCTAAAGTGCTGGGAATACAGGCATGAGCCATTGCGCCTGGCCGGTAAATCTATTTTCTTAGTAGGAATAAACCTAACAAGTGTAGTAGACAATACAGGTAACCTGATGGGGTATCCTTTTGCTGGACAGTACATGAGTAGCACTGCCTGTATTTGTCTCTGTTGCTCTTTACTCTTCTTCCAGTGTTCACCTCCTCCCCAGAATCCATGCCCCATTTAATTGACACATTCTTTCAAAATGGTAACCTTCAATCAGATTAAATGGGATTAAATGAGTGCAAAACAAAACTAGCAAGGTCAACAGAATGTATCATTGCTGTCCCCATATAATAGTTTCTCATACTTTATAAAAAGTACAGTTTAACATTCCATTTACCTTGTTACTTTTTGACTACAAGTCTTTGCTGCCCTTGCCCGTCCCCCTTCCCAATTCTTACTAAATATACCTAAAAAAGGAATATCACATTTATGGAACTGTGTAATCTTTCTTTGAATCTGGTTTAACATTAAACTGTGGGGTTTTTGTTGTTGTTGTTGTTTGTGATAAGTTCCACCTGCCGTACACTGGGTCACATGATCTGCTTAGCGCGAAGTAGTTTTTGGGAACACTTTTAGAGTAGTTATGGAAATAAATTTTACACATTGATTAAGATGTAGAGAAACACTCATTGAGATTACTCAGCAAGTCCTGCTGGACTAGAGGCTGTTACTTTCTGTAAAATGACTCTCTAAATATCTTTGCTTCAAACCACTATCTACTGTTTCATAGTTTAACTCCAAGAACAGTTTTTTTGTTGTTGTTGTTTGTTTGTTTTCCCTAAACTCTTAGATAAATCCTCAGGGATATCTCAGTGCTTGACATATTGTATTATAATTGCTTGTTTGTCTCTTTCTTCCACTAAAACTGTGGGATGATGGTGAGAATTTCACAGCAGGAAAGGTTGGGAAGTTTAAGGGTCTGAACAGGAGTTAGGTAGGAAGGTACTACATGCCATGATGTAGCTGTATATACCACCAAAAATTCTATCTTAGAATGGTTTAGGTCACTGAATTTTATAATTTTACAATTATTTCATATTCCTTTACATAAGTTAAGAATTAGTATGTTGCAAGGCTTAAGAAGTTTTAATTTATCAGTTCCTATTAGCATAATTTCCTCTTTTTGTGTCAAGAAAGGAAATTTGGCTGGGTGCGGTGGCTCACACCTATAATCCCAGCACTTTGGGAGGCCGAGGTGGCGAGTGGATTACTTGAGGTCAGGAGTTTGAGACCATCCTGGCTAACAGGGTGAAACCCTGTCTCTACTAAAAATACAAAATTTAGGTGGGTGTGGTGGCATGTGCCTGTAATCCCAGCTACTAGAGAAGCTGAGGCAGGAAAATCTCTTGAACCTGGGAGGTAGAGGTTGCAGTGAGCCGAGATCATGCCATTGCACTCCAGCCTGGGCAACAGAGCGAGACTCCATCAACAAAAAACAAAAAATAAACCTCATTCTTTTATTTAAAATGTAATATTTTTTACTGTTAAAAATTGATAAAGAAAAGCCAAAGACAACAATTCAATCTTAACCTTATAGAAAAATAAACAGAAAAAAGGAATGTAATACCACTATTTAGAAATAACCCTTATCCTTTCATGCTTTTCTCTGTGCTACATATGCACATACGGAAACATACAACAAATTTAGGAACTGATATTAAAGTTTGCTGATACCATGAATCATGTTTCTTACACCAAAGGCAACTTGCCTCATAGGTGATGTTTGTGTATAACTTGATAATAGCTAACATTTACAGAGTGATTTACAGACATTGTGGTAAGTGGATTATTTAATCCTCACAGCATTATTCTGAAAATAGGAGGTTAGGTAACTTGCCTAAGATGGTACATAACTAATAAATGGTTAAAACAGGACTAAAACCCAGGTAGTCTGACTCTAGGACTTATATTTCTCTGTCACACTATACTGCCTAGTCTTTTCAGTTTAAACATGTAAGAAAAATACAACCTCACATTAAATTTTTCAAAAGCAAACTAAAACATGACATTGTTCATCGTTTGTCAAATTTTCAAAGGTAAAAAAACGTTGACAAGACAGAATCTTGTATTATCATGGATGCAAATGGTGGTTCTCCACCTCCAGTACCAGGAGTCTAAGTGGGAAAAACCTTTATAGAGAGCAGCAGTTTATCTCTGCCACATTTGCCAAGCTTCTTAATTCCCAATGTAGTGAAGACAGCAGTTGGAAATAGGAATTTAAAATATATTGTTTCCATGAAATTAATTGTATAGCTTTGGGTAGTGTAGACAAAGGCAAATGCCTGAAAAACTGTATCTATCAAATAAGGTGTAGGTTAGACAGCTAAACATACATGAAGTAAAACTATAACAGTGTAGGATTTTGTACTGATAATGTATCAAGTTCTTGAGCCACTTTAAATAAGCCCAAAATAGAAATTATAGATGATGCATTATACATCATGTTTAGATTCCTTTCTTTCTTTCTTTTTGAGACGGAGTCTTGTTCTGTCACCCAGGGTGGAGTGCAGTGGTGCAATCTCGGCTCACTGCAGCCTCTTCCTCCAGGGTTCAAGTGATTCTCCTGCATCAGCCTCCCGAGTAGCTGGGACTACAGGTACCTGCCACCATGCCTGGCAGGTTTTTGTATTTTTAATAGAGACTGGGTTTTGCCATGTTGGCCAGGTTGGTCTTGAACTCCTGACCTCAAGTGATCCACCCACCTCAGCCTCCTAAAGTGCTGGGATTAACAGGCGTGAGCCACCCTGCCCAGCCATTTTTAAATTATTTTATTTTATTTTTGAGACAGAGTCTCGCTCTGTCGCTCAGGCTGGAGAGAGTCACGCAGTCTCTACTCACTGCAGCCTCCACCTCCTGGGTTCACGCGATTCTCCTGCTTCAGCCTCCCAAGCTGCTGGGATTACAGGTGGGTGCCACCATGCCCGGATAATTTTTGTATTTTTAGTAGAGACGGGGTTTCGCCGTGTTGGCTGGGCTGGTCTTGAACTCCTGACCTCAGGTGAGCCATCCCACTTGGTCTCCCGAAGTGCTGGGATTACAGGTGTGAGCCACCACACCTGGCTGATTTTTAGATTTTAAATTGAAATGTTTAAGATACATGTGTAACATCTTTTTTTAATGAATCTTTTTATTTTATTTTTTCTTTGAAGCCAGAATGCGCTTGCTTACCCCTTTCCAGTTTTTATTATTTTAAGACACATTTTAGATAAGCATGCATACGTAGTTTAAAAAAATCAGATACACATTGATTTCTCATATAGCAAGTAAGGTAAAGATTTATAAATCAAATGTTCATAAATCACAAAGTTACTTTTAGGACCCTAAATTTATTTCCATTTATTATCAGTTTCCATGTTGCCAAAACTATTTTGTATATTCCACAAAATAGAATTGCTTTTGAGGAATGCAGTGTGGTTTGGAGAATCCCAATACATAGTCATTTGATAGTTAAAATTAAAAAAAAAAAATTATTCGTCAGTTTTCTTTTGTTTTTTTGGGGAGGTGGGGGTGGGTTTGAGATGGCGTCTCGCTCTGTCGCCCAGCCTGGAGTGCAGTCATGGGATCTTGGCTCACTGCAACCTCCGCCTCCCAAGTTCAAGCAGTTCTGCCTCAGCCTCCTGAGTAGCTGGGATTATAGGATACAAGTGCAATTTTGCTACATTGATATATTGCATATGGTCAAGTCAGGAGGTTCAGTACATCAATCATTAGAGCAACATCAAGCAAGCTTTTATCATCCACCTTCCTCCCACCCCTACCTCTCTGACTCTCCATTCTCTGTTATTCCACACTGCTTTCATATGTACACATTATTTTAAGTGAGGACGTGCAATATTTGTCTTTGTGTCTGAGTTGTTTTACTTGAGATAACGGCCTCCAGTTCCATCTATGTTGCTACGAAAGACATTATTTCATTCTTTTTTAAGGCTGAATAGTATTCCATATTGTATACATACCACATTTTCTTTATCCAGTCCTCCGTTGATAGACATGGGTTGATTCTATATCTTTCCTATTATGAACTGTGCTGCAATAAACATATGAGTGCAGGTGTCTTTTGGATATAATGATTTATTTTCCTTTGGGTAGATACCCAGTAGTGGGATTGCAGAATCACATAGTGGTTCTATTTTTAGTTCTTTTAGAAATCTCAATGTTGTTTTCCATAGAGGTTGTACTAATTTACATTCCCACCAATAGTGTATGAGTTTGTTTTCTTCATATCCTTCTCATCTGTTACTTTTTGTCTTTTTAATAGTAGCCATTCTAATTGGTGTAAGATGATATTTCATTGTAGTTTTAATTTGCATTTCTGTGATTAGTGATATTGAACATTTGTTCACATGCTTCTTGGCCATTTGTCTTCTTTTGAAAAATGTCTATTCATGTCCTCACCCTGTTTTTTAATGGGATTATCTGGGTTTTTTGGTTCACTTGTCTGATTGTCTGAGATCCTTATAAATTCTGGATATCGGTCCACTGTCAGATGTATAGTTTGTAGATACTGTCTGTTCGGTTTGTTGATTCTTTGGTTATGCAGAGCCTTTCCCTTCCCAACCCCCCCCCCCCCCCCCCCCCGCAATACACATACACACACACACACACACACACACACACAGAGTCCTGTTCTGTTGTCTAGGCTGGAGTGCAGTGGCACAATCTCAGCTTAACTGCAGCCTCTGCCTCCCAGGCTCAAGCTGTCCTCCCACCTCAGCCTCCCAAGTAGCTGGGACTACAGGCACATGCCACCACGCCCACGTAATTTTTAAAGTTTTTTTTAATAGACACAGGGTCTCAGTATGTTGCTCAGGCTGGTCTCAAACTCTTGGGCTCAAGTGCTACTCCCACCTTGGCCTTAAAAAGTACTAGAATTATAGGTATGACCCAGTGCACCCAGCCCTAAATCATATTTAAAAAAAAAAAACTTTTAATATGTAGGAAAATATAATATTAATGACAAAATACAGTAGATTAAACTGCAGGCTGGGTGCAGTGGTTCACGCCTATAATCTTAGCATTTTGTGAGGCCAAGGCAGGCGAATCATGAGGTCAGGAGTTCGAGACCAGCCTGGCCAATATGGTGAAGCCCCCATCTCTACTAAAAATGCAAAAATTAGCTCGGGAGGCCAAGGCAGAAGAATCACTTGAAGCTGGGAGGTGGATTTTGCGGTGAGCTGAGATCGCACCACTTCACTGCAGCCTGGGCAACACAGCAAGACTCTGTCTCAGGAAAATAAAAAACAGCAAAAAAAAAAAAAAAAAAACTAAACTGCATGGGAGGAAAAGTGGTTGAATTACTGGTGTTTTTTCTTGTTTTTGAGACAGGGCCTTTCTATCACCCACACTGGAGTACAGTAGTGCAATTTTTGGCTCACTGCAGCCTCGACCTCCTGGGCTTGAGCAACAACCCTCCTGCCTCAGCATCCTGAGTAGCTGGGACTACAGGTGTACACCACTATACCCGGCTAACTTTTGTATGTTTTGTAGAGACAGGGTTTCACTACGGTGCCCAGGCAGGTCTCAAACTCCTGGCTCAAGCGACCCAACTGCATTTGTCTCCAGAATTGCTAGGATTACAGGAATGACTTATGCCCAGCCTACTGGTGATATTTTAATTAATTTATTTATTTATTGAGACAGAGTCTTGCTCTGTTGCCCAGGCTGGAGTGCAGTGGCACCATCTCCGTTCACTGCAACCTCCACATCCCAGGTTCAGGCGATTCTTGTGCCTCAGCCTCCTGAATAGCTGAGATTACAGATGTACGCCACCACGCCTGCCTAATTTTTGTATTTTCAGTAGAGACGGGATTTTGCCATATTGGCCAGGCTGGTTTCAAACTCCTGGCCTCAAGTGATCTGCCTGCCTCAGCCTCCCAAAGTTCTAGGATTACAGGCATGAGCCACTGCACCTGGCCTTATGTTATTTTAAAAGTAAGTAATACTTATGAGATGTAAAATTTGATATAAAGAGGGCATAAAGTAAAAATGTTTAATACTGTTGTTCCCCAGCTTCCTGGTTCACCGTTGTGGAAGAATTCAGTGATTATTGGGGGATGTTCTAAAAGGAGAGAGATTATTTTTTCCATATTTATTCCTGATTTTTTCTTCTTTGCATCATTCTCCCTGTACCCAAATCCAGGAGTGTGGAGTGGGAAGGAGGGACAGCACATAGTCTTTCTACACACATCTGTTTTTGTTTCTGTCTCTTCCCCCTCCCCCGACTTTCACATTACTCTTACTGAGACAAAGTTGATTTCATCTACAGTCATTAAAGAGAACACCACCCTCTAGGCCTAAAAGCAAGAGACATGCCATTTTCTCTGTATCATTGCAGAACATTGCCATAAATGTAAATGTCTCCCATGAATTGGCTTTGTTCAGTGAAATAGTCTAGTATCCTATTTCTTGTAACTTACAGGAATTTTTTTTTTTTTTTTTTTTTTTTGAGATGATTTTGCTCTGTTGCCCAGGCTTGAGTACAGTGGAGCCATCTCTGCTCACTGCAACTCTGCTTCCAGGGTTGAAACAATTCTCCTGCCTCAGCCTCCCGAGTAGAGGGGGTTACAGGTGCGTGCCACCACACCTGGCTAATTTTTTGTACTTTTAGTAGAGACAGGGTTTCACCGTGTTAGCCAGGATGGTCTCAATCTCCTGACCTCGTGATCCACCCGCCTCAGCCTCCAAAAGCGCTGGAATTACAGGCTTGAGCCACTGCGTCTGACTGGATTTTTAATCATATAAAAAAGCAGAAAGGATAGTAGAATGAACTTTACAATTACGCAGCTTCAGCAATTATCAACATACCTTACTTCATTGATACTCCCCATTCTGTGCAAATCCTAAATGTAATCTCATTTTATCTGTAGGATGGATTTCTTTTCTTTTCTTTTCTTTTCTTTTCTTTTCTTTTCTTTTCTTTTCTGTTCTGTTCTTTGAGACAGTCTCACTCTGTGGCCCAGGCTGGAGTGCAGTGGTGCAATATCGGCTCACCACAAGCTCTGCCTCCCTGGTTCACGCCATTCTCCTGCCTCAGCCTCCTGAGTAGCAGGGACTACAGGCCACCACGCCCGGCCAGGATGGATTTAAAAATACAAAAAAATTTGGATTTAAAAAATACAAAAAAAAAATACAATGTTTTGTATTTTTAGTAGAGATTGGATTTCACCGTGTTAGCCAGGATGGTCTCAATTTCCTGACCTCGTGATCACCCACCTCAGCCTCCCAAAGTGCTGGGATTACAGGCCGGAGCCACCACACCCAGCAAGGATGGATTTCTAAAAGACTGTCAACAACAACAACAAAAAACAAAAAAACACATAACCACACTACCATTCAACTAAAAATAATTAACAATGATTAATAATAATTCCTTTCATGTACTGCTGATGAGAATGTAAAATAGTATAACTACTATAAAAACAGTTGGGCAAATTTCTTTAAAAGTTTAACATACACCTACCATAAAACCCAGCCATTTCACTTCTGGGTATTTACCCATCAATGAAATGAAATGAAAGCATATGTTCATACAAGTGTACGTGACTTACAGTAATTTTACTAATAATAGTGAAAAATGGGAACAACTCAAATGTCCATCAATCAGTAGGTGAATAAACAAATTGTGGTATAGCCACATAATAGACTGTTATCTTAACATAGGAATAGACTGTTGACACATGCATGCAGCAGCGTGGATGATTCTCAAACTAGTTATGCTAAGTGAAAGAAGCCCTGCCAAATATATATATGTAGTTATAGTCTGATTTATATGAAATTCTTGAAAATACAAACTATAGTGACAGAAATACATTCAAATGGTTGGGGAGGGATACACATCTTAAGTTCTGTTTTTTTTTTTTTTTAAACTAGGATCTAAGCAACATCCAAACATTGTATTTAGTTGATATAGTCCTTAAGTGTCTTTTAATATGTAGGCTCATCCTCTTATTTTATTTTCTTGCAAAGCATTTGTTGAGAACACTGAGACATCTTTTCCAAAGAAAGTTTTCTGGATTTTTCTAATTGCATCCTCATGGTCGCATTAACAGGTTCCTGTGTCTTCTGTATTTCCATTAAACTGGTAGTTGGTAACAGCAGTTGAAACTTGATGATATTCAGGTTAGATTTTTTTGGGCAAGAATATTTATTAGTAGTGTTGTTAATATTTCCTGTTGTATCATATCAGTATTCATATAATGTCTGCTTGTCTCTTTTTTTGATGCTAAAATTGATTAGTGTCTTGGGTGTTGTCAACCTGACTTATCCATTGTAAAGTTCCCCATTACCTTCTTTAACTGTTTTTGCTTTCTATTGATGCTCAAATTGAGGAACCATTTCTGGAGAAGAACTGGAAATTCGGAAATGTGGAAAGCTCTGGATTCTGAATTTTGAGTATACACGAGTTTTACTGTGGTTGCTTAACTAGACAGCTTTCCTTTATTTCATGTTTACAATTTCCTGTTTGTCTTCGGGACCACTGTGTCTACTGTGACCTAAGATGTATTCTGGGATGCTTCATTGCTTCTTAAATTAGATGAACTGCTTCTGCGTTTTTAGTAACCTGTATCTATTCCTCTTTTATAGCATTCATTATTCATATTCATTGGCTTCCTTGTCATTCGTCCCCACTAGATTGTAAGCTTCTTAGAAATAAGAATGTACTTATTATTCATCTCTTGACACATAGTGCTGAATCAGTACATGCTGGATTGAATTCATATACTTCCTTTTAATTGTTTGAGAATTGAACCCTAAAATACCAGTACTGAAACACACAAAGGTAACATTAGATTTTCTCTTTTGAACAAAATTTGTGTGTGATATTAATAAGAGATAAAATATTTTTGTTTACTTTTTGAGTAAATTTCAGGGAACAAAGAAGAGGGAAGAGACAGATTTAGTTAGCTTTGTGCCATCTTTATTAAGTCTTATTGTTTAGGAAACTGGCTGCTCTCTATCAAAGAGTAAACTTTTTTTGTTTTTTTGTTTTTTTCATTTTTTTGCTTCATTCATTTTAAATGAATATTTTATAGTGACCTCTGATCATATTTTGTGATACCAAGTTTTTTAAACCTTTGATACTTGACAGACTTTCCAAAAGCAAAATTACAAGTTCTAAGATCAGTCTTTTTGCCTCAAACTTTTTTGGATATTGGGTTCCCTGAAGTCCAAGAAAGACTTATTAGGCTTATTTGGTGTTAGATTTATAAAAGGAGGCATTATCAAATGTGAGGTGGTGTTTAACTTTCTTTGGATTATACTTACATAGATGTGGTATTAATATGTGTTCCAGGGCCGGACGCAGTGGCTCACGCCTGTAATCCCAGCACTTTGGGAGGCTGAGGCAGGCGCATCACCTGAGGTTGGGACTTTTGAAACTAGCCTGGCCAGCATGGCAAAACCCCATCTCTACTAAAAATACAAAATTAGCTGGCCATGGTGGCACATGCCTGTAATCCCACCAGAGGCTGAGGTAGGAGAATCGCTTGAATCCAGGAGGCAGAGGTTGTGGTGAGCCGAGATCACACCACTGCACTCCAGCCTGGCAACAGAGCAAGACTCTGTCTCAAAAAAAAAAAAAAAAAAAAGATGTGTTCCAAGTTGTATGAAATTCCTAAAATTCTGATGTCTTAATTATTATTAATATGTCAGTTATGACTTCTGTGTTACATTTTTGTATGCCACAGAAGCAACCAAATGTCCTTGTCAGTTGTGCCTGTCCTGAGATTTTTGTTGTCCCCAATTGTTTTGCTTTGATTCTTTCCGAAAAGCAGCTGACAGTCAGCTATAATCCAGGGCTTGCTTCTTTGGGGAGTTCATGAAAAGGACTATTGAATGCAGACCTCTGATAACTTTGGAAATTGTGCCATGAGACTAGAGAGAAAACTTCCAGGACTAACCAAAAGGCTGATGTGTTCATAAAAATTACTAACCCAGTATGAAGCAGAGCAGGAGCTGATTGCATGGTCAGAACTAATGGAGAACTGAAATAATTTTGTACAACTTTTTGTTTGAAACACTGCTGATACTTTTTGTTTTGTTTTTCAGAGTCTGGAAAACTTTTTTTCTTCCCCCTTTTTGAGACAGAGTCTCACTCTGTTGCCCAACCTGGAGTACAGTGGCACCATCTTGACTCACTGCAACCTCCACCTCCCAGGTTCAAACAGTTCTCATGCCTCAGCCTCCCAAGTAGCTGGGATTACAGGCATGTGCCATTATGCCTGGCTAATTTTTGTTTTAGTACAGATGGGTTTTCACCATGTTGGCCAGGCTGATCTCGAACTCCTGGACTCAACTGATCTGTCCGCCTCAGCCTCCCAAAGTGCTGGGATTACAGGTGTGAGCCACCGCACCCAGCTCATTTGAGCTATTTATAGCCTTTCACAGCTGAGTATACAGAATTTGAGGGGAATTTCTCCAGAATTCATAAATTATTTGTGAAAACTCTTTTTTTTTTTTTTTTTTTTTTACATGGCGTCTCACTCTGTCACCCAGGCTGAAAGGCAGTGGCAGGATCTTGGGCCACTGCATCCTGCACTTCCCAGGTTCAAACAATTCTCCTGCCCCAACCTACTGAGCAGCTGGGATTACAGGCACCTGCCACCACACCTGGCTAATTTTTGTATTTTTAGTAGATACGGGGTTTCATCATGTTGGCCAGGCTGGTCTCAAACTCCTGACTTCAAGTGATCCACCTACCTTGGCCTCCCAAAGTGCTGGGATTACAGGCGTGAGCCACCATGCCTGGCCTGTTTGTGAATATTCTTTAATTTGTGGCAATGTGGTTGTTTGCATAAGTTCAGTAAGAATCTGTTTTCTTTAATAATGGGACACCGATGGAGGAATTGGTTATTTTTCCAGGACTTTGACTGAAATGGCCTTGTGATAGGTTCCAAGAAACCCTTTTAGGAGAGCCTATGTGGACAATGATTTTTGCTGTACTTTGTATGGGTAATCAGGCCAAGTATAGTTGGACTGAAGCTTATTTTACAGGTAGCTTGGTTCTGCTGTGATTTATCTTTGGTGGAAGTGGGGGACTGGAGAGAAATATTATATTTCAGAGGAAAACTATAGGATTAGGTTAACCTTTGATTCCTGGGCAGCCATGTTGTTATGGGATCTCTGGGGTGTCGATTATTCTGGCCAGAACCTCTGTGGCTGCAGTGCCTTTGCCAGAGTTCTTGTCCTATTGTCCAGGAAGAATGAGGTACACAGGCCAGTGAAGGGTGAAGAATGATTGTATTTAGTGTTAGAACAGCTCAGAGGAGTGGGTAGCTCCTGTCTGTGGACAGGTCGTCCAGTTGAGTGTTCAGCTCTTAGCAGAGAGGAGGCCCTGGAGAGAGAGGCTCCTCTCTGCAGTTGAGTCATCTGACGTCTCTGCGGGTCTCTGAAGCACTCAGCAGATAGGGCAGCTTCTCTCTTCCTCTTGGTCGTCTCTGCAGCATTCAGCGGAGCGGGCACTCCTCTCTGCAGCTGGTGGTCCCATCTTCTCCAGCTATCAGCAGAGAGGATACTCCACTTTGCAGCTGGTCATCCTCTCCTGTCATCTCTCTGCCATCTTTGTCCTCTGGCGTCCTCCGCCCTGCTGTGACTGAGCCTAGGGCTTTTGTGGACCTCAGAGGGGAGGAACTACAGGCCAGTTGGTCCGTGGGCTGCCATGGGTGGGCCCGGAAGAGGCACCACGAGTCCCCATTCTAGTCCTCGGGACTGGCAGCCCAGCCCCCTTCCTTCAGGTCCTCCCTGGCCTGAGGGTGGGGCCTTACTGGGGACCCCGCTCCCTTCCACCCAGGACTCATGTCTGTCTCCCGCTGCCATTCATGGCCCTGGGGCTTGACCCCAACCCTGCTCGCAGATTAGAGCAGGTGCTGGGAGTGGAGAGAGGCCAGGCAGTGGGAGCAGACACCCCTGAGCCTGCAGGCATGGTGAGGGGGATCCTTCCTGGGACGCCCAAGGGCGTAGACTGCAGAGATGCCCCGGTCCTATGCCTGGGAGGACAGCCGCAGCTGCACAGGGGAGCTCCTACCCCGCCAGTTTGGAAGAGGCAGGGCTCCCGCCAGTCCCCAGCTAATGCCTGCTTCCTACGGAAGGAAGCCCAGGTCTGCAGCCATGGGTGCGGTGGCTGCAGCTGCACCGCGGAAGGCAGATCCTGCCTGTTCCTGGCTCCCCAAAGAGCACAGGGAGGCTGGGATCCACAGCTGCAGTGTGGGCGACGGTAGCCCACCTGGGCGGGGCTCCTGCTTGCTCAGTAAAGCAGGAGACCTGGGTCTGCAACTGCAGCGGCATGGGGACCTCCTGTCCCAACTCAGAAGGGGCGGGGCTCCCACTGGCTCCATGGAGTGTGCAGCCCCAGCCTCTCTTCCCTGCTGCAACTGGCATGTCAGCAGCCACTGTCATCGATGTGGTCACTTACAGTATATAATTGTCCACAGTGCCGCTCCTCAGCATGAAGCAGCCAGAAAGATCAATGACCAGACTTCCCATGATTGAGGGACTGATAAATAGAAAGGAGGGTGCTGAAACGGCCCAATTATCCCATAGAACTGATGTTTATGGTTTCTTTCAATAAACATAGAACTTGACCCTCCCAGTCTTAAAACTTTGAGAAAGTAACTCTTGTCTTATATGAATTCCTTTCTCAGGAAACCAGCCATCAGACCTCTCAGACAGTATCATGGAACTAAAACTTACCAGATCGTAGCATCTGGGCAATGAGACACCAGGCCACTTATCTGTCATGATTGCCCAAGTGGCCACCTGCTTCCTGTTGACCAACTCTTCTTTCTTACCCCTCCCTAATTCCTGTTTTCCTGCATGCAGTTACATTTCTTCCCTGCTATATAAACTCCTGATTTTAGTTGGTCAGGGAGATGGATTTGAGGCTGATCTTCCATTTCCTCAGCTGCAGCACCTGATTAAAGCCGCCTTCCCTGCATTGTCTCTGATTGGCTGCCTGTGTGCCAAGCATCAGGACCTAGACAAAACCCCTGTTGTTCTGGTAACAGTACTTTGAGTGTGATGATTCATTCGTTCACTGGAGGTTATATCTATAGGTATACATTTATATTAACTAATAATCATTGATTTAAAGTTTACATTGCAAACATAAATATATAAAATGCAGTTGCTGCCCAAGAGAAGTTTTGCAGTCTATTTGGCAAGAGGAGACACACCTGGATTAGTTAGTGCCCAGTCATATCTTACCTTTAGGCCTTCAATTGTTTGTAGATTGTTAAAAGTCTTAAACTGTGCAGTATTCACTAAGTACAAAAAGAGATAGTGAAGGAAGAAATCAACGAAGACAGGGATCAAGAAGTCCTTCAGAGGCCGGCACAGTCGCTCTTGCCTGTAATCCCAGCACTTTGGGAGGCCAAGGCAGGCAGATCTCTTGAGCCCAGGAGTTTGAGACCAGCCTAGGCAACATGATGAAACCTCATCTCTACAAAAAATATAAAAATTAGCTGGGCATGATGGCAGACACCTGTAGTCCCAGCTACTTGGGAGGGTGAGGTGGCAGGATCACTTGAGCTTGGGAAGTCAAGGCTGCAGTGAACTGTGATCATACCATGGCACTCTGGCCTAGGCACAGAGCGAGACCCTGTCTCAAAGAAGTGTTTCAAAGAGGAAGATTTGAACTCAGTCATCAAGAGAGGCTATGATGGAGTAGAAAGGAAGAAAGAAGTTTCAGAGAGAAGAAGCATTTTGTTTTAATAAAAATGAAAGAACTAGTTAAGTGGGAAAGCTGGGAATTTGAACATGGATCTGTTTGACCTAATCGTTTTAGCTGCACCAGCCTTGAAAAATTTGGATGAGTCTTTAATTTTTTACCGAGACTGTAAGTTGTGATACCTACCTGCATAGTAAGTAGAAGCTTTCCAGAGAGCTGGGAGGGGCAGAAGGAGCCTGGAGGCCTTTGCAAATTAAGTTTTAACTCCCTTTGGCCTGACAGCACTTACCCGACATCATTGCATACAAAGGGCATCCCCAGTCCGCAGGGTCAGACCCAGCCCACACAGCTGAGAGGAACAAATAAAACCGGTAGGGCTGGCCTTGGTAGTCACCAGTCAAAACAAAAATTCCAGGTACTTTGAGGAATGTTTCTGGCAACTCCAGGATTGAAGAGTAACCAGTTTCCTGGAGACAAAAGAATGGATGTGGGCCAAGAGGCGCCATGTTTCT
Source organism: Piliocolobus tephrosceles (assembly GCF_002776525.5). Lineage (NCBI taxonomy): Eukaryota > Metazoa > Chordata > Mammalia > Primates > Cercopithecidae > Piliocolobus > Piliocolobus tephrosceles. The sequence goes on from NC_045439.1 coordinate 154,105,422, forward strand.
CAGCTCTGTCAAGCAAATGCCAAGTGACCAAGGAGTCTAGTGAAAAGCCATGGATAGCTTGTGCTCTCTGCCCCAATTTCTTTTAAGTCAGATTATTGAGGTATCCTTTCCATGAGTTTTGGCAGTTGTGTAATCACCACCACAATCAAAATACAGAACACGTCCCTCTCCTCAAAAAGTTTCCTCTTATCCTCTTGTAGTCAACTTCCTTCTTGTCTCTGGCAATCACTGATATTTTTCTTATCCATATTTATTTTTTAGAATGTCATGAAAATGAAGTTGTGTAATATGTAGCCTTTTGAATCTGGCTTCTTTCACTTAGTATAATGCATTCGAGACTTACCCAGGTTGTCATGTTTATTAGTAGTACATTCTTTTTTATTGCTGAGTAGTTAGTCATTTCTATAGAAAAAAATCGTGAGTAAATCAGTCTAGGACAGTAAAACATTTACCTCAGGTGGGGTGAACGTACATCCCAATATTCCTGGGACTGATCTGATTTATGCCTATTGTCCCAGCATAATTTTTAATAGTAACTCCTTTTACTCTCAAAAGTGTCCGAGTTTGGATGATAAATTCTATGGTCACTCTAAACGAGGGCATACCAAGATGTGATTATATTTCACTTGCTTTACAATGCTGTCAAATTTGCCTTCCAGAACACCATAATTGTGTATATTTATATTTCTTATAAATATTATTGGTGATAATAGCAGTAATAACTTACATGTAATCTCATTTTGATTTACACAACAATATTCTTATTTTGCATTTGAGAAAACAGATTTAGAATAGAATAAATGACCTGCCAAAAATCATGAGCTAGAAAGTGATAAAAACTGCATCCTCTGTTTATATATTCAGCCCTTAATCTCTCATATTAATTGGGAGGCATTACTGTGTATTGGTTAAGAATATAGGCAATGGAGACTGGGTTCCAGTGCAGACTAACTTTTTTTCGTTGTTTAATCTCAGGCAAATTATTTAATCTTTTTATGCCTTTATTTTCTTACCTATAGAGGATAATATGTCTACAGTGCCTACACCTGGCATATGGTAAATTTTTGATAAAGTCTAACTGTGATTTTTAATGATACTGTTAACACCATCACAGTGGAATCTTTCCCCGGCAAAACCCTTTCTCCTCCCCATCCCCATATATATATGCTGGAATGTTTTGTGTTTTCTCCCTTCTAATTTAAAAAATTGTTAATCTTTAATAGTAATGTCTCTAATTATGAAGACCTTCAGTATTTAAGAGGTGAAAGAGTAATACGATCTGAAGAGAAATGAGAGTATGTCTTTGATATTTAGATAAATAGTTTAGTCTTGATGTAGCAAAAAAAATTCCAAAAACTACATGTCTTGGAAATCTACATTTTTCAAATTTTATATGTATCTGCTAAAATAAAAATAAGATAGGATGATGGCTAAGTTTGGAAATCATGGAGTAAAATTGTGCCAACTTCTTAGGGCCTTTTTAATGTATTTAAATTCCAGGAAATAGTTTAACGTGTAGCATATCCAAATGTCCTTGAACACAATAAAGCATCCGTTAAAATCTATAGCCCTACCTGGGAAATTCTGTAGTAGTGTTTTACCATGAACACTATAGGTATTGATTGTATAGGTTGATTTGCAAGGACCAGGAGAAGACTGGTGGCAGGAAAATCAAATAATTGTTATGGTGATTTAGGCTTGAAGTTATGGGGCTGTAGTTCTGACAGTGGAAAAAGGAAGATCTGAATGGATCTGTGAAATATTTTGAAGGAAGGCTTTTTGTTTGCTTTGCTTTGCTTCGTTTTTTTTTTTTTTTTTTTTGGAGATAGGTCTCACTATGTTGCCTAGGCTGGTATCAAACTCCTGGGCTCAAGTGACCCTCCTGCCTCGGCCTACCAAAGTGCTGGGATTACAGGTGTGAGCCACTGTGCCCTGCCTAAAGGAAAATTTGAGAAGACTTAGTGATTTGTTAGAAGGAAGGAGAAAGAAGTCAAAATAACTCCCGTGTTTCCAATCTGAGAGAAGTTTGCCAGTCATTTCAATTGTGATAGCTAGGCAGGGCAGCAAGTTGGTTTGACATTGAAGAAGTTTGTTTTAGATGTGTTTACTTGGACCTAGCAGTGGCTGACCTAGGAGCCAAATACAAAGAAATTAAGGAAGACCTAGGTCAAGAGAAATAACCGAAGCCATGAAAGCATATTTCATCAGTTTTAGTAGAGAGAGGAGCTGCTGGAGGAAAAGGAACCAAAAAAATGGTAAGGGAACAAGGAGACTTAGGACAACTGTGTCGTATGAACAGAAAGAGTCAGGGAAGGACCATAAAGTGACGAAAGAGCTAAATGGTGATGAAGAATGAGCAATATCTTTAGAGTTGGCTTGGCTGACTTTGATGCGCATCATCAGTGCTATAAAGTCTCCTATATAGGTTTAATTCAAGATGCATTTTTTTTTTTTTCAGATGAGAGAGCAAAATAAAAGCAAGATTACAAAGAGTTAAAGAGAAAATGGAAGCTAAAAAGCACTCATTGTAGTAATTTGGCAGGAAAGGGAAGCAGAGAAAGAGTATAGGAGTTGATCAGGGAAATCTGATCATGTTTGAAAGCAGAATAGGGGAATAAGTTCAAAGGGAGAAATCAAAGATTTTTAAAAAGGGTTTGTGGGAGCAAAGTCCAAATTGAGGTGAGAAAGCAAGACCTGAGAAAGTTAGATTAAGTTGTCCTAATCTTGGAAAAGTTAAAATAGATTCTTCTTATGAAATATTACCTCCATGTGTTGGCATTTCCATCTTTTTTGCTTGTTTACTATAAGGAAGTTATACGATTAAGCCATGTTTTATAAGACAGTGATCTCATTAAGTTAAAATATTTATTTCTTCAGATTATAAAAATAATCCATGTTTGTTGTAGAAAGTAGAAAAACATGTTAAGTGATGGTGGGGGGGAACACCCATAATCCCACCAGCAACAAATAATTTCTGTTAATGTTTTGATAGACCTTTTTTGAATGGATAGATCTTACCTATATGTCTTTTGAAAAACCTGGATCATACTATGCATTGAGTTTTCTATTCTGCTTTTTAAAATACTGTTGCTAGCCAGGTGAGATGTTGTGTGCCTATCGTCGTGGCTATTCTGGAGGCTGAAGTGGGAGAATCTCTTGAACTCGGGAGTTCGAGGTCAGCCTGGACAACATATGAGACTTTCTGTCTTAAAAAACAAACCAAAAAAATACCACTGCTGTGGTTTCAGTGTGCACTCCAGAGTCCATGTGTTGGAAACTCAATCCCCATGCAACAGTGTTGAGAGGTGGGACCTTTAAGAGGTGACTGGGTCATGAGGGCTCTGTCATGAATGGAGCAGGTTAATTATTGTGAAAATGGGTTTGTTATAAAAGTAACCTTGGCCCTTTTGCTTTCTGTTTTGCCCACTTATCCTTCTACCTTCCACCATGGGATGATAAAGCAAAAAGGCCCTTGCTAGATACGGGCCCCTCAGTCTTGGACTTCCTAGCCTCCAGAACTATACAAAATAAACCTCTGTTCTTTACACATTACCCAGTCTCAGCTATTCTGTTGTAGTAGCACAAAATGAGTTAAGACAACCATTATTTTCAGACTTTCCTCCACTTCACAGAACAGCCTTTGAAAACAGTGTTTTTAATATTCCATTATAAGCACCAGTCCCACTGAGATCAGCCTTGGCTTTCTTAGATCCGTTCTTATCACCTTCTTTTTTTAACCTGATCTGTATTGCGTTACGAAACATAGGAACTACAGATAATACGGTTAGTGAAATGCTGCACATATTGAGAGTCTGGCCACTGAATTTAGGAGGAAGGAATCAGTACATATAGGCCCTAAAGATTATCCCAGAAAAATCTAATGTTTACCTTCTCTTCCTCTCTCCTTCACTGAAATCCTTTTTTTTTTTTTTTTTTTTTTGGAGACAAAGTCTCGCTCTGTCGCCCAGGCTGGAGTACAGTGGTGCGATCTCGGCTCACTGCAAGCTCCGCCTCCCGGGTTCAGGCCATTCTCCTGCCTCAGCCTCCCGAGTAGCTGGGACTACAGGCGCCCGCCACCACGCCCAGCTAATTTTTGTATTTTTAGTAGAGACGGGTTTCACCGTGTTAGCCAGGATGGTCTTGATCTCCTGTCCTCATGATCCGCCCGCCCTGGCCTCCCAAAATGCTGGGATTATAGGCATGAGCTACCATGCCTGGCCCACTGAAATTCTTGAAGAAAAAAGTTCATGTTCACTCTTGTCTTCCATTGTTTACATGGTAGCTGCCTCATGGGAAAACTTGTGATAAGGCCCCATGAATCTCCTGGTGGGCCTTAGAAAAGAGGAAAAGGTTACCCGTGTTAGATGAAGGAAGGATGGTGGATAGCTTATAGCTTATGTTCACCTGTCCACCTGTTGTTATCTCCTCAGAAAAATTAGTACTGTCATCTTATTTGGCTTGAATCTGCTGTTTAAAGTTTGGTTATTCAGGATTGAAAATGTTGAGTCTAGTTGAGAACAAGTTGAATTCAATTAATGAAAATAGAAATGTGGTTGAATGGCATGGATTCTTCGTCCTGTGATCTGCTATTAACTGTCTTTGGGTTAGTTACTTGACATCTCTGGGTTAAAAAAAAAATAGGCTAAAGCTTTTATGTTCTAAAACCCTTTTATTTCTTATTTATGTTGTATTATAGTGGTTATAAACTTCAAGATTCTTGAGAGATAACTACACATACCCTTTGCCATAGTGGGAATGACTGTAGTAGTAACTGGAGGAGAAAGTGTCTTTGTACACAACCATGCTTTGATTTTTCAAGAGGAGGAATGAAATTGCCTCGTGAAATTACAGAGTTAAATACAATGTAAATGATAAATATATTGTAGTATATTAATGGAAAAAGAAAGCTTAACTTGATCTTGAGCTGTAACTTAAGGTGTTACAAACAAAAGTCTAGATGTGTTCCATTCCTGTATGATGAGTTTTTCTCATTATTTTAAGTAGATATGGAGTATGTGAACACTTCGAGCTGTTTAAATCTTTTTTTTTTTTTTTTTTTTTTTTTTTTAGACAGTTTCGCTGTTGTCACCCGGCCTGGAATACAGTGGCTCACTGCAACCTCTGCCTCCCGGATTCAAGTGATTCTCCTGCCTCAGCCTCCCAAGTAGCTGGGATTACAGGAGTGTGCCACCATGCTCAGCTAATTTTGTATTTTCAGTAGAGAGGAGATTTCACCATGTTGGTCAGGCTGGTCTCAAACTCTTGACCTCAAATGATCCACCCGCCTCGGCCGCCGAAAGTGCTGGGATTACAGGCATGAGCCACCGCTCCCGGCCTAGAGCTGTTTAATCTTTTGGCAGCCATTGTAGTAGATTCTATAAAAAGATCCCTTTTCATTTTTCTGGTAGGTGATAGCTACTACAATTTATCCCTCCAGTTCCTACTACATGCTTCAGTTTTTCTGCGTTCTCAAGACAATACCCTAAGGGGTATTAGCAAACACTGTATTGTCTTTAAGAAAATATGCACTATATCCAGTGTTCAGGGTAGTTATATATAGTTGGTGTATTGGCCCCTTCTCAATCTTTTATTCTCTTAATACCTTATTTCTTTTCCTTTTTTTTCATTAAAAGGCTATCATTTCCAGTATCTATAATCAATGTCTTCAACCCCTAATACCATTTGAGATTCTTCAGTTTTTTGTGTATTATCAAATAGCACTTTAAAAGCACATAGAGGCCTGAACCGTTGCTTTAAACTAGTTTCAGTTGCATTGTCAAATGCTCTTGGTGGAAAAGGGATAATCCTATATTGTTGCCCCAACAAAGGTGCTATCAAACACATGAGACATGAAACAAAATGGAATTTGTAGTGTATAAATCCTTTGCAATAAGACCACCATTACAGTTATGATTTCCTTCACTCTTTTTAAAGCTTCATTGAAATATAATTTATATACCATAAAATTCACCTGTTTTAAATGTACATACCAAAATGTACGATTTACTGATTGTATGTATATTGTAAGTGTACACAGAAATGTGCCGTTGGCAACCCCAGTATAATTTTAGAACATTTCCATCCCAAAAAGAAACCTTGTGCCTATATATACAATTATTCCCACTCCCATCCTAGTCTAAGACAACCACGAATCTACTTTCTATCTCTATAAATTTTATTTTTATAGACATTTTCATTTAAATGGAATCATGTAATATGTGGTCTTTTATGTGTGGCTTCTTTCACTTAACACAGTATTCAAATATATGGTATATGTAATGGTACTTCTTTTTTTTTTGAGACAAAGTTTCACTCTTCTCACCCAGGCTGGAGTGCAGTGGCACGATCTAGGCTCACTGCTGCAGCCTCCCAGGTTCAAGTGATTATCCTGTGTCAGCCTCCCAAGAAGCTGGGATTACAGGTGCCTGCCACCATGCCCAGCTTATGTTTTTTCTATTTTTAGTTGAGACGGGGTTTCACCACGTTGGCCACACTGGTTTCGAACTCCTGACCTCAAGTGACCTGCCCACCTCTGCCTCCCGAAGTGAGGCATGAGCCACCATGCCTGGCCACTTCATTCCTTTTTTTTTTTTTTGAGGTGGAGTCTTGCTCTGTCACCCAGGCTGGAGTGCAGTGGCCCTATCTTGGCTCACTGCAAGCTCCGCCTCCTGGGTTCACACCATTCTCCTGCCTCAGCCTCCCCAGTAGCTGGGACTACAGGTGCCCACCATCACACCTGGCTAATTTTTTTTGTATTTTTAGTAGAGACGGGGTTTCACTGTGTTCAGCAGGATGGTCTCTAACTCCTGACCTTGTGATCCGCCCGCCTGGGCCTCCCAAAGTGCTGGGATTACAGGCATGAGCCACTGCACCTGGCCCTTCATTCCTTTTTGTTGCTGAATAATATTCCATACAGATATACCACATTTCTTTTATTCATTCAGCAGTTGATGGACATTCTGGTTGTTTTTTTGCTTTTTGGCTATTGTGAATAATGTTATAACATTTGCATACATATCTTTGTTGGGACATATGTTTTTGTTTCTTTTGCATTTTTATGTAGGAGTTGCTGGGTCATATGATAAATCTGTATTTAATATTTTAAGAAACTGCCATGTTATTTTGCAAAGTTGGAATGTATTCTTACATTCCTGTAGTAATGCCTGAGGGATCCAGTTCTTCCACATCTTTCTCAACATTATTATGGTCTGTCTTTTTTAGTATAGCCATTAATGGTTATGAAGTATTATCTCATTGTCTGTGCAACAGGTTTGCAAGTAGTTTTGACTTGCATTTTGTATTGACCAATGGTGTCAAGTCCTTCATTCTTAAAAAGTTTTAGAAAATTATTTTAGCCTATGAAGAAGTAAAAATGTCTCCCATATGAAAGAGGGTAGACTATCCATGATTGTACATTATCATCTAGAGGAAAAAATAATTTTATAGATTCTTTAAAAACACATACAGGTTGAGTATTGCAAATCTAAAAATCCAAATCTGAAATGGTACCAACTCTGAGGCTTTTTGAGCACTGAAATTTTTTTGAGCACTCAAAGGCAATACTTAGTGAAGCATTTGGGATTTGGGATTTGGGGTGTATAACCACTAAGTATATAATGGACATGTTTCAAAATCTGAAAAAATCAAAAATCCAAAGCACTTCTGGTTCCAAGCATTTCAGGATTTCAGGTAAGGGATACTCAACCTGTATGTACATATATATTATATATGCGTGTGTGTGTGTGATGTGTGTGTGTGTTGCTTATTTTATATTTGTATTATTTTTATTATAATAGAATCTTAGTATGTTGCCCTGGCTGGTCTTGAACTCCTGCACTCAAGCAATCCTCCTGCTTTGTCAGCCTACCAAAGTGCTGGGATTAGAGACATAAGTCACCACACCTGGCCTGCTTTTTCAAAGTTAATATTTGTGGCCAGGCAAAGTGGCTCACACCTGTAATCCCAGCACTTTGGGAGGCCAAGGTGGGTGGATCACTTGGGGTCAGGAGTTCAAGACCAGCCTAGCTAACATGGTGAAACCCCATCTTGACTAAAAATAGGAAAATTAGCTGGGTGTGATGGCGGGCACCTATAGTCCCATTGAGGCAGGAGAATCGCTTGAATGCGGGAGACAGAGGTTGCAGTAAGCCGAGATCGCACCACTGCACTCCAGCCTGGGCGACAAAGCGAATTAAGAAAAAAGAAAGTTAATATTTGCATGATAATTTTTTTTCCCTTCTTTTTACTTTCTACATGCCTATATCATTATTTTTGAAGTGAGTTTCTTGTGGACAACATATAGTCAGATCATGTTTCTGAATTTACTCTGATAATCACTGGCTTTTAATTAACTAAATGACCTTTAGACCATTTACATATAATGCAGTTATTGGTATGTCAGAGCTTAAGGCTGTCATTTTATTTTTTGTTTTCTGTTCTCTCTGTTCTTTGGTTCCCCTGGTTTTATTTTTTGGTTTGTTGTTTTGTTTTGTTTCCCTTTCTGCAGGTATGTAAACACGTTTCTCATTCCGTTTTGATTTCCCTGTAGTGTTTTTGAGTATAATTCTTGATACAGCTTTTTCAGTGATAGCTCTAGTTATTACATTATACATACATATCACAGTCTACTGATGTGGTCATTTTACCAGTTTGAGTGAAATGTAGAAATCTTACCTCTTTTTATGCCCTTTAACCTCCACCACTTATCCTGTAAAAGTCTCAATTAGTTTCTTAATTAGTTACCTATATTTTGAACAACATCAGATAGTGTTATAGTTTTTACTTCAACAATTAAACATAATTTGGAAAACTCAAGAATGAAAGTCTATTGCATTTCCTGTATTTCTGCTCACCATTTTCTGTCTCCCTGGTGTTTCTAGATTCCTTCTTTCATCATTTTTTTTGTTTGTTTGTTCGTTTGTTTTGTTTGGCTAGAGAGAACTTCCTGTAGTCATTCTTTTAGGGTAGATCTGCTGGTAAAAAATTCTCTTAATTTTCTTTCATCTGAGATTGTCATAATTTTCTCTTCATTCCTGAAGGATATTTTTTCTTCAAATAGGATTCTGGGTTGATACTTCTTTTCTTATAGTAGTTGAAAAATGTGCCATTCCTTCTAACTCTTCCCCAATTGTCTCCATCTCCTCTCTAATGAACACCAGGTATTATAAATTAATTTCATTTTTGTGGCTACTTCTTTCCTTACCCTTCTAATGTGCTCTGATGTGTACTGGTTTTCCTCTGCTTCTGGTGCACAGCCTTCATCTTGGGACGTTCTTTCATAATCATCCTGGGAAATCCCTTCCATATATCCTATTGGATTTCCATTTCTTATCTTTCTATTTTTTGGTTTATCCTTCTCTTACTGCTTACTGTGAAGAAATTTTGGGGAACTCTGCATATCTGAAGATACCTTTCTCCTACCCTCACACTTGATACTTTGGCTAGATATAAAATTTAAGGTTGCCTGAGAATTTTGAAATCTTTACTCTCTGTCATTTTTACATGACCAAATTTGGATTTTAGGATTTATTTTTATTTGTTTGTGTATTTTCACCTTATCTAGCTTCCCTACTACTCTGAAATTTAGCAGTAATCTACCTCGTAGGTCTATTTTCATCCACTGTGATACCCTTTCCATCTATAAATTTATGTCCTTCAACCTTGTATAGTTTTCTTAAATTACCTCTTTGTTTGATTTCTCCTTTACTCTCTTGTACTCTTTCTAAAATTCTCTTTATTTGGATGTTGGTGCCTGTAAGCCAGTCTGATTTTTTTTGTTTTTCTTCCTATGTTCTGGGAGATAGCTTCAGGTTTCTCTTCCAACTTCTCTTGAGTTTGTTGCTATCTTTATTATGTTATCTTTATCTTTATTATGTTCCATTTTTATTTTTATGTTTTTGAGACGGAGTCTTGCTCTGTTGCCCAGGCTGGAGTGCAGTGGTGTATATCCTTGTTAACCTTCTGTCTCATTAATCTGTCTAATATTGACAGTGGGTGTTAAACTCTCCCATTGTTATTGGGTGGGAGTCTAAGTCTCTTTGTAGGTCTCCAAGGACTTGCTTTGTGAATCTGGGTGCTCCTGTATTGGGTGCATATATATTTGGGATAGTTAGCTCTTCTTGCTGAATTGATTCCTTTACCATTATATAATGGCCTTCTTTGTCTCTTTTGATCTTTGTTGGTTTAAAGTCTGTTTTATCAGTAACAGGATTGCAAACCCTGCCTTTTTTTTTTTCCTTCCATTTATTTGGTAGATCTTCCTCCATCCCTTTATTTTGAGCCTATGTGTGTCTTTGCACATAAGATGGGTCTCCTGAATACAGCACACCAATAGGTCTTGACTCTTTATCCAATTTGCCAGTCTGTATCTTTTAATTGGGGCATTTAGCCCATTTACATTTAAGGTTAATACTGTTATGTATGAATTTGATCCTGTCATTATGATGCTAGCTGGTTATTTCACCTGTTAATGCATGCAGTTTCTTCCTAGCATTGATGGTCTTTGCATTTTGGCATGTCTTTGCAGTGGCTGGTACTGGTTGTTCCTATCCATGTTTAGGGCTTCCTTCAGGAGCTCTTGTAAGGCAGGCTTCGTGGTGACAAAATCTCTGAGCATTTATTTGCTTGTCTGTAAAGGATTTTATTTCTCCTTCACTTACGAAGCTTAGTTTGGCTGGATATGAAATTCTGGGTTGAAAATTCTTTTCTTTCAGAATGTTGAATGTTGGCCCCCACTCTCTTCTGGCTTGTAGGGTTTCTGCCAAGAGATGTGCTGTTAGTCTGATGGGCTTTCCTTTGTGGGTAACCTGACCTTTCTTTGTGGCTGCCCTTAACATTTTTCCCTTCATTTCAACCTTGGTGAATCTGACAATTAAGTGTCTTGGGGTTGCTCTTCTTGAGTAGTCTCTTTGTGGTGTTCTCTGTATTTCCTGAATTTGAATGTTGGCCTGCCTTGCTAGGTTGGGGAAGTTCTTCTGAATAATATCCTGAAGAATGTTTTCTAACTTGGTTTCATTCTCCCTGTCACTTTCAGGTACACCAATCAAACGTAGATTTGGTCTTTTCACGTAGTCCCATATTTCTTGGAGGCTTTGTTCGTTTCTTTTCACTCTTTTTTTCTCTAATCTTGTCTTGCTTTATTTCATTAATTTGATCTTCAATCACTGATATCCTTCCTTCTGCTTGATTGAATCGGCTATTGAAACTTGTGTATGCTTCACAAAGTTCTCTTACTGTGATTTTCAGCTCCATCATGTAATTTAAGCTCTTCTCTACACTGGTTATTCTAGTTAACCATTTGTCTAACCTTTTTTCAAGGTTTTTGGCTTCCTTGCGGTGGTTGAGAACATGCTCCTTTACTTGGGAAAGTTTATTACCGACTTTCTGAAGCCTACTTCTGTCAACCTGTCAAACTCATTCTCCATCGAGTTTTGTTCCCTTGCTCGTCAGGAGTTGTGTTCCTTTTGTGGAGAAGAGGCGTTCTGGTTTTTGGAATTTTCAGCCTTTCTGCTCTGGTTTCTCCCCATCTTTGTGGTTTTATCTACCTTTAGTCTTTGATGTTGGTGACTTACAGGTGGGGTTTTGGTGTGGATGGCCTTTTTGTTGATGATGATGCTATTCCTCTCTGTTTGTTAGTTTTCCTTCTGACAGGCCCCTCAGCTGCAGGTCTGTTGGAGTTTGCTGGAGGTCCACTCCACAGGCTGTTTGCCTGGGTATCACCAGCGGTGGCTGCAGAACAGCAAATATTGCTGCCTGATCCTTCCTCTGGAAGCTTCGTCCCAGAGGGATACCCGCCTGTATGAGGTGTCTATCAGCCCCTACGAGGAGGTGTCTCCCAGTTAGGCTACACAGGGATCAGGGACCCACTTGAGGAGGCAGTCTGTCTGTTCTCAGATCTCAAACGTCATGCTCAGAGAACCAGTGCTCTCTTCAGAGCTATCAGACTGGGAAGTTTAAGTCTACAGAAGTTTCTGCTGCCTTTTGTTCAGCTATGCCCTGCCCCCAGAGGTGGAGTCTGTAGAGGTTAGCAAGCCTTGCAGAGCTGCAGTGGGCTCTGCCCAGTTTGAGCTACCCGGGCCACTTTGTTTACCTACTCAAGCCTCAGCAATGGCAGACGCCTCTCCCACCGCCAGGCTGCTGCTTCACAGGTCTATCTCAGACTGCTGCACTTACAGTAAGCAAGGCTCCGTGGGCATGGGATCCGCCAAGCCAGGCGCGGGATAGAATCTCCTTTTCTGCCATTTGCTAAGACTGTTGGAAAAGCGCAGTATTTGGGCAGTAGTATCCCATTTTTCCAGGTACCATGTGTCATGGCTTCCCTTGGCTAGGAAAGGGAAATCCCCCGACCTCTTGTGCTTCCCTGGTGTGGTGACGCTCCGCCCTGCTTTGGCTCACCTTCTGTGGGCTGTACCCACTGTCCAACCAGTTCCAGTGAGATGAACCAGGTACCTCAGTTGGAAATGCAGAAATCACCCATCTTCTGCGTTGATCACCCTGGGAGCTACAGACCAGAGCTGTTCCTATTAGGCCATCTTGGAACGGACTCATCACCGTCTCTACTTCTTGATGTCCTTGGTATTGCCAGTTCCTGAACTTTTGGGGGGGATTCTTCATTTAACTTTCCTCATTGCCAGTTTAGGATCTGGCTGTCTCACATCTGCTGAGTCAGTTACCACTTTATGTATGTATGTATGTATGTATGTATGTATGTATGTATGTATGTATGTATGTTTTGAGATGGAGTCTTGCTCTGTCACCCAGGCTGGAGTGCAGTGGTATGATCTTGGCTCACTGCAACCTGAGCCTCCCGGGTTCAGGTGTTTCTCTTGCCTCACCTCCCAGGTAGCTGGGATTACAGGTGCCCGCCACCACGCCCTGCTAATTTTTGTATTTTTGTAGCAATAGGGTTTCACCATGTTTGCCAGGCTAGTCTCTAACTCCTGACCTCAGGTCGTCTGCTCATCTCAGCCTCCGAACTTACTGGGATTACAGGCATGAGCCACCACACCTGATCCAGTTACCACTTTTAGCTTTGCAGTTTCCAAAATGTTGTTACCATCACCTGAACTTCTGTCTTTGTCCTCATGGGTTTTATGTCTTTACAAACCTTTTATTGTCATTTATATCGGGTTTCAAGGAAGGGCAGAGGTAATTGCATGGGTTCAATCCATTATCTTTTTAACTAAAAGTCCCCTTTTTTGAAAAAGAAAAAAAATCTTACATTGTAGCATTGTGGACAAGACCCTTTATGATCTAACTTTTATCTCTAGCCTCGTTAAACTGCATAAGCTCCAGCCACAAGTATCTGCTTAAGAGACTGCCAAACAGTGTTGCGTCATGCCTTTCAGTTCTGCACATGCTATTTTCTCAGTGTGCTGTTTGTCCTTTAAGACCGTTCTTGGTTAAACTTTGCTAATTTGTCTGAGTGTCTTTCTGTCAGAGTACTTATTGTATTATTGCAGTTATTTATTTAGTTTTCAAAAAATCTCACTCTAGAGGTTTCTTAACCTGGGATGGAGGTGGAAGGGTCATCCATGAATTAGCTGTAAGAAATATTAGAAAATGCTGAAATTATTTGTAAAATTTCATGTGTATGTTCATATTTTTGGAGAATTGAGAATATGCCTCAGAAATACTTGTGGAGCTTTTGAAAAATATAATTGCTTTGGGCTTCACTGCAGAGAGAGACACACTGAGTTACAGTCTCTTAAGTTAGGACCCACAAAAATCTATATTCAAAAAATTTTCTAAATGATTCTTTAAAACAGGATCTCTGAGCATCGTCTACATTAACACCAGGGCTTGGCTTATATTAAATGCTTAGTAGGTGTTTAAAGAAAGAATAAGGGAGGAACTTAAGTTCAGGTCATGACCTGAAATAAATTTCCAATGTGAAACCAAAGTGCAAGTGAGAAAATCACAAATTTCCTCTGTTACATAATTAAGTCATAGCATTTGTTTCCATCACCACCCTCTCTTTACACCCTCTTTAGATGTAATTAGTAAAATAGAAGGGCATGGATTTTTTTTTCCCCAAAGGTAGAAGAGAACTTTGGAGAGCTGTCTGCAAAAATGAAAGGAGAATTTAAGGATAAGCCATAGGACAAGTCAGTTGTATGTAGTCCAATTTTGGTTCCTCTCATTGCTTAGGGTTGTATTTGACCCAGTGTTTTAGTTGCACAGTTTTAGGTTTCTGTACATTTGGATGTCATAGATACCACTATCTTACATACCTTATTTCATAACCTGTGCATTTAATAAATGGCTAGTGAGATAGAAAATGGGGGGATTGATGTGTTGCTTTGGCAATAATAATAATAATAATAATAATAATACAATATTATTGTAACTGGTTCCAACTAAAGAATGAGGACAGCCTGGTCACAGTGGCCCACACCTGTAATCCCAGCACTTAGGGAGGCAGAGGTGGATGGATCACCTGAGGTCAGGAGTATGAGATCAGCCTGACCAACATGGTAAAACCCCATCTCTACTAAAAATATATAAAATTAGTCTGGCATGGTGGCACAAGCCTGTAATCCCTGCTTCTTGGGAGGCTGAGGCAGGAGAATCGCTTGAACCCAGGAGGCGGAGGTTGCAGTGAGCCAAGATCAAGCCATTGCACTCCAGCCTGGACAACAAGAGCAAAACTGCATCTCAAAAAAAAAAAAAAAAAAAGAGTGAGGACAGAAAGAGCCTTAATTTCCTGGAATGCCTTGCCTTGTACTTCCTCTATGTTTAAGGTTTTAAAAAAAATTGTAAATTAAAATTATGTCCTCTGCCTTTTTTATATAGCATTGTGCTACTGTTGTATGTTTGTGTATGTGTTAAAAATGACCAGACTCTTTTTGCTTTTTTAATTTTCTATTTTATTTTATTGTCTAGGTACTTAAGAGATTATGGCATCGGAAACCCACAATGTTAAAAAACGGAACTTTTGTAACAGGATTGAGGATCATTTCATTGATCTTCCTAGAAAAAAGATCTCTAATTTCACTAATAAGAACATGAAGGAGGTAAGTGTATGGTTTCTAGAAAACAGATAAGACAATTTAAACTGTCAGGTCTCTAGATACCTCTGGTTGAATTGTTTAAACAGTGGGAGGATAATAATTCTGCTTAATCTCCCAGAATTAAGTTGAATTGGTGAAGTATAACCAATGTCTTTCTTTTTTTTGTTTGTTTGTTAGGTCTTAACCATTGTATTTCTATATGCTCTAAAAAGTTTTTAGTCAGGCTGGGCATGGTGGCTTATGCCTGTAATCCCAGCACTTTGGGAGGCCGAGGTGGGTGGATCACCTGAGGGCAGGAGTTTGAGACCAGCCTGGCCAACTTGGTGAAACCCTGTGTCTACCAAAAAGACAAAAATTAGCTGAGCATGGTGGTGGGTGCCTGTAATCCCAGCCACCTGGAAGGCTGAGAGAGGAGAATCACTTGAACCTGGGAGGTGGAGGCAGCAGTGAGCTAGATCGTGCCATTGCCATTACATTCTAGCCTGGGCACCAAGAGCAAAACTCCGTATCAAAAAAAAAAAAAGTTTTTAGTCAGTATACTGTTTCAATATGATATAATTTAAATGTTTTAGTTAAAGAGGAATTTCAGAGGTGCTTTGTGTTCACTATTGTAAGGTTCATTAGCACTGGTATCGTTTCTTTTAAACCACATTCAGGCCAGGCTTGGTGGCTCATACCTATAATCCCAGCACTTTCGGAGACTGAGGCAGGAGGATCACTTGAACCCAGGAGTTCAAGCCCAGCCTGGACAACATAGTGAGACTCCATCTATACCAAAAAAAAATTTTTTTTTTAACTAGCCAGGTGTGGTGGCATGCACGTGTGGTCCTTAGCTACTGGGGAGGCTGAGGTATGAGGATCACTTGATCCCAGGGTGTTAAGGCTGCAGTGAGCTGTGTTCATACCACTGCACTTCAGCCTGGGTGACAGAGCGAGATCCTATCTCTAAAACAACAACAGCAACAGCAATAAGAAAAGAGATTAAAATTTAACCCACTTGTTAAGCATCCTATAAGTTACAGTATAATTTGCGACTAGTGTGTGGAAAATAGGGAGCTTGATATTGTATTAGTCCATTTTCATGCTGCTGATAAAGACATACCCAAGACTGGGTAATCTCTAAAGAAAAAGAGATTTAATGGACTCACAGTTCCACATGGCTAGAGAGGCCTCACAATCACGTCAGAAAGCGAAAGGCATATTTTACTTACATGGCAGCAGATGAGAGAATGAGAACCAAGTGAAAGGGGTTTCCCCTTATAAAGCCATCAGATCTCGTGAGACTTATTCATTACCACAAGAACAGTATTGGGGAAACCACCCCCGTGATTCAGTTATCTCCCACTGAGTCCCTCCCACAACACGTGGGAATTATGGGAACTACAATTCAAAATGAGATTTGGGTGGGGACACAACAAAACTATATCAGATATGTTGCTTTGCCAAAAATGACTGCATATGATGTTGTTGTATGTTGATTCAGACTACAGAATTAGAACAGAGAAAACATTAATCTGAAAAACTTACCTGTTGAATTTTAGATTTGTTGATATCAATCACAAAATTTACATAAGTATTAATGAACTTAAATATGCCTCAATTATTAAGTACAATGAATTCTGAGTTCCTCTTCAAAGAACCAGTATGTCAGTATATTCAGCTTCCTTACATTTTGTTCTCCATTTTAAAGTTTAACTTCCTCGTTCTTTATGCCTCCTTGCCCCTAGTTTCAGTAAACAACCCCCTTCTAGCCTTTATACTCACATATTTAGAGTCGTTAGTCATCCTTAGTCACCTGCTCTGTCCTTAGTCATTTTAGTCACCTGCTCTGTAACCATCCTTCCCGCTGAAACTGCTCACCCTGCCACTCCAGCTCATACCCCTGCTTTCTTTAAAATAGCCTATCAGAATTAGTTTAGACTGTGTTGTCCAACCCTAGCCAATAGGGGAACGACACAGCAGTAGGGACTAGCTGCGTTAGGGATAAGTACCCCTTCCCCTCCCTTGTCCAGTGTGATTTTGCGACCACTTCAGGTGCACCCTTCTGCAGAAGTAAATTGCTTTGCTGAGAAAGCTTTTTGCCAGAGTGCTGATTCTTCTCTGCGGCATCGAGCATTTGTTTCTAACAAATTTGGGGGCCCGTCCGGGATTCCCATTCTCCTCTGGGGAAGGGTCTCTGGTCCTCTCCCATGAGGAGGCATGCCGCTCAGCCTCTTGTGGCGGCCTCGGGTAAGGAATCGAGGCACACCCAGTGTGATGAATAAACCCAGACTCTCAGCAACGCAGGAAGAAACAGACCAACAACTTGGGGGAAAAAGAAAAATCATCACATACCAGGTAACTCTGTGCATAGACCAAGGTAAGAAACATCACAAGAGCGACAAAGTATTTCCTTGGTAGTCGGGGTATCTTGGAGGTTGAAAGTGCGTGAATGAGACGCACAATTGAGTGCAAAGCGAGTGTTGTGTCCGGATTTGTGGTTTTGTAGTCACCTCATACAGCTTAGGGCAGCCCTCTTGTAAAGGAGTCTGGGTTGGGGGTTTATACCAACCCACCAATCCCAAGAGGGATCTAACGTTCCCATTAGGGAAGCAGCCAGAGAAGGACGAAGCGAAAGTAGAAGAATGCGAGAAGCCTCTAGCAGGGGTGTTGAGCCTCTAGGAAAGGAAGGCGAGAAATCTCCAGTAGTGGGGATTGAGCCTCACACAAACCTCCAGTAGTAGGGAAGGCAAGAAATTTCCAGTAGGGGAAATTGAGCTTCACCTCAAAAGTTGAGAAATCTCCAATAGGGGAGATTGAGCCTTACCCCAAAACCATCAAGATGGGAAATACCCCAAGTAAGGTAAGGGATAAAAAGGATAAAGCTAGCAACAATAATATTCCACCTGATAGTCCCATAGGCCTAATGTTGAAATATTAGAAGAATAATGAAAAGACCTTAGAGAAGTGATAAAAACAATTCGAGAGTCTAAACCCCGCATCCAAAACATTATAAAAGGTTTCAATAACAAGGAAAAGATGAAAGACCTATACAGTTCCTAAAAAGACTCAAAGAGCCAATGAGAAAATATGTAGGTCTAGAATTAGAAGACACTGCCCCCCCCCCACACACAGCTGAAGGATGTCAAAGCTTCATTTTGTAACTAATAGTTGGCCAGATATTAACAAGAAATTACAAAAGATAGAGAACTGGGAAGGTAGATCTTTAGAAGAGCTTCTAAGAGAACCCCGAAAAGTGTATGTAAGAAGAGATGAAGAAAAAAGAAGGCAAAAATTCTGCTATCCACCATACAACAAAGTACCCAGGGGGCAGAACCTGTAAGGAACCTAGACCCCCACTCTCCAGGCAATATGAAGGGTACGAAAGAGTAAAACCAGGAGGCTCGAAGGTAGAAAAGAAAAAAGGACAGAACGAATGTTTCAAATGTGGAAAGTTAGGTCACTTTAAAGGAAAATGTCCCAAATGAGAAAAGAAAGAAAAAGTCATCCACTTAGAGCTTCTGAGGAAGACTAGGGAAGTCAGGGACTGTATCTTTTTTTGAGTCCTACCAAGAGCCCTTGATAAATTTAGAAGTGGGACCTAAACTTGAGCTTATTACCTTTTTAATCAACTCAGGAGCAGCTCGCTCCTCAGTTTGTTATCTTCCATCTAGTGTAACTTGTTCGTAAGAAGAACTTTTTATCTCAAGGGTAAAAGGAGAAGGGTTTAGAGCAAAACTCTTAGAGGAGACAGAAGTGAAATATAAAAACTGATCAGCTAGCATCAAATTTATTAATTTCGGATGCAGGGACAAATCTATTAAGAGATTTAATGCTAAAATTAGGCTTAGGCCTCCAAATCAATCGGAAAATTCCTCCGCTTCCTAGACTTGATCTCCACCTCAGACAGAGAACACATTCATCCCAAGGTATGGTCAAAAGACAGGAATCAAGGAAGGTTACAGATTCCTCTGATTCATGTTACATTTTAAAAACCCTAGGGTAATAGTAAAGAGAAAGCAACATCCTATTCCTTTAACAGCCAGAGTAAGTTGAAAACCTGTAATTGAAGGTCTTCTCTGTGATGAGCTTCTTAAACCCTGTATGTCTCCCTATATAACACTCCAGTACTGCCTGTAAAGAAGCCAGACAGGTCATACCAGTTAGTGTAAGACCTCAGAGCTATTAATTAGATAGTCCAAACCACCCACCCTGTTGTTACTAGTTAACTGTCCCCGTCCTAGCTTTACCTTCCCCTAGAACTGCCTTTTCATCTCTGTCAATGTAAACTAAAGAGTAGCCTTAGGACTACTTACTCAAAAACATGGGGCCACCAGCAGCCCATAGCCTTTTTGTCAAAAATTCTTGACCCTGTAATCTGAGGGTGGCCTAAATGTATTCAATCTGTAGCAGCAACAGCCCTATTAACAGAAAAAAAAACAGAAAATTAACTTTTAGAAGGAACCTCATTGTCAGTACACCTCACCAAGTCAAAATCAGCCTTAATCAGAAGGCAGAAAGGTGGCTTATTGACTCAAGAGTTTTAAAATACGAAGATATCCTATTAGAGATCATTTAACACTAACCACTGGTAATTCACTTAACCCACCAGGTTTCCTGACTGAGAATCCAAATTTAAAGAGACCTGAGCATGAGTGTTTAGATTTTATTGACTTAAAGTCAGACACGATTTAAGAGAGACCCCTTTCAAACGGGGCAGCACTTATTTATAGATGGCTCTTCCTGGGTAATTGAAGGAAAAAGACGTAATGGGTACTCAGTAGTCGATGGGGAACTCCTTGCAGAAGTAGAGTCAGTAATACCACCCAGTAATTGGTCTGCCTAAACATGTGAATTGTTTGCATTAAATCAAGCCTTAAAGCACCTGCAGAGCTAAGAAAGGACTATTTATACTGATCCAAACATGCCTTCTGGGTAGCTCACACCTTTGAAACAAAAAAAATTAGACTGAATGAGGTCTTCAAAGGCCAAGACCTGGTCCACAAGGAATTAATCACTCAAGTGTTAGATAACCTCCAGTTGCCAGAAGAAATAGCTGTTGTCCATGTCCCAGGACATCGAAGAGAGATCTCTTTTGAAAGCCAGGGAAACAACCTTGCACATCAAATAGCCAAACAAGCTGCCGTTTCCTCTGAAATGCCTGTTGTTCACTTAACCCCTTGCCTTCTTCCCCCAACTGCAGTTCCCATCTTCTTTCCCACTGAAAAAGAGAAATTCATAAAATTAGGGGCCAAAGAAAGTTCAGAAGGGAAATGGGTGTTACCAGACCAAAGAAAAATGTTATCCAATCCCCTCATGAGAGAAGACCTCTCTCATCTGCATCAAGGGACTCACTGAGGGCCTCAAGCTATGTGTGATACAGTCCTTTGGGTTTATGGATGTGTAGGAATTTACGCTTTGGCATGACAGGTTACAGATAGTTGCCTAGTATGTAGGAAGACTAATAGGCAGACCCTCAGAAAACCACCTCTTAGGGGAAGGTATCCAGAATTAAGACTGTTCCAAAGTATCCAAGCTGATTACACCAAGATGCCCCCATTTGGTTGTCTAAAGTATTTACTAGTAATAGTAGATCACCTTACTCATTGGATAGAAGCTATTTCCTTTCAAGTGCAACTGCTAATAATGTGGTCAAAACATTAGTTGAAAATATTACACCCAGGTTTGGATTAACAGGAAACATTGATTCAGATAATGGGACGCATTTCACTGCACATGTCATTAAGAAATTTGCCCAGGTACTGGATATAACATGGGAGATCATACTCCCTGGCACCCACCTTCATCAGGAAGAGTGGGGGAAAAAAAATGAACCAAACTCTAAGAAGCCACTTAAGCAAATTTTAGTCTTAGAGACTCGGTTGCCATGGACTAGATGCCTTCCCATTGCCCTGTTGAGAATCCGAACTACTCCTCAGAGAGATGTCGGCTTATCCCCTTATGAAATGTTGTGTAAGTTGCTCTATTCGCACTCCACTGCTGACATTCCCAAGTTCGAAACAAAACATCAGTTTCTCAGAAATTATGTACTTGGTTTATCTTCCACTTTCTCTTGCCTCAGAACTAAAGGTCTTTTAGCACAGGCACCACCCCGAGAGTTTCCAGTACACCAACATCAGCCTAGGGACCACAGCCTCGTCAAAAGTTGGAGGGGAGGAAAACTCGAACCAGCTTAGGAAGGACCCTGCCTAGTGCTTCTAACCATTGAGAACACAGTTAAAACAGCAGAAATAGGATGGACTCATCACACCCAGGTCAAAAGAGCACCACCTCCTCTAGAATCATGGACAGCTATTCTAGGGCTAACTCCAAACAAGCTAAAGCTAAAACAGGTTTGATCCTCTTATGTTGCATCTCTTTCTTTTTCCCATCTATTGCTAGTCCTCTTGTTATTAATGTAACTAGGTCGAGTTCCCCCCAAACTATTACCTTTGATGTTTGCCTCGTGATGCCCTGTGGAGATGTGTCAAACCAGAGGCAACTCTCCACTTTGGAAAAGTATCTTTGTCCTTCCTAGCTCTTCTCAAACTGGAATTCTGTTAACTGGGATAAGTTAGTTTGGGAAGAGTTGGACGGAGATTCCAGTATAAACTGAGAGTCTTGCCCCTCCCAATACAAAGCTTTTATGCCATAGTTGATCCAACATTCTGTGGACCACTAAAGAGCAAGAATAGACTGCCCCAACCAGTAGTTGTAATTTCCTAAAGCCATACATTTATTTTACTAAAGGAACAGCTTCCTCTAACTGTCAACTAAACCAGTCAATCCAGTACAGGCTATTATCTCAAACCTTCTAAGTTCTTCCCCTTCTCTAAGCCAGTTCCCTTCTTTAAGCCAGTTGTATAGTATGGAGGCTGAGGTTTCAGGAGCAGACCCAAATCCTTTGAAATACTCTTCATTGCTCCCCCACCAGCTATACCTTCCCCTAAGCCTTCTTCCAGAATCTCCCACAACAAAACTATTGTTCTTCCTCCATCAAATGACAAGACCAAGGTAGCTATTGTAGAAGTCAAAGACCGAAAACAAACTTTGGCAATTGAGACAGGATATCAAAATGCAAATGCCTGGTTGGAATAGATTAAATATTTCATCCACACTTTAAACAAAAGCAGTTGTTATGCCTGTGCACACAGCAGGCCAGAGGCCTAGACTGTCCCCTTTCCACTATGATGGTCCTCCAGTCAACCGGGCATGGGCTCTATGGTAGCTCTTTTCCAAGATTCCACAGCCTGGGGTAACGAGTCGTGCCAAGCTCTTTCTCTGTCATATCCCAAAGTTCAACACCCTGCAGGTCAGCCGAGGGCCATCCAGCTTCCGTCTCCCAACACTGAGTTCACTTTGTGTCTCTCACGACAAAGAGGACCTTAGAGACCTAAAAGGATGAAGTGAGCTTAAGACTTCCCAAGAGCTCACCAACCAGTCAGCCCTTATACAGCCCCGAGCAGATGTATGATGATACTGTGGTAGACCTTTGCTGGACACTCTGCCAAGTAACTGGAGTGTCACTTGCGCCCTAGTCCACTTGACTGTCCCTTTCACCCTGGCATTTTATCAACCAGAGAAACTAAAAAAACACAACGTCATAAAGCAAGGGAAGCCCATTCTCCCACATTTCTTTAGATGCAATTAGAGTCCCATGAGGAGTACCAAATAAATTTAAGACCTGAGATCAAATAGCTACTGCATTTGAGTCAATATTTTGGTGGGTGACAATTAATAAAAATGTAGATTAGATATATTACACCTATTACAACCAACAGCAGTTTATTAACTATACTAGATATGCTGTTAAAGGAATAGCTGAGCAATTAGGGCCTACTAGCCAGATGGCTTGGGAAAATAGAATGACCTTAAACTTGATATTAGCAGAAAAAGGGGAAGTTTGAATCATGATTAAAACTCAATGTTGTACCTTCATCCCAAGCAATACCGCCCCTGAAGAAAGTATAACAAAGGCATCACAAGGTCTAACTGCTCTGTCCAATGAGTTAGCAAAAAACTCAGGAGTAAATGACCCCTTCACAGGGTGGCTAGAAAAATGGTTTGATAAATGGAAAGGGATCATAGCCTCCATCCTTACTTCCCTTGAGATTGTAGCAGTAGTACTTATCCTTGTTGGATGCTGCATCATACCTTGCATCCGCAGGCTAGTCCAAAGACATATAGAAACAGCCCTTACTAAAACTTCTGTCAGTTCCCCTCCACCGTATTCTGACAAGCTCTTTCTTTTAGAAAACCAAGCAGAACAGCTAAGCCAAGACATGTTAAAGAAGTTTGAAGAGGAGACCTATAAAATTCAAAAGGGGGAAATTGTTAAGTACAATAAGTTCTGAGTTCCTCTGGGAACCAGTATGCCAGTATATTCAGCTTCCTTATATTTTGTTCTCCATTTTAAACTTTAACTTCCTTGATCTTTACACCTCCTTGCCCTTAGTTTTCGTAAACAACCCCCTTCTACCCTTTATACTCACATATTTAGAGTCCTAGGTCATCCTTAGTCACCTGCTCTGTCCTTAGTCATCCTTAGTCACCTGTTCTGTAACCATCCTTCCCGCCAAAACTGCTCACCCTGCCACTCCGGCTCGTACCCAAATAGCCTATCGGAATTAGCTTAGACTGTGCTGTCCAACCCTAGCCAGTAGGGAAATGACACAGCAGTAGGGACTAACTGCATTAGGGATAAGAACCCCTTCTCCTCCCTTGTCCAGTGTACTCTTGTGACCACTTCAGGCGCAAGTGGCACCCATCTCCAAAAGTAAATTGCCTTACTGAGAAAGCTTTTTGCCGGAGTGCTGATTCTTCTTTGCAGCACCGAGCATTTGTTTCTAACATCAACTATCTACCTTCATTTTTCAGGTTAAGAAATCTCCAAAACAGTTGGCTGCTTATATAAATAGGTAAGAGTTTCTTTAAAGTTTGTGGTAAACAAGAAATATGGAAGCTGGGTAAGGATGACATTAAGGGAAAAAATAAGCATTCTCTTTTGTCATCATAATAATTAACTTATTGTCAGACAGCTCCTTTGTGCCAGTATCTGCACTAATAAACACATCAATATTGTCTCTGCTCCTTACAACAGTCCTACTCTATAGACAACATTACCCCTAACAGCTGATGAGGAAACTTAAGATCAGAGAAGTTAAGTGATTTGTTCAGAATCATATAGCTAGAAAAGTGGTAAGAATGACATTCATTCTCAGATCTGCCTAACTTCTAAAGGCACTTTCTACAAAACCACTGGTTTTCAAAGTGTGATTTGAGGACCTGGGGGTCCCTAAAGACCATTCATAGAATTTGTGAAGTCAAAATTACTTCTATAACAATACTAAGACATTGACTGTCTTCATTTTCATTCTCTTTTTTGAGGGCACAATATAATTTTTCAAGAAGCTGTATGCCATTTGATATCACAGTAGACTGAATGGAGAAGCAGAAATGAGAACCCAGCTGTCTTTTGTTAAACCAGATATTAGAGATATATAAAAATGTAAAACAGTACCATTCTTCTCATTTTTAAACAAGTTATTTTAGAAAATATGGGGTTTTGGTAAGATAGTTGGTGTTAGTATTAATATGTAATTAGTCTGTTGTTTGAATGAATTAACGAACGTTTTTAAATTTTGTTTTAGTTTTTAACACAGTAAATATCAACAGATATTATTCACATAAAAATAATTTTGGCCGGGCATGGTGGCTCACGTCTGTATTCCCAGCACTTTGGGAGGCCAAGGCGGGTGGATCACAAGGTCAAGAGATTGAGATCATCCTTGCCAACGTGGTGAAACCCTGTCTCTACTAAAAATACAAAAATTAGTTGGACGTGGTGGCACGTGCCTGTAGTCCCAGCTACTTAGGAGGCTGAGGCAAGAGAATCACTTGAACCTGGCAGGCAGAGGTTGCAGTGAAGCGAGATCACGTCACTGCACACCAGCCTGGTGACAGAGCAAGACTCTGTCTCAAAAAAAAAAGATTATTTTTTGAGTCATTAATAATTTTTAAGGGGGCAAAGCATCCTGACACTAAAACATTTGAGAACCACTATATTAAACCATGAGGCTTGCTCTATTGTGTTCTGTCTTACTCAAATAAATTAATATACTTCAGCTTGAACTTTAAAATATACAAACTTGCAATCTTATTTGCTACTTTGTTAGGAAAAGATTAGGTTTCTAGAAAATGTTGTGATTTTGTTACTCCCAGAATGGCCTTTAATATTTCGTTTTTAAAAGCATTCTAGTTATTATGTCTGTCTTCATTTTTATTTGGTATAAAATGTCATCCTTTACATTGTCTTCCAGATAATTTGTAATTTCCTTTTTACTTTCCTCTTCAACTCAGAATTAAGATGATTAAAATTCTACTTCGAATTTTAGTGGATTACAGTCACAAAATATAGCCTATTAATTCTCTGTTTAAAACTTTTAAAGGATTTCATATGGTTCTTTTTCATTTAAGAAAATAAATTCTTTTTACAGAACAGTTGGACAAACTTTGAAAAGCCCAGATAAACTTCGTAAAGTGATCTATCGCAGAAAGAAGGTTCATCATCCCTTTCCAAATCCTTGTTACAGAAAAAAACAGTCCCCTGAAAGTGGGGGCTGTGACATGGCAAATAAAGAAAACGAACTGGCTTGTGCAGGCCACCTGCCTGAAAAATTACACCATGATAGTCGAACATATTTGGTTAACTCCAGTGATTCTGGTTCTTCACAGACAGAAAGCCCATCATCAAAATATAGTGGGTTTTTTTCTGAGGTAAGTCTTTTCTCTAAGTCATGTCTAGTTTAACTTTGCTCCTGTTATAATCTTGATTTTTTTTCTTTGCCATATTCCACTAGCAGAATAATTTGCCACCTATTGAATGTAGACTTATTTAAGTCATAGTAACTCCCTGAGACAATTTTCTAGATTAACCAAATTTGAATTAATAATTTATTCCATTTATCTAAGATGGGATGAAATGCTTAACAGGCTGCTAAAACTATCCAGTATGACAAGTTAGCCAGTAGATATTTAAAGGAAGGGAAAAGGAGAAATCTTACCTAAAAAAGTGGAGCACTAGGCCAGACACAGTGGCTCACACCTGTAATCCCAGCACTTTGGGAGGCCAAGGTGGGTGGATCACGAGGTTAGGAGTTCGAGATCAGCATGGCCAACATGGTGAAACCCCATCTCTACTAAAAATACAAAAATTAGCCAGGCATGGTGGCAGGTGCCTGTGATCCCAGCTACTCAGAAGGAGTCTGAGACAGGAGAATCGCTTGAACCTGGGAGTTGGAGGTTGCAGTGAGTTGAGATCGCACCATTGCACTCCAGCCTGGACAACAGAGTGACTCCATCTCAAAAAAAATAAAATAAAAATAAAAAGGACAACATCTGCAGGCAGATCACCTGAGGTCACGAGTTCCAGACCAGCCTGGCCAACATGGTGAAACCCTGTCTTTACAAAAGTACAAAAATTAGCCGGG
Source organism: Piliocolobus tephrosceles (assembly GCF_002776525.5). NCBI lineage: Eukaryota > Metazoa > Chordata > Mammalia > Primates > Cercopithecidae > Piliocolobus > Piliocolobus tephrosceles. Next base: position 154,131,901 of record NC_045439.1, read on the forward strand.
CATGATGGTGGGTGCCTGTAATCCCAGCTGCTCGGGAGGCTGAAGCAAAAGAATCATTTGAACCTGGGAGGCAGAGGTTGCAGTGAGCCACAATCATGCCATTGCACTCCAACCTAGGCAAGAGAGCATGACTCCGTCTCAAAAAAAAAAAAAAAAAAAAAAAAAAAAGTGGACCACCGAAGCCAGTTAATCCAGATACATTTTGCTGGGCTCTCGAAATTGCATAGTTAAAGCATAGTTCAGGCAAACCTGCTGTGGTTTGCTGCTCTTCTGGCTCAAGCAACACTGGTTGTTTTAGCAGACTCAAAAGCGTTTTTGAGAGTGATAGAAATATTCTACAACTGGACCTGGCCAACGTGACAAAACCCCATCTCTACTAGAAATACAAACATTAGCTGGGCATGGTGGCACACTTTGGGAGGCCAAGGTAGGTGGATCACTTGAGGTCAGGAGTTCACGACCAGCCTGGCCAACGTGGCAAAACCCTGTCTTTACCAAAAATACAAAAATTACCCAGGCGTGGTGGTGCACGCCTATAATGCCAGCTACTTGGGAGGCTGATGCTGAAGAATTGCTTGAACCTGGGAGGCAGAGGTTGCAGTGAGCCAAGGTCATGTCACTGCACTCCAGCCTGGGTTACAGAGTGAGATTCTGTCTCAAAAAAAAAAGTAGACAAAGGACACAACAGACACTTTTCAAAGGAAGACATGCGTGTAGCTGACAAGCATATGAAAAAATGCTCAGCCTAAATGCTAAACCTAAAATCACTAATCATTAGAGAAATGCAAATTGAAACCACAACAAGATATCTCATACCAGTTAGAATGGCTATTATTAAAAAGTCAGAAAATAGCAGATTCTGGCAAGGTTGTAGAAAAAAGGGAACACTTATACACTGCTGGTGACAATGTAGTTTAGTTTCAGCCATTGTGAAAGCAGTGTGACAATTTTTCAAAGAACTTAAAACAATCTCATTATTGGATATATACCCAAAGGAATATAAAACATTCTACCATAAAGATACATGTATGCGTATGTTCATCGCAGCACTATTCACAGTAGCAAAGACACGGAATCAAATCGAAATGCCCATCAGTGATAGACTGGATAAAGAAAATGTGGTGCATATACACCATGGAATACTATGCAGCCTTAAAAAGAACGAGATCATATCATTTGCAGTCACATGGGTGAACCTGGAGGCCATTATCCTAAGCGAACTAATACAGAACAGAAAGCCAAATACTTCATGTTCTCAGTTGGAGTGGGAGCTAAACCCTACGCTAGTGCATATGGACACAAAGATGGGAACAACAGACATGAGGCCTACCTTAGGGTGGAGGGTGAGAAGAGAGTGAGGATCAAAAACCTACCTATCAGTTACTACACTTACTACCTGTGTGACGAAATAATCTGTACACCAAACCCCCACAACATGCAAACTACCTGTATAACACATGTGTCCCTGAACATAAAATAAGTTTGTTTTGTTTTGTGTTTTGAAACAGGGACTCTTGCTCTGTCACCCAGGCTGGGGTGCAGTGGTACAGTCTTGGCTCACTGCAACCTCCACCTCCCACGTTCAAACAATCCTCCTACCTCAACCTCCAGAGTAACTGGGACTACAGGCATGCGCCACCACACCCAGCTAATTTTTGTATTTCCTATAGAGACAGGGTTTTGCCATGCTCCCCAGGTTGGTCTCAAACTACTGAGCTGAAGCGATCCACGTGCCTCAGCCCCATCCCAAAGTGCTGGGATTATAGGTGTGAGCCACTGTGCCTGGCCAGCATAAAAGTTTTTTTAAAAATGTTTCAGTTGTGCATTTTAAAAACTACCACAGTGAGACATCTTTCTCAAGAACCTCCAAAACGTTACATTCTCAATTTCACTACTTTTCGCTAAACCTTACATTTAACTAATAGGTTTATTGATTATTCTTGTTTCATACCTGTTTTCTTGATTGACCAGTACCTGCTCTAAAAACCTAAATCTGAAAGTGATACCATAGCATCTTAGCCAAGTTAAAATACATATAACCATTGACCTAGCTGTTCCAACTGTAGAATTAATTTTAACAAAAGTATCTGTACAGGTGCACATATTTACATACATCAGGATGTCCACTGATGCATAGTTTAGATAGGTAAAAACCAGAATCTAAATAAATTATGGTATATAAAGACTAGAGAATATGCTGTTGTTTTTTGTTGTTGTTGTTTTTAAGAGATGAGGTCTCACTGTCTCACTGTCTTTCCCAGGCTGGACTCAAACTCCTGAGCTCAAGTGGTTCTCCCACCTCAGCTTCCCAAGTAGCTAGGACTGTAGGCACACAGCACTGTGCCAGGCTATGCTATTGTTCTTTGAAAGTGAAGTTGGGCCTGGTGGAGTGGCTCATGCCTGTAATCCCAGCACTTGGGAGGCCAAGGTGGGCGGATCATGTGAGGTAGGAGTTCAAGACCAGCTTGGCCAACATGGCAAAACCCCATCTCTACCAAAAATAGAAAAATTAGTTGAATGTTGTGGTGGGTGCCTATAATCCCAGCTACTCGGGAGGCTGAAGCAGGAGAATCACTTGAGCCTGGGAGGTGGAGGTTGCAGTGAGCTGAGATTGCACCACTGCACTCCAGCCTGGGCAACAGAGCAAGACCCTGTCTCCAAAAACAAGCTTGATCTATGTTTTGACATTGAAAAATGTTCATATATTATAGGTAAAAAAGGTTTTGAACAATATAGATAATGACTTTTTCAGAGTGGTTATATGTGTACTTAGTTTGTCTTTGTCTACTGATTATTTTTGCAGAGGGATGTTGGATGTTTTTGTGGGCAAGTAGAGAGTATTTACTTTTTATCTTACATAGTTCTGTGTTAAACACATTAGAACAGGAAAATGACACTTCATTACATAACAATAAATAGATAAATTTAAATGATACTACAACACTTATCAAAAACTGAGTTTTTGTGATTCTCATGCCATTCATTTGATAATGACTAGCCTATATGTTTACATTTTTCTTTTATCCATGTTATAAATTAAGTCCTAGTAAAGGTCAGCTAAAAATAATTTTACAAATTATTGGGTTTTTTTTTTTTTTTTTTTTTTTGAGACGGAGTCTTGCTCTGTCGCCCAGGCTGGAGTGCAGTGGCCGGATCTCAGCTCACTGCAAGCTCCGCCTCCCGGGTTTATGCCATTCTCCTGCCTCAACCTCCCGAGTAGCTGGGACTACAGGTGCCCGCCACCTCGCCCGGCTAGTTTTTTGTATTTTTTTGGTAAAGACGAAGTTTCACCGTGTTAGCCAGGATGGTCTCTATCTCCTGACCTCGTGATCCACCCGTCTTGGCCTCACAAAGTGCTGGGATTACAGGCTTGTGCCACCGCGCCAGGCAAATTATTGGGTTTTAAAAGAAAAACGGTAGCTAGTAAAAAGTATAAACGGGTCTTAAATTTTTTCAGATCATTTGTTTACTATGGTCAACTGCAGTATTCCTTTTAGTGGGCCAGTAAAAGGAGTTACCTTTGCATAATATTTAACTATGTCTACCAGAATGATTTAATAAAACAATAGTTTCATACCCTGTTTCAGTATGCTTTTTAACAAATCAGATTATTGCCTTTCAGGTTTCTCAGGACCATGAAACAATGGCCCAAGTTTTGTTCAGCAGGAATATGAGATTGAATGTAGCTTTAACTTTCTGGAGAAAGAGAAGTATAAGTGAACTTGTAGCTTATTTGTTGAGGTAAGTGTGACGTTTTATCCTCTTTGTTCAATCACTTTTTTTCTGAGACAAGGTCGTGCTTTGTCATCCAGGTTGGAGTGCAGTGGCACAATCATGGCTCACTGCAGCCTCAACCTGCTGGGCTCAAGCAGCCCTCCCACCTCAGCCTCCCGAGTAGCTGAGTACAGGCACACATCAGCACACCTGCCTAATTTTTAAAAAAAAATTTTGGAAGACATGAGGTATCATGTTTCCCAGGCTGGTCTCAAACTCCTGAGCTCAGGTGAACCTTCTTCATTATTCTGAACTGCCTATATATAGCTTCAGTAGAGACAGTATGGCTTACGTTCCATTCATCACCCATCTAAGAGTAACCAAAATACAGAATACAGTGTTTTATCAGATTGAACAAACCTGTTACCTTTTCTGACTGCCATTCTTACCTGTAAAACTAAGAGATAACAATATGGGAAAACTAACCTTCTAAAAATCCCTTTTGAGGCCAGGTGTGGCAGTTCTTGCCTGTAATCCCAGCATTTCAGGCTGAGGTGAGAGAGTCACTTGAGCCCAGGAGTGAGAGACTGAGCAACACAGCAAAACTCCATCTCTACAAAAAATAAAAATAATTAGTCAGGCACAGTGATGCGTGCTTGTGGTCGCAGGTACTTGGGAGGATCACTTGAACCCAGGAGTTGTAGTGAGCTGTGATTATGCAACTACATTCCAGCCTGGGCAACAGAATGAGACCCCGTTTCTTGAAAAAAAAATTTTTAATAAAAATAAAAAGTAAACATCCCTTTTGAGTGGGAATTTGAAGCATTACTTTCCTCATTGTATTCAAGTCTCCCAAATGTTACCTTAGGGAAGCCTTCTTTGACCACTTTATTTTAAAATACCTATTACTGCACTCCCTATTTCCCTTTCCTGTTTTATTTTTCTCCATAGCACTTATATCAACTTGCTCTATATGTCTTATGTCTAGTTATTTGTTTATTACCTGTCTCTGCCCCACCCCTCAACCCCCACACTTGCTCACACACTGGAATACAAGCCCTGTGTCTTTTTTCATTGCTGTATCCACAGACCTGACTCATTGTAGATACTGACATTGTTAAATGAATGAATTTCTCAAAAGCAGTGTGAATAATCATAATATGAAAGTAAATAAGGAAATCAGCTCTCTAAGGCAATGCTATTCTTTTTATACTCTCAGGATAGAAGATCTTGGCGTTGTGGTAGATTGCCTTCCTGTGCTCACCAATTGGTAAAAACAATATTTTTCAGAAAAAAAGTAACATTAAAGGAGGTCAAATTATGGCCCATCTATATTTTTATAACTTGGTATTTATTTTAGTTTACAGGAAGAAAAACAATATATCTCACTTGGCTGCTGTGTAGACTTGTTGCCTCTAGTAAAGTCACTACTTAAAAGCAAATTTGAAGAGTAAGTGCTAATCTGAATCTTGATTCATTTTTCTTTTTCAACATCCTTGATTTTGTGCTTTGTGAGTACATAGTAGATTGGGCTCCATGAGACATACAAGGTTTCTGTTTTCAAGAAGCTAATAGTACAATTAGGAAAAGAGTATGAAATGACTAAAGGACAATTATAAAAGCATCTCTAAACAAATTACATAAAATATACTTTTGTGGAATAGATCATGAAGGTAACAACTTTTTAAAAGGGAAGAGACCAATGTGTGTATGTGTTTTTTGGGAAGGAAAGTATCGTCTCTTATAAAAAGGATTCTTAGATGGAAACACTTGAATTTTGTAACAAAATGTCATTTCAGATATGTTATAGTTGGTTTAAACTGGCTTCAAGCAGTCATTAAAAGGTGGTGGTCAGAACTATCATCCAAAACAGAAATTATAAGTGATGGGTGAGTATACCTTTAAAGATAAACTCATGCTGAAATTTTCTTCAGGAAAGCAGCTTGATTAAACTAGGTAATAACTTTATCCCATTTTCATCAGTGTGTGGTATTTATTCTCTTCATATTCAGAGAGAGACTAACTTAAGAGACGGTTCATTTGTGAAAACCACACCTGGAAGTTGAATTCCAGAGCCTACTGACCCCCTGTATCTCTTCTTCTGGCACAACCCTACCCTTCATTTTAGAAGAAAAACACAATAGCAGTTTAATCCTCCTATTCATTATATGAGTAAGGGACGGAAAAGAGATGCCCATAGTTGAATAAGGAATGGAGGCACCCTGCAGAGTCCTTTAGCATAGACATTAACCTGAAAGTCTGATGTCGATGTTTATAGTTCTAAAAACTATATTATTACTGCCCTGATGTGAAAATTGTGGGTATTCTACTAGAGTATAGCCAGATTATCATGAAACCACAGAAAAATACCTCCCAACAGTTTCCTTAAAGTCCATAATTTTGGGCCAGGCACGGTGGCTGGTGCCTGTCTGTAATCCCAGCACTTTGGGAGGCCAAGGCAGGCAAATCACTTGAGCTCACAAGTTTGAGCCAGCCTGGGCAACATGATGAAACCCCGTCTCTACAAAAAATACAAGAATTAGCCAGGTATGGCAGTGTGCGCCTGTAGTCCCAGCTACTCAGGCTGAGGCAGTTGGATCGCTTGAGCCCAGGAGGTGGAGGTTGCAGTGAGCCGAGATGACACCACTGCACTCCAGCCTGGGCAATAGAGCCAGCCCTGGTCTCAAAAAAAAAAAAAAAAAAAAAAAGGCCACAATTTCTTTTATAGGCTCTCAAAATTTTCTACTTCACACCCAAGCAATGTCCAAATGTTCCAAATGCCTGGTCATTTTCTTACCTGCTTTGACAACTAAATATTTTCTTTCTTTTTTTTTCAATCAAAATCAAGTACGAAATTTTATTAATTTTGGAATTGACAAAACATCTTTTCTTTTTTCCAAGAATTAATTAAATTGGAGGTGTATGGGGGTATTATGTGAATAAACCTTTAATTTTCATGGCTGACGTGTATTATTCTAAAAGTTATTTGACTTTTTTTAAAATTTCTCTCCACGTTCCCGAATGTTTTATTTCAAATAGCATCATTTTCTCCTGATAAATACCTGAAAAATTTTAGGATGGTTTTTATTATGCATATTTATGATGAAAGTTTATATCTTAATATATTTGCTTTCTCATTTTTTTTTTGTTTTAGAAATATAAAAATTTTAAAACAACAATTAAATGGATTATGGGAACAGGAAAACCATCTTACTTTGGTTCCAGGATATACTGGTAATATAGCTAAGGTAATCTATATTTAAGCTTATAAATTAAACATTAAAAATTAGAAATAATATTTTACATTTATTAATGAATTTTTCAAGTCTCTAGGCAGAATAATTTGGTACTGTTCTGATGTCTAAAGTCAATTTCATATTTGCAAATGCTTCAGGTCCTCTGGGTGTAACTGTGACCTTGGCAGCAAGCACAGGAATTGGCCATTGAACATGTTTCATGTACAGCCCCTGAAATGCTATGCTAGAGGATTTTTTTTTTTTTTGAGACGGAATCTTGCTCTGTCGCCCAGGCTGGAGTGCAGTGGCCGGATCTCAGCTCACTGCAAGCTCCGTCTCCCGGGTTTACGCCATTCTCCTGCCTCAGCCCCCCGAGTAGCCAGGACTACAGGCGCCCGCCACCTCGCCCAGCTAGTTTCTTTTTGTATTTTTTAGTAGAGATGGGGTTTCACCATGTTAGCCAGGATAGTCTCGATCTCCTGACCTCGTGATCCGCCCGTCTCGGCCTTCCTAAGTGCTGGAATTACAGGCTTGAGCCACCGTGCCCGGCCATGCTACAGGATATTTACAGAGGGTTTTAATCAGAGAAAAATATTTGAAAAAATTTTGAGAATCCAGTAAGGAAAGCATCAGAAAACAAGATGAGGAACTCAGGAAACAAGGGATAAGGAACACAATTAAATGGTTTTGGAGATTAATTTTTACTTTTGCTAATGTTATGCTTTTTGAGAAGGTAAACTATTTAAATCACAGTGAATTTGACTTTGGTCTTTATTGATTTATCTCTTAAAGGAAAAAGTAAAAATTGCTAGTTTGAAATTTAATATTTAAACTCCAGAAAACATTGGTAGTTAGGCCGAGCACAGTGGTTTACGCCTGAAATCCCAGCACTTTGGGAGGCCAAGGCAAGCAGATCACCTGTGCTCAGGAGTTTCAGACCAGCCTGGTTGGTGAAACCCCATTTCTACTAAAAATATAAAAAATTAGCTGGGTGTGATGGCGTATGGCTATAATCCCAGCTGCTCGGGAGCCTGAGGCAGGAGAATCGCTTGAACCCGGGAGGTGGAGGTTGTGGTGAGCCGAGATTGCGAGCCATTGTACTCCAGTTTGGGCAACAGAGTGAAACTCCGTCTGAAAAAAAAAGAAAAAACGTTGGTAGTTAAAAAATAATTGAAGAAAAAATTGTAATTCAGAAATACTTTTACTCTATTACTGGGCATACTGCTATCATAAATGGGCATTAGTCAGGAATATAAAAAGCATTCTTTGGTTTTAAATATATATATATTTCTATATATATATTTCTAAATATATATATATTTATTTATATATTTAGAAATGTATATATATTTCTAAATAAGAGGATTTATGTCATGGACCTAGTTACAAAATTTTTCTCGTAGACAAAACAACTACTTAGAATTCAGGGGAAAAATAAATACAATGCTAAGGGAAACAGAGGCTTGGGCAAACCCAGGTATCCTTGAGGGATAATCTGGTTTCTACTCCAAGATCATAAGTTCACATCTTACAAGAGACAGATGCTTTCAGGGAGTGAATCTAGCTGAGGGAAGAAAAGCAAATGGGAGTGATACCAACAGTGACCAACCAGAAGCTTATCTCCTATCAAAGTGACAGCCACAGAGGAACTTTGGCCATTGCTATGGAAGACCATGGCCCCCCTGCCAAAAAAATAAAAGGTCTCAGATACCTTCAAAAATAGAAGCAAAATGATATATCAACCAAGTTTGTTACCACCGTGTGGGATTTTACTCTATAGAACTGTTTTTTTGGTTTTTGTTTTTTCTGAGACGGAGTCTCACTCTGCCGCCCAGGCTGGAGTGCAGTGGCATGATCTCGGCTCACTGCAAGCTCCGCCTCCCGGATTCACACCATTCTCCTGCCTCAGCCTCCCGAGTAGCTGGGACTACAGGCATCCACCACCACGCCCGGCTAATTTTTTGTATTTTTGGTTGAGATGGGGTTTCACCGTGTTAGCCTCTTTGGTCTCTATCTCTTGACCTCATGATCTGCCCGCCTCAGCCTCCCAAAGCGCTGGAATTACAGGTGTGAGCCACCGTGCCTGGCCTATACAAATGAAAATCTTATAAACAAATCAATTTCCTAGGAGGTTTTTATTGTTGTTTTAGGTTTTTAGAGCATACATGACCAGTATTACCTTACTCTAAAGGGGTGTTGAATTCTCTATAGAACTAAAAAATGATTGTTCCTTATGACTGAAATTTACTTTCATTCAGAATCTTTTTTTTTTTTTTTTTGAAACAGAGTCTTGCTCTGTCACCCAGGCTGGAGTGCATTGTCGAAAGCTCGGCTCACTGCAACCTCCGCCTCCTGGGTTCAAGTAATTCTCCTGCCTCAGCCTCTCGAGTAGCTGGGATTACACACATGCCTGCCTAATTTTTGTATTTTTAGTAGAGAGAGGATTTCACCACGTTGGCCAAGCTGATTTCGAACTCCTGACCTCAAGTGACCCACCCACCTCCATGTCCCAAAGTAATAGGATTACAGGCGGGAACCACCACACTTGGCCACAGTCAGTTTTTTACAAAGGGAGAAGCTTTATTGTGAATATGACTTTAAGGTACCGTTTATTATTGAGGACAATATTGAGTGATTAAAAGTTCAATGTGAAGTTTCTTAAGTTATGATGAGACTTTATTACAAAATTAAACCATCAAATTAATTTGTAATTTTTTGAGTATAGAAATTGAAAGAAGAGGGCCGGGCAAGGTGGCTCATGCCTGTAATCCCAGCACTTTGGGAGGCCAAGGCAGGCAGATCATGAGGTCAGGAGATCGAGACCATCCTGGCCAACATGGTGAAACCCCATCTCTACTAAAATACAAAAAAATTAGCCGGTTGTGGTGGTGCATGCCTGTAGTCCCAGCTACTTGGGAGGCTGAGGCAGGAGAATCACTTGAACCCTGGAGGTGGAGATTACAGAGAGCTGAGATCACACCACTGCACTCCAGCCTGATGACAGAGCAAGATTCTGTCTCAAAAAAAAAAAAAAAAGAAATTGGAAGAAGAGGCTGTTGTCAAGCTGAGTTCAAGTGAATATAGCACTGATAGTAAACAGCACTGATAGAATTTCCGTGAATGTTAGCTATGAAAGCAGAGTTGTTTGAGCATAGGAGCTAACACATTCATTTAGCACTTAGCAAATACTTATTGAGCACATACTATGTGCCAGGCCCTGTGCTGAACAACTGCAGATAAAAGCACTGAACAAGACACATCTTTTACCCTCAAAAGGCCACAAAAGGAAACTAAGGCAAAGTAAGCAACAAGAAAAGAAAAGAAAATGGTTTGTTTTTGTGTGTATTTGCTGTACTGTCTAATGAAATGTTTTTGTTTTATCTTCTAAGGATGTAGATGCTTATTTATTACAGTTACATTGAAAGATTTCATCTACTAAAGAGCATTTGGTTTTTCAAAACATCCCTGAACTGTATAATTACAAAAAAAAAGTCTCGTCTGAGAACTGTGAACTGTGGAAGAAATCAAAACTATTTTTTCTTTTAAAAAACCACATAATGAAACCACTAATGAAATCCCAACAGTCTACTTCACATTGAAGTGGAAATATATCCAAAAGGAGCAGCTTCAATTTCATTGAGGTGAAAGTGCACTATGAAGATTTATTCACCTTTGCTGCATTTGGGAGTTATATGGTTATTTGGTAACATTAAGAACTACTGGATTTTAATGCAATCCTGCATAAAAATATAATTTATACTATGTGAAAAAGTAAGACAGGACTTATTACTAGGAACCACCAAGACCAATCATCATTAACTTTTTTAAGATTGTGTTTTATTAAAAAAAAAAAAAACACTTTAATGTGTGCAGCTATTTTCTTATGTTGAAAAGACTGAAAGTTTAAAACATGAAAAAATCAATATTAAACATTTTTTGTTCACACTGAGATACTGTGTATGTAAAATGCCTTAATTATTAATAAGCCAATATGTTATGATACCAATATCTGTTTTAAAAAACTAAAACCAACCATGCTTCTGGCATGATAAAATCATGGAATTAAATCAGGGGCCTACATTCTTGTAGAATGTTCTTGAAACACTCTCTGCACCATTTTTAAAACTTGATAATAGTTTTAGTATCTCTGATATTTTTTGCCAGAATCATCATGTCATGTACGTATGTGTTATCCCTATCTAAGGAAAAAGGTGAATATGTTTTTGTATGAATGTTTAACTGGAAGTGTCCATGGACTTGGCTAATTTATATTTACTTTTTATTGTACATAGATTTCTAATATTTTTCATTCCTGTATCATTTAAACTTCCTTCATTTGAGTAAATTGACTAAATATTTCTATTTTTTGCTTTTTTAAATTCTGATTTTGTATGAATTCTAATTCTTTTTCACTACATATGTTTTTTTAAAGAGTTACATACAGTGATTTAGAGTGGTTTACAGTTAATGCTGACCTTGTATTTTAAATTCCAACACTTTGTGTCACTACCTCCTCTAATGGTTAATATGATATGCTAGCAGACTGTATGAGGTCTTTTTTTAAAATACCATTTTTAGTGTCAGTGAACCAAATTCTAGAATGTCTTAACAGCTCTAAATCTTACTTGGCTGGAAGATGATTGGGGTTTAATACCACTGCTGGTGGTTCACACTTCATCCCATCCTTAATATGCCTGAGCCATCTGAGCAAAGGTTTTTAGTAATTGAATTTCTCTGCAGTAGTCCTTCAAGCACTTGAATGTAAACCTTTAGCATTTACCCGTTTAATGACTACTGATATGAATCACAAGCGAATTTCTTGCTTTAAAAAGTTATGTTTCACTGAGTTCTGGTTTTGTGTAGCTATATTTTATATCACTAGATATTCCTCACAGTGAACATGAATTGTAATAATTATTTCCTTAAGTCTTTAGATTAGAATAATTTCAGATTATTGCACTTCTGTGATTTGAGAAGGTGAGTTATTTAAGAGGCCGGTTTTCAGGACATGGGAATTTGAATTGTAAACCTGTTATCTCTGTGTAACTTTAACATGATAAAATATAACCTTTCCTTGTGCTTATTCCTGTAGTTATCACTGTCTTATATAACAGTTTGAACCAGTTAACTTGGTTGGAGTATGGTGCTAAAGAGGCTGTGGACAGGAGTTTGATGGTTTTGTAGGTTCGTTAACTTTACATACACACAAAATATTTTTATAGCTATTGATTTCACCTTCCCTCAGGTACCCATCTCACAAATTCAGGAAGACCTTATGTATAGCTTAGCATAAACCTTTCGTCTCAAATGGAAACATTACTCAAATAATGGGTATATGTGACTGTAGACTTTTAATCTAACATTTAAAATAATAGATTCAAAATAAGACATCTAAAATACTGTGTAATGTTTAGTTTCAAAGTATTAAGTAATATTACATCAGATATTTTTCGTATTTTTCTCTGGGTCAGATCATTGACTAAACTGCATCTTCAAAAATCAAACTTCAATAAATCAGACTTCAGAAAAATTAAGTGTAAGTACAAATGACATATAAGAACAGGTATTATATTGGTAACACGCCTAAATTTAGGTTTTTTGAAGGCATGTAGGTAATACCTTATCTTACATACTCAGAGCTATATAAGTCAGCAAAGTTTTTAGCTTACAAAGATTATTGAGTAGTATATACTCCTAATTTCTGTTCTTGGCCTTTGCAGTTTCCTTAATACCTGCCTCCCTCAGATATTGAATTGATTAGTATTAAGTGATTTTTAAGATTCTTGGATAAATGATATTAGATAAATAAGTATTTTTGAACACTTCTGTTGCTATTAAACCCTTTCATGCTACAGCATTTTCATTAGAACAGTGTTGATCTCCAGGAAGAGCCAAAGAGAGTGTTTACAAAGTTTTGGCTGTTGTATTGACCTAGATTAGGACAATTACTGTCTGTCATTGCTAATTTGTTGCTGTGCTGCTAAGCAGTATACAGAACGGAGGGACTACCCGAGGTCTCTATGCCTTCTTGGTCCTTCTATCTTAGGTGTTCTATGCTTGACTTGGCTAACTTTGCAAGTATAGGGGCAGGTAGTTTATTGAGGTGATAGAGGGTTATCAGATAATTTGCTTTTACTTGGGACAAAGTAGATAAGTTTTGTAATGGGTGATTGTGATGAGAATAATGGTTAAAAGTTAGGAAGTAAGTATCATTAGATGGCTTTTAAAATTAATATTTGGCAATGATTGCCAAAGGCAATTGACACTATTTACATGAATCTTGAGATGTGAGAATTGGGATGTAAGTATCTCTGTCCATTTGGGGGAATCACAGATACCAGCACTGAGCTCTTAAGGGCTCCTGAGGAATTAAATCCTAATGCCTCTAAATTTATTCAGCACAAGTCATGTCCTGACCTTAACCATGGTTGTGTGGGTTCAAAGCTAGGTTTCTGACCTTTGAAATAGTAGTTTTCTCAAACTTAGAACATTTCTATATTTTGCCAAGTTGTTCATATAATTAATATTAATGGATAACTAATTGGAGTAATGATTATTAGCTACTAACTGCTGATAATAGAAGTCATATTTAAATGCTTAGTTACTTAAGTTAGTCAAGGACTCTGGAAAAATAAGGTTTAAGTTAATAATTTCATCAGTCATTTCCAGTTATTTTATTGTTTAAGAACAAGATGGTAATGCAGTTGCCTTTGTTTATTTAAATAGAAAAAATTAAATTAGGAGAAAATGACCCAACTAGAGCGATGTATTTGGACACGCTACTTCTTATCTTTCAATATAGACTTCTATTTTCTGGATTACCATAGATGGAAATAGTATTACTGGACATATGTTGGTAGGTATTTACTTCTGTGTTTTTCTTTTTTTTTTAATTTCGAATACTTCTAGCTACAAAAATTGTCAAAACCTTTGCAACACACTATACCTCCCCCCCTTTTTTTTCTGTAACGGGATTACAGAATAAAAATTCAGGCCGAGCGCAATGGCTCACACCTGCAATCCCAGCACTTTGGGAGGCCGAGGCAGGCAGATCACCTGAGGTCGGGAGTTTGAGACCAGCCTGACCAACATGGAGAAACCTTGTCTCTACTAAAAATACAAAATTAGCCAGGCGTAGTGACACATGCCTGTAATCCCAGCTACTTGGGAGGCTGAGGCAGGAGAATCGCTTGAACCCAGTAGGCAGAGGTTGCAGTGAGCCAAGATAGCGCCATTGCACTCCAGCCTGTGCAACAAGAGCGAAATTCCTACTCCAAAAAAAAAAAAAAAACTATCCCTCCCTGAACACTATATGCTTCTAATTTTTCATCTACTTGATTGATTCAGTAATAGCACCAACTATAACAAAGAAAGTAAGTACTGCAAATCATATATCCAGTATACTAAGCCCATTTTCCAATGCTATATTTAAAACATGTAGATACTACAGTTTTCTCTGAGCCAAATCATTGACTTAATAGTATCTCCTAAAATCAAACTTCAATAAAATCTCAGTACAACTACAAAAAATATATATACCAAAGTATTTTATAGACAGTAATTGGTCATAAAAAACCAAAAGACATAGCTGCTCTGTACTAGTAATTTCATAAAAGGGGCCAAGGCGCAGTGGCTCCCACCTGTAATCCCAGCACTTTGGGGGGCTGAGGCAGGCAGATCATGAGGTCAAGAGATCAAGACCACCCTGGCCAACATGGTGAAACCCCATCTCTACTCAATACAAAAATTAGCTGGGCATGGTGGCACGCACCTGTAGTCCCAGCTACTTGAGCGGCTGAGGCAGGACAATCGCTTGAACTCAAGAGGTGGAGGTTGCATTGAGCTGAGATCACACCACTGCATTCCAGCCTAGCGACAGGACAAGACTCTGTCTCAAAAAATAAAAATAAAAAATAAAAAATTCATGAAAGGGCAGCCTCATAGCTGACAATACATTTTTCATAGCAAAGCTTGTTATAATTTCTTTTATATATAGAATTATTACTCTCTGAACTAAGAAGTTTTCAGATGGGAGATGCCAGGAGTCCAGATAAGGATTCACTCCCCAGATAGTATTAAGCTTTACAGTATATTCTGTATTTTCATTTAGATTTAAACCAGGATTTGTCTAAAAGATGTCCTGGACCTGGACCTGCCCAGGACAGTTGTGACACTGGATTTACACCAAAGGTACAGAGAGTTAACGCAAAGCGTTAACTTTTTCTAGGGTAAGAAAGAGTTGTCATGGGAGTCCTGGAATACACTGAATCACCAGAATGACTTGCTTCCGGAATTATTCTATTGTATTTATCCACAAAACCTGAAATGAGCCTGGATTTGAATTGGACCTCATTTTCCAGGAGTCAAGGGTAGAGTTAGCAGTCAGGCCCAGTGGCTCACACCTGTAATCCCAGCATTTTGGGAGGCTGAGGTGGGCAGATCACGAGCTCAGGAGTTTGAGACCATCCTGGCTAACATGGTGAAACTCCATCTCTACTAAAAATACAGAAGATTAGCTGGGCATGGTGGCGGGCGCCTGTGTTCCCAGCTACTCAGGAGGCTGAGGCAGACGTTGCAGTGAGCCGAGATAGTACCACTGCCCTCCAGCCTCAACTACAGAGTGAGACTTCGTTTCCAAAAAAAAAAAAAAAAAATTATCATGTACATTATTCATAGTTTCCTTTTTTTTTTTTTTTTTTTTTTTTTTCGTTAACGGAGTCTCGTTCTGTCACCTAGGCTGGAGTGTGGTAGCACAATCTCGGCTCACTGCAAGCTCAGCCTCCTGTGTTCATGCCATTCTCCTGCCTCAGCCTCCCGAGTACCTGGAACTACAGGCACCCGCCTCCACGCCCAGCTAATTTTTTTTGTATTTTTTTAGTAGAGACGGGGTTTCACCATGTTAGCCAGGATGGTCTTGATCTCCTGACCTCATGATCTGCCCACCTTGGCCTCCCAAAGTGTTGGGATTACAGGCATGAGCCAGCACGCCTGGCTAGTTTCCATTTTTTTTTAACTTACTAAGTTAATAA
Organism: Piliocolobus tephrosceles; assembly: GCF_002776525.5. Taxonomy (NCBI): domain Eukaryota; kingdom Metazoa; phylum Chordata; class Mammalia; order Primates; family Cercopithecidae; genus Piliocolobus; species Piliocolobus tephrosceles. Next base: position 154,147,880 of record NC_045439.1, read on the forward strand.
ACAGCAAAGCAAATCAACAGAAAACTAATACTCTTCTATTTTTTTTTTTTTTTTTTTTTTTTTTTTTTTTGAGACAGAGTCTCACTCTGTTGCCCAGGCTGGAGTGCAGTGGCCGGATCTCAGTTCACTGCAAGCTCAGCCTCCCGGGTTCACCCCATTCTCCTGCCTCAGCCTCCTGAGTAGCTGGGACTACAGGCGCCCGCCACCTCGCCCGGCTAGTTTTTTGTATATTTTTAGTAGAGACGGGGTTTCACCATGTTAGCCAGGATGGTCTCGATCTCCTGACCTCGTGATCCGCCCGTCTGGGCCTCCCAGAGTGCTGGGATTACAGGCTTGAGCCACCGTGCCCGGCCTCTTCTAATTTTTTGAATTAAAATATTTTGTGATTGTCTTTGTTTGGTTTTGTCATTTAGGAGCTTTTTAAAGTGATGATAAAATTAGTTTTTTAAAGATAGCTGCACATAAATTTAGTTACGGGCGGGGCAGCTCACACCTGTAATCCCAGCACTTTGGGAGGCCAGGGCAGCCTGATCACTTGAGGTCAGGAGTTAGAGACCAGCCTGGCCAACATGGTGAAACGCCAACTCTACCAAAAATACAAAAATTAGCCAGGCGTGGTGGCAGGCCCTTGTAGCCCCAGCTACTCTGGAGGCTGAGGCAGGAGAATCGCTTGAACCAGGGAGGTGGAAGTTGCAGTGAGCCAAAATTGTGTCACCACACTTCAGGATGTGCGACAGAGTAAGGCCCTATCTAAAAAAAATATATATATATATATATACAGCAATGAAAAGAAATCTAAAATGTTAGGCGTTTAAGAAAATCCAATAGTATTGATTTAGGACCATGTTATTGGCATAGTCTGATAATCAGCCATTTCTGCTGTGTTAGGCTCCATTTTGTAGTTAATAAGTACGACTGCATTCTACAAATCTCCAAGATATGAAATGCAAAAGATAGTTTTGAAAGTTTCTGAAGACTTCTGTGTAGAAATTATACTTTGACAAACTATTCAAACTACGGTTCTCCTTAAATTTCATCAGTTATTTAAATATTGACAAGTTGGCGGGGCGCGGTGGCTCAAGCCTGTAATCCCAGCACTCTGGGAGGCCCAGACGGGCGGATCACGAGGTCAGGAGATCGAGACTATCCTGGCTAACACGGTGAAACCCCGTCTCTACTAAAAATACAAAAAACTAGCAGGGCGAGGTGGCGGGCGCCTGTAGTCCCAACTACTCGGGAGACTGAGGCAGAAGAATGGCGGGAACCTGGGAGGCGGAGCTTGCAGTGAGCTGAGATCCGGCCACTGCACTCCGCCTGGGCAACAGAGCGAGACTCCGTCTCTAAATAAATAAATATTGACAAGTTTAGAATTAATAAAAGCTACAGTAATTATAATGATGTGCTTGGTGTCGTCTTCAAGAGAGTAGCTAATGTTTTATAATAGTATTACGTCATGTATATTAAGATTTGCTTGGACACATGATAGACTTTTATAATTGGAAATAAGTGAATACAGTATGACTTTCTTCTGTATCTATATTAGGTAGTGGGACCTAACAGATTTTTGAAAATATAAGTTGATGTGGAAGAACTCATAAGTTTTGTGTTTAAATGACATGAAACTTAGTGCTTCTTTAGAAACAATGCAACTGTTGAGTAGTGTGATATTTGAGAAACTGCATTATATCTTTGAAATCAAATACTTTAAAATATATTTATAAGATGTACACAGCTTCCATGTGCTCCTTGTAGCAGCTGGCACATTCACATTTGTCATAACACACGTGGCATGAATTTCAAGTCTGCTACTTTTTTTTTTTTTTTTTGGAGACAGAATCTTGCTCTGTCACCCAGGCTAGAGTGCAGTGGCACGATCTCAGCTCACTGCAACCTCCACTTCCCGGGTTCAAGTGATTCTCCTGCCTCAGCCTCCCGAGCAGCTAGGACTATAGGCACACACCACCATGCCCAGCTAAATTTTGTATTTTTACTAGTGATGGGTTTCACCATGTTAGCCAGGCTGGCCTCAGACTCCTGACCTCAGGCAGTCCACACACCGCGGCCTTCTGAAGTGCTGGGATTACAGGTGTGAGCCAGCATGCCCACCTGGCCCGTTATTTTTGTCTCTTAATTAGTCATTTGTTTCATCTTTTCTTTTAAGAAAAAAGCAACAGTTGACTATATAGCGGGAAGAGCTTCCTCCAGTACATTCCAGTAATGTTTATTAGCAGTTCTGTGAGTAAGTTGTAACACAACCATTATAAGCCAAGTGTTAAAGATAACAAACATATTTGGTTCAACATTCAACAAGTAGGTTGTAAGTAGCAGCTACAACTTAATTGTATATTTAAGTTGTATATAAAGAACAGAGCCTCAGGGAGCATGGGGAAAAAAACAGAACCTCAAAATTAAAGATAAATCTATGGAATTTTTTTTCTTCAAGTTAATAAATCTCTTTTCTTGTTAGTCATTCTGATAATACAGCTCTCTAAAGTCATATTTCAGGTTTCCCAAAACTTTTATTGGAAAATTAATAGTTTTATGTCCCAACTAATGTTGATAGGTGTGATTGAGAGTATGTCTAAATTTCTCTATTTATTGCATGTCCTTGTTTCTAGATGATAAACACAGGCATTGAGCTGCCAGATACTTGGTCTGTAATAAAATGTCACCAAGTTGAGGTAGTGAGGCTCTCCATAATAAACAGATTACTTGCTATATACTTGTTAGTGTTAAGTGCAAAGGTAAGGTGCAGTCCCTACCCTCAGAAAGTTGTTTTAAAATACTAAATGTATTATGTTTCTAAAAGCATACTATTTTGGAAAAGACTTTGAAAGCTTTAGTTCTAACTTACAGTTTTAGGAAGATCCAGATCTAAGCAATTTCAAACTCAAATGTAAAATATAGTATTGCATGTCATAAAACCAGTTTTTTCTTTATATAGTATGTTACTTTTTTCTCCATGACTGGCTACAGAAGGAAGCTATTTGCACCACTATCAATAGGACCCTCAGACCTTTATAATCAAAACTCAAGTAATAATCAGGTTTAATAGAGAGTTTTGTACACCATGGCCGTCCCTGTTTATTTCTAAGTTAGATATATGATATTCATACTTATATATTCATTGTCCATACTGTGATGTCTTCTGAAAACAATAGCATCCAGTGGACTAAGGTACAACTTTCAAGGGCACTTTGTCTTAGGTTCTTTCTTCCTTCCCTACACATTGTGACTTGTAGAATGGGTAGCTGCTGGGAAGTTTTCCCTGCAAGAACTTGACGTGGAAAATTTCTGATTGCATCATTTCCAAATCATCTTTTTTCTTGGCTATAAATTTCAAAAATTGTTAAATATCTTAATGTTCTTTGGCATCACACCATTATTTTCACTGAAATGATGACTATCTTGTTTAACCATTAATACCTTTAAAGCCAGAGATGTTCCATTGGAGAAACTAATTAAAATTTAAACATTTGCTAAGGCCGGGCGCGGTGGCTCACGCATGTAATCCCAGCACTTTGGGAGGCCGAGGTGGGTGGATCACGAGGTCAGGAGATCGAGACCATCCTGGCTAACACAGTGAAACCCCATTGCTACTAAAAATACAAAGAAACTAGCCAGGCGTAGCGGCGGGCGCCTGTAGTCCCCAGCTACTCAGGAGGCTGAGGCAGGAGAATGGTGTGAACCCAGGAGGCAGAGCTTGCAGTGAGCCGAGATCTCGCCACTGCACTCCAGCCTGGGGGCAGAGTGGAGATTGTCTCAAAAAAAAAAAAAAAAATTGCTAAAAAAAAAAAAAATAAGTATTTCTACTTCTTTTATGATAATTTGCTTTTTTATTTTCTTCTACATGCTGTGTACATCCTTGTTCCTATTTAATTTAGATTCTAAGTCCACTAGACTATACACCCTTCAGTGCTTGTGTCCTGAGTTATATTGAGTAAATAGCTACTTGGTAAATTCTAAGTATTGGTTTTTAATTGTTTCTTCAGGAGTTGTTGCAGCAACATTCTTTCTAAATTGCTACTTTTGGCTCTTCAGGAAAAAGTGACATTTTAATTATAAATGATACACAAAAGCACAACTATAGACAGAGCTCCTTTGGGCTTGTTTTTGGGGGTTTCGTGTTTGTTTTGCTTTGTTTTAATAAAGACAGGGTCTTGCTATATTTCCCAGGCTAGTCTTGAACTCCTGGCCTCAAAATATCCTCCCACTTCAACCCACCAAAATGTTGAGACTACAGGCATGAGCCACTGCACCCAACCACCATCATTTTTTACAGAAAGAACTTTATATGTAAATTATGTAAAATCGTAGCCTTTAAATATACCCATGTCTCACTCCTCTTCTCTGTGTTATAAAATACTATTACCCGGTGAAATTGACATTGTACAGTGCTTATGCAGTGACTGGACTGTATTCCTAATGCACAAGATGAAAACGTGTCAAAAGCACTCCCTTTTTTATGGGTGTGTGTTCAGCCTAGAAGAAATACATTCCCTTAACTGTCTCCAACGAAATTACTGAACTTTTAACTCCAAAGTTGCATATGTCCTGGGTATTTATTTGAGTTTTTCCTTTTAAGGAATCAGAAGGAAGCTCTTCCTTAGCACACGCAGAGTCATAAATACTGTAACACGGGAGGAAAGATACTGGTACAGGATTAGGGGACCCTGAGTTTTAAACACTGAAAATCGAGGCTCAGAGATTATCTGGTGAAGTCGTTTTATGTACTTGGATTATGAGAAATGAGTCTGACTTCAGCTCAACATCCCAAAATAGTAATAGGCCCTATTCTACAATAATAAAGTCCTCAATATACTGTACAACTTCTGCTTTGACACCACAGTGGAAAATTATCTTAAAATTATGCCAAATGTGGAGACATTTAGATTTTATGTCATCTGAAGCCCTTTTTATATTCCTGAAGGCTGGCCTAGAAGCTGAACTAAATCCTTAATCCTTTACAAACTTAAGCTCTTTCACTATAGCCTGACCTGCCCCTTTTTGTATACTTAAGATATTAAAGATCTCAGTAAACATACAACAGCTAGTTAATTATAAGTTTTGAATTTCTGTATTTATAGAAACATTGCAACACTTTATTTGGAACAGCATTCAATGAATGCATTGCCTTCTAAAGGGATTTACTGAATCACTTGATCTAGTTTGTGATCCATTCAGCACTTTCACAGAACTTAAACTTGTGTGTGAAGCATCAGCACAGCTGTAGTTGGATTCCATAAGCACAGTTTTTTACTCCTACATTCAAATCTTGATTCCTACTCATGAGCTTTTTCAGCATTTTATACCTGTTTACTCAAAACAACTTGCCTAAGTCAGAGCTTTACAATAATCAGTGATTTTTTTTTTTGTCCTCACCCTTTATTTTTCTCTCAAGAGTTAGTGTTTGATTGCAGCTTTACATCAATAAACATTTTTCTGATTACTTGACTTCTTGATGTTGTACATATATGTGTTATTTCTGCAATCAAAGATAATGCTAAAGAACACAGACATTTCACCCTTTCTAGAAAGAAGCCTTTGCTGTAATTGAGAAGAAAAAGGTTTTCTGGAGATTTATAATAATAGCTAACACCGAATACTGGCGGGTAGTGATCTGAGCACTTGTATTAACTCCTTTTGTCTTCACAGCCACCATATGGTAGGTAGTATGGTTGTCCTTAAGAAATGAAAGTTCAGAGACTGTAACTGATTTGCCCAAGTTTATACAGTTAATAACTGTAGGCCGGGCGCGGTGGCTCAAGCCTGTAATCCCAGCACTTTGGGAGGCCGAGGCGGGCGGATCACGAGGTCAGGAGATCGAGACCATCCTGGCTAACCCGGTGAAACCCCGTCTCTACTAAAAAATACAAAAAACTAGCTGGGCGAGGTGGCGGGCACCTGTAGTCCCAGCTACTCTGGAGGCTGAGGCAGGAGAATGGCGTGAACCCGGGAGGCGGAGCTTGCAGTGAGCTGAGATCCGGCCACTGCACTCCAGCCCGGGCGACAGAGCGAGACTCCGTCTCAAAAAAAAAAAAAAAAAAAATGTCAAAGCAGGCAGCCTGACTCCAGAGTTTATGCTCTTAACCATTCAGTTATGTTCTAGGATAACTTAAAGAAGGGTGGAGGTGGAGCAGTCTTAGCAATATTTGTTGTTTGTTTGTTTAAGATGGAGTTTCGCTCTTGTTGCCCAGGCTGGAGTACAGTGGCACCATCTCAGCTCACCGCCACCTCCACCTCCCGGGGTCAAGCGATTTCTTCTGCCTCGGCCTCCCAAGTAGCTGGGATTACAGACATGCGCTACCATGCCCAGCTAATTTTGTATTTTTAGTAGAGACGGGGTTTCTCCATGTTGATCACACTGGTCTCGAACTCCTAACCTCAGGTGATCCACAAGGCCTCAGCCTCCCAAAGTGCTGGAATTACAGGCGTGAGCCACCGTGCCCAGCAACAATATTTGACCTTTGTTTTTTTGTTTGTTTGTTTTTGAAATGGAGTCTCACTGTCACCCAGGCTGGAGAGCAATGGCACAATGTCGGCTTCAGGGTTCAAGTGATTCTTCTGCATCAGTCTCCCGAGTAGCTGGGATAACAGGCGCCCGCCACTACGCCCAGCTAATTTTTGTATTTTTAGTAGAGACGGGGTTTCACCATGTTGGCCAGGCTGGTCTCAAACTCTCGACCTCACGTGATCCACCCGCCTTGGCCTGCCCAAGTGCTGGGATACAGGTGTGAGCCACAGCTCCCGGCCAGTGTTTGACCTTTGAATATGTTGCTTCACTAAGTAGGCATTACTGTCACCCTCAACATAGGTAAATTTTGTATTTCTTCAAATGTTTTATTCTCTCAGGATATGTGTCTAATATTTGTTTCTTTTGCATGATACATGTTAAACTTTATATGAATGTTTTAATCTGTTTCTACCATGTCTCAGATGTTCTTGATAGGAATATTTTTACAGTATTTAAAATATATCTTAACGTGTTCATTCCTGCTTTATTAATACTTTTAACCATGTATCTTGGCTACTGAAGCACCATACCAATTCATTCCTGTGGTGTGCCTTTTGAACTGTAAGTGGAACAGGAAAAAGTTTCACTTAAAACGTATTTTGCTAAATTTAACAAGAAATCAAATGTATTTCCTGCTTATATTTTTTTCTTACTGCAGAGGTTTTAGTATATACCAAACTCCTTTGCATCAAAATGGCAAAAATCTAATCTGAGGCTTATAATATTTTGATACCCTAATAAAGGTAAGCAAAACCATTTAAGAAAATTGATGTTAAAATAACCCAAATAAGCCTGTGTCTTAAGGTAGACAAAAGAAACAATTATGTTGCTTTTGTATTTAATAATTGTTTCTTTTGTATTTAAAGTAGTTTCTCTTTACTAGAGTTTACTAGATAATTTGTCTCATTGTACATTCTTTGTATATGTGGAAGGTATTCATTAGTGTAACCATAAAGCAGAAAATCTGTAACACAGTAATATGGAAAGCTCTTTCCTCATTATGTTTGTAAATAGGGCACCCTAAAGTAAGAATAACAACATGAAAATAAGATTCCTAATCTGAAGGTAAAGTTAAGAAATGATACTGTCTTCCTTCCTAACCTTAATTTCTTAAATTTGAAGGCTTACACTTTTCTCCCCGCCCCACCACCACCACCAATAGTAGTATTAAAATGAACAGGAGGTGAATTTCCTGGGAAATATATTGCCAAGGATACATGTTTCATCAGTGGCGTCTAGGATTTCACAAAAGGCTGTCTCCTTTGATCATGGGAAGCTTCAGGATGAAGAATCAATTAACAACATGTTTCAGTTTTCCAGCTCATCCTCCAAAAGTGAGCCTGGAGACTGTGCTCTGAAGTTACATTTCAAGACTCGTTTCCTTACCCTCTCCTCTTTTTATCTGGATGCTATTTTCTGGTATGCTAGGTGTTAGGTATACAAAAGTCAGAGTTGTCCTCTGCCCTTAAGCAGTTTACAACTTTAGTTGGAATAGTGTATTAGGCTCAACAGTGGAGGGGGATGGAGGACTTTCTGAGCTCCCAAAGGAAGAAACATAAACCAACTGTGGAAAAAGAAACCAGGAAGAAAAGATTCACAGAGGTATCCCAAGTTAAAGGGAGATGAGAATGAGCTAGCTAGTTGGAGGAAAGGAAGCCCCAATACAGTAACCAGTGTGTCTGAAGGCTTGCAAAAGTTACGTTGGAAGGTGACAGGAGTATACATTGGGCCAGTTAGTAAACATTTTGTGAGCTTTGATTATACTATTCCAAGTTCTTATATTTGAATCAATATTTGATTATTCAAAACAAGTAAATTTTGTGAAAGTCTTGTCTTTCAGACAACTCATTCTGGCAGTAGTGTAAAAGAGGAATTGCAGGGGATTCAATGGAAGCAGAAAGCTCTGTTAGAAGTCTATGAGGATAAGTCCAGGCCAGTAGGTGTGAGGCCCTGAACTAAAGCAGAGGCAGTGGAATAGATAGGAAAGAGGTTAAGGTGGGCATTGTATAATAAGTGAATGATTGGTGTTCCAGTTATCTATCTAGCTGCACCCTAAAACATTGGCATATATGCAAGATTGCAGAAGACAAGGACAACATAGAAAAATTTATTGTATTTCTATACGGAAGCAATGAGCAGACTGAAAATGAAATTAAGGAAGTGATTCCATTTATAATACCAAAAAAAAAAAAGGAATAAATTTAACAAAAGCAGTGCAAAACTTATATTTTGGAAACTACAAAACATTGTTGAAAGAAAATAAAGAAGACTTAGAAAAGTGGGAAAACATCCCACGTTAATGGCTTGGAACACTTCATATTAACATGCTAGTACTCCCAAAATTGACCTGCAGATTCCATGCAATCCCTGTCAGAATTACAGCTGACTTAGCAGAAATCAACAAACTGGTCGTAAAACTCATGGAAATGCAAAGGAACTAGGATAGCCAAAACAATTGAGAAAAAAAAAATTGAAGGACTCACACTCCTGATTTCAAAACTTACTACAAAACTATAGTAATCAAGACAGTGATAGTGGTGTAAGAACAGACATATATGTCAATAGAACAGAATTGAGAGAGTCAAAAAAGCCCTCACATTTGTGGTCAGATGATTTTCCTCAATGGTGCCACAATAAATGGGGACATAATTGTCCTTTCAGAGATGATAATTGCTGGAACAATCAAACATCTACATGTAAAAGAGTGAATTTAGACCCCTCACATGTAAACAAAAATTAAAATGAATCAGAGATCTAAGTGTAAGTGCAAAAACTATAAAACTCTTAGAAAAAAACATAGGTTTAAATCTTTGTGACCTTGAATTAGTCAATGTTTCTTAGATATGACAGCAGAAGCATAAGCAACCCAAAAAAGATAAATGGGGTCAGGTGCAGTGGCTCATGCCTGTAATCCCAACACTTTGGGAGGCCAAGGTGGGTGGATCACTTGAGGTCAGGAGTTCGAGACCAGCCTGGCCAACATGGTGAAACCCCATCTCTACTGAAAATACCAAAATTAGCCAGACATTATAGTGGATGCCTGTAATCCCAGCTACTCAGGAGGTAGAGGCAAGAGAATCCCTTGAACCACGGAGTTGGAAATTGCAGTGGGCCAAGATGGCATGACTGCACTCCAACCTGGGTGACAGAGTGAGACTCCATCTCAAAGGAAAAAGAAGGCCGGGCGCGGTGGCTCAAGCCTGTAATCCCAGCACTTTGGGAGGCTGAGACGGGTGGATCATGAGGTCAGGAGATCGAGACCATCCTGGCTAACACAGTGAAACCCCGTCTCTACTAAAAAATACAAAAATCTAGCCGGGCGAGGTGGTGGGCGCCTGTAGTCCCAGCTACTCGGGAGGCTGAGGCAGGAGAATGGCGTAAACCCGGGAGGCAGAGCTTGCAGTGAACTGAGATCCGGCCACTGCACTCCCACCTGGGCGACAGAGCGAGACTCTGTCTCCAAAAAAAAAAAAAAAAAAAGATAAATTGGACTTTCTCAAAATTAAAAGTTTTTGATAAAGGACTTGTATCTAGAATATATGTAAAGAGAGCTACTACATTTGTATAAAGAGCTGTTTATACTACATGTATATAAAGAACTACTCAATAATAAAAAGACAACACAACTGTAATACGGACAAAGACTCTGAATAGGCAGTTCTCCAAAGAAGATATAGGTGACCAATAAGCACATGAAAAGGTGCTCAACATCATTTGCCATCAGGGAAGTGCAAACCAAAACTGCAGTGAGATACCACTTCACACCCACTAGGATGATTCTCAACAAAAAGACTGATTATAACAAGTGTTGGCAAGGATGTGGGGAAATTGGAATCCTCATACATTGCTGGTGGGAATGTAAAATAGTGTAGTCACTTTGGAACATAGTCTAATAGGTACTCAAATGGTTAAACAAGGTTCCCATATGATTTAGCAATTTCACTTCTAGATACCCAAGAGAATACCAAGAGAAATCAAAACGTGTTCACCCTAAAACTTGTATATGAATGTCCAAACCAGAATTATTTATGATAGTCAAAAGATGAAAAACACCCAAATGCCCATAAGTGATTAATGGAAAGATAAAATGTATATTCAATGGAATATTATTTGTCAATAACAAGGAATGAAATACTATACATGCTACAACATGGTGAACCTTTAAAACGTTATGCTAAGTGGAAGAAGCCAGTCACACGGGACCACACTGTATGATTCCATTTATATGAAATGTCCGAAATAGGCAAACCTGTACAGACAAAAACAGCAGATTAATGGTTGCCTAAGGATATATGGATGGGAAAATTGGGGAGTGACAGCTAAGGGGGCATAGAATTGGGGGGTAATGAGCGTGTTCTAAAATTGTGATGGATACACAACTGAATATATTAAAAGCCATTGAATTGTATACTTTAGATAAGTGAATTCTATGGCATGTGAATTATGTCTCAATAAAGCTATTTGAAAGAAAAACTTAATGGCAGATTGGGCATGGTGGTTCATGCCTGTAATCCCAACACTTTGGGATAACTTGAGTCTAGGAGTTAAAGGCCAGCCTGGGCAGCATAGCAAGACCCTGTCTCTTTAAAAAAAAAAATTAAAATTAGCTGGGCAGGGTGGTGAGCAACTGTATGTACCCCTAGCTACTTGGGAGGCTGAGGTGAAGGATCGCTTAAGCCCAGGAGTTTGAGCCTGCAGTTTGAGTTATAATTGGTTTTGGTGGGTGTTTGTGCACTACTGAGACAGAAAAGTGCTACAAATTAGTGTTTCCTGGTTTGAGTATTAGAGCAAGGAACAAAGAAAAATAGAATGGCATCAGAATTCTCTCTAAAAAAGGGGCTGCAATCATTTTGTGCTTAGTTTTGTTTTTTTTTTTTTTTTTTTTTGGCTGAGGTTTTAACGTAAGGATTAAGCTGTTAGGGTGCTTCTCTCCCTGAGACGGCAGAATGAAAATTGAGACAAGAACATTCTCCTGCTGCAGTCAGGCAGCCCTCTGCCAGCCTGTTTCCTGAGGATTCCCAGGTTCCCATCACCATGTGACCTACTCCAGCAGAGGAGTGAAGGATGGTAGTCAGAAGTGTCACAGCACCATGAAAAGCCCAGGGATCTGTCATTTACTTTTCAAGAAGAGTAATTATAATTTAAATACTTTAAATGACATGTTTTTGGAAGGGGAGAGGCACCTGAAATAAGCATATTTAGGGGCCCTCTGGCAACTCTTTTTTGTTCATATTGAGGATGAAATCCTTTGGGTTGAGCTGTTTAGAATCTACTACTTCACTTTTTCTGTCTATATCAACACAAAGGTTTGGGAAAGTACAAACTCCAAATCAAATTTTCAGGTGTATTGTTGCTGACAGACTGTTACACGCATAAATGCTGTTATGTAAAATCATGCCTTCATAGAAAACAGACAAAACAGACCCCATCACATGTTCCTGCTGCATGAGGCTTTGTGTGCTCCATTGGAAGATACACTTTTTTTTTTTTTTTTGAAACAGAGTCTCACTCTGTCACCCAGACTGGAATGCAGTGGTGCAATCTCAGCATACTGCAAGCTCTGCCTCCCGGGTTCACGCCATTCTCCTGCCTCACCCTCCCAAGTAGCTGGGACTACAGGCACCCGCCACCACGCCTGGCTAATTATTTTGTATTTTTAGTAGAGATGGGGTTTCACCATGTTAGCCAGGCTGGTCTCGATCTCCTGACCTTGTGATCCGCCCACCTCGGCCTCCCAAAGTGCCGGGATTACAGGCATGAGCCACCGCACCCAGCCACACATTTTTTGTTTTAAGTAAAAAATAGTATAAAGCATGTGAGTGGAAGGAGTGTGCTTGTGTGTGTTGCTTTTGTTTATGTTGTTCTTTTTGCTGGCTGCAGCTGGTTAAGTGTTGATTACTTCAGTCTGAAGGAACCTGGGAAAACATGATCTTTGCACTTAGGCTAGTAGTTCAGGCAATATATATCAAATACCACATTTGTTCAAACACTTTATAAGCTTTCTGTGAACAGAATACCTTTGTTGTTATCTACTAATTGAATAGTTTTATTACATTGACGAAACTACTGTGTTCCTCATATTTTACAGTTAGTTGGGAATAGATAGGCTTTAACGGGATACGGGGAGAAAGCATCAATAGCTAGCATAGAAAACGAAGAGCCCATCACTCTTCAGCTTTACTCAGTCTGCTCAGATTTAATGATACCAACTTACTGCTGCTAGTGACCTACCTGGAACTTCCTGGCACCTTATATGGTTTTAATAATTTCAGGAATTACTGTATGTTACTTTTTTTTTTTTTTTAAGAAGTAGGGTCTCTGTGTCACCCAGGCTGGAGTGCACTGGTGTAATCATAGCTCATAGCTCACTGCAGCCTCAAACTCCTGGACTCGAGGGATCCTCCAGCGTCAGCCTCCTGAGTGGCGGGGACTGCCCAGCTAGTATTTGTTTTGTTTTGTAGAGACAGGGTCTCGTGTTGCCTAGGCTGGTCTCGAGCTCCTGGACTCAAGCAATCTTCCCGCCTTGGCCTCCCGAAGTGCTGAGATTACCATTTTGAGCCACTGTGCCTGGCCACTAGCCTCTTGTTGTTCTTGGCTTTGCTTTCTACCCTCATCTCATCTCAACATCACACACGTACATCCTCCACGGTGTGCCAGGGTACTCTTGGGCCATTTGGTTGGACACACCCTGCAATTTCATTCTAGGCCTTCAAACTTACTGTTTTTTTCTGCGGAGAACACTCACTCCTGTCTCTGCCTTTTTCCTTCATCCATCCTCCCACCTTCTCTCAAAATAACTCTGTCTTGAATCTTCAAGTCTTAGCTTGTTCTTCCCTTCAAATTTTCGTGCTCGGTGCTCCTTCTTTGTGCTCTGAGTGTATCCTGTTCTTCCCCCATCATTGTACTTTAGTATAATCGGCTATACTAAATTTTACTTATTTACCTGTCAGTAGCCTCTTAGGTAGGATCAGTGTTTGTCTAACACTCCATTGTAACTCCAGCTCCCTGCTCTGTGCAACCTAAATATAGTAAGAAATGTTCAATAAAAATTTGTTGAATAAATGCAGAAACAAAGGAATAAAGAGCTGCTGGGTGTTTATACTAAACTAGAATATTCAGACAAGACCCAGGTACCTGTTCCTATCAGTCATTCATCCTTCTTGGCTGTAGCCACCAACCAACACCTGTTTTTCTATCCAGAGAAGATTCATTCTGTAACAGAATTCCTGTAACAGGACCCTGCCATGCTGTCAGCATATCTGCAAACCCTCTGTTACTGCCATTAGGATTCACTCCTTCACACATGGATCATTAATTGTAAGACTGCATATTTTGTTGCAGAATTAATGTAAGGTACTTACTCTGTATTGGTAGCCAGCACAGTACACTTCACAGTTGCATTGTTCCATAGATGTGTGCTGATAATTATAACACCCCAGGGATCTCCAGCAGCTCATCAGGATCTCTGCCAGTAGATCTTGCATGAAAGCCATTGTCCTCACCATATTGGTTATGCCTCTGACCAGCTCCCACAGAAGGGCAAAAGTGGGAAGCTGAGCGACTCTATCATCAGCACTGTCCGCCTCTGTTCAGAGACTTTACTGCTGACGTCTAGGATGTTTCTGTCCTCGCCTCACCCCTACCCTTACCCATTTGGAATCATAAAGTAGGAAATAAAAAGTTGTTCTTATAGATAAAAATTAAGGACCTTTGAGAACCAGAGTTGCATAAGTCTAGGATAGGGCAATTGAGTTTCTCCACTGGAAATGTAGTTGAAGATTCTTTATCTGAAAATTGTTCATTTTAATGTAATAGGTCAGAGCACTATAACTAAAAAACTATGGTTAATGCTGTTTGCTGATTACTATTACCACTTTTCAGTCTGGTACTATAGACATGTGTCTTCATCACCATAAGACTAATTTTTTTTTTTTTTAAAGCATTCTGGTTTTGAGGGATAACTTTGGTTTAGGATATAAAACCAGTCTCCTAAATCTTTTATTTACATAGCTTGTGACTGCTGTGTCTCCTAGAATATGAAACAGGTGGCCATCTCATGCCATTCATTTTCTTCTGTAAAATGATCTCCCTATATGATATGGAAGCATTTTTCCAAGTAAATGATATAAACACATTAAGAATGAAAGAGACTAAATATAATTACTTACTTTAAAATAGATAAAACATTTGTTTGTAGTGTGTATAATATACACACTTGTATGTTTCACCCTTTCTGGAACAAATATATTGCCACAGAAAGCTTAATATGTTCATATTAAGTTGATCCTGTTTCTAATCCTGCATTAATCACAGGAAAGTCACACTGAAATCATCTAGTAGTTAGTCAACATAATAATAGTTCCTTTTTTTTTTTTTTTTTTTTTTTTGAGACAGGGTTTCACTCTTGTTGCCCAGGCTGAGTAATGGTACGATCTCAGCTCACTGCAACCTCCACCTCCCGGGTTCAAGTGATTCTCCTGCCTAAGCCTCCCAAGTAGCTGGGATTATAGGCACCTGCCACCACGCCTGGCTAATTTTTGTATTTTTAGTAGAGACGGGGGTTTCACCATGTTGGCCAGGCTGGTCTCGAACTCCTGACCTCAGGTAATCCACCCACCTCGGCCTCCCAAAGTGCTGGGATTACAGGTGTGAGCCACCGCGCCTGGCTGATAGTGCCATTTATTGATTGCTTTTCACTTGCCTATGGCTGTGGTAGGTGCCTTATTTACATTCTCTCATTTAATCCTCATACAACCCTGGGAGGTAAATAAGTACTCTAGTTCCTTTTTCCAAATGCAGAAACTAAGGCTCAACATGAAGCCACTTGGACAAGGTCTCACTGCTAGTAACTGACACAGCCAGGATTCAAACCCTGGTTTCACCCCAAAGCCTGTGTGCGTGTTCTTAACCCCTGCACTATTTTAATTGTTGAGTCAAAGCTAGACAGAAATGTGTTAGTATTGTGATAAATGAACATACAATTTCTGCTTCTGGAAAGTTGCTAATGACTGATAGCCACAAAGGAAGCACTATGCTTTGTTTTCTAGACTACTTATTTAATACAAATACTATTTCCCTGAGATAGGCCAGCAGCTCTCAAATTTGCAGCACATCAGAATGACATGACAAGCTTGTAAACATGGAACTGCCCAGGGCCCCATTCCAGACCAACTGAGTCAGAATCTCCAGGGGTGGGGCCCAGGCATCTGATGTTTATTACGCTCCCCAGGTGATTCTCACACACACATAAGTTTGAGAATCACTGAGATCTGTGAGTGGTAGGGTTTTGTTGTTGTTTTAGGAATTACAATTTTCCGGTTTGTCAGTTTAGTCAAGGTCTCAAAGGAAGTTTGGGAATAGCAAAATTATAACTAACAAATTATAATCATCTTGTCTAATTTTATAGTATAATTGTCAGTTGGCAACATCTGACAATTATACTATTACTATTGTGATAGTACTCATTGAATTTTTATTTTTTTCTCATTGAAAGATTCTGTATCCACAGAAATGAAAAAAAAAAAATCCTAAAATATATGTGGAATCACAGAAGACCCAAAATTGCCAAAGTTTTACTAAGCAAAAAGAATAAAACTGGAGGAATCACATTATCTGACTTCAAAGTATACTACAGAGCTGTAGTAATCAAAAGAGCATGGTACTGGCATAAAAACAGAAACAAATCCACGTACCTACAGTGAACTCATTTTCAGCAAAGGGGCCAATAACATACACTGGGAAAACAGTCTCTTCAATAAATGGTGCTGGGAAAACTGGATATCCATATGCAGAAGAATGAAACTAGACCCATATCTCTCACTGTGTACAAAAATCAAATCAAAATGGATTAAATACTTAAATCTAAGACTTCAAACTATTAAACTACTGCAAGAAGACATTGGGGAGGCCAGGTGCAGTGGCTCACGCCTGCAAACTCAGCACTTTGGGAGGTCAAGGTGATCCCTTGAGCTCAGAAGTTCAAGACCAGCCTGGGCAACATGACTAAACCCTGTCTCTACAAAAAATACAAAAAATTAGCTGGGTGTGGTGGCTTGCGCCTGTAGTCCCAGCTCCTCAAGAGGCTGAGGTGGGAGGATTGCTTGAGCCCAGGAGGTGGAGGTTGCAGTGAGCCAAGATCAAACCACTGGGTGACAGAGTGAGACCCTAAAAAAAAAAAAAAAAAAAAAAAATTGGGGAAACTCTTTTGGATATTGGTCTGGGCAAAAATTTCTCTAGTAATACCCTGCAAGCACTGGCAACCAAAGGAAAAATGGAAGGGACATATGGGATCACATCAAGTTAAAAAGCTTCTGCACAGCGAAGGAAACAATCAGTAAAGTGAACAGACAATCCAGAGATTGGGAGAAAATATTTGCAAATTACCCATCTGAAAAGGGATTAATAACCAGAATATATAAGGAGCTCAAACAACTCTATGGGGAAAAAAATTTAATAATCTGATTGGGCAAAAGATTTTAATAGACATTTCTCAAAAGAAGACATACAAATGGCAAACAGGCATATGAAAAAGTGCTCAGCATCGCTGATGATGACAGAAATGCAAATCAAAACTACAATGAGAAATAATCTCACCCCAGTTAAAATGGCTTTTATCCAAAAGGCAATAACAAATGCTGGCGAGTATGTAGAGAAAAGGGAACTCTTCTAACTGTTGGTGGAAATGTAAATTACTACAACCACTATGGAGGACAGTTTGGAAGTTCCTCAAAAAATTAAAAATAGCTGGGCGCGGTGGCTCAAGCCTGTAATCCCAGCACTTTGGAAGGCCGAGACGGGCGGATCACGAGGTCAGGAGATCGACACCATCCTGGCTAACACAGTGAAACCCCGTCTCTACTAAAAAAAAAATACAAAAACTAGCCGGGCGAGGTGGCGGGCGCCTGTAGTCCCAGCTACTCGGGAGGCTGAGGCAGGAGAATGGCGGGAACCCGGGAGGCGGAGCTTGCAGTGAGCTGAGATCCGGCCACTGCACTCCAGCCCGGGTGACAGAGCGAGACTCCATCTCAAAAAATAAAATAAATAAAAATAAAAATAAAAATAAAAATAGAGCTACCATATGATCCAGCAATCCCACCGCTGGGTATATACCCCAAAGAAAGGAAATCAGTATATTGAGGAGATACCTGCACTCCCGTGTTTATTGCAGCTCTATTCATCATAACCAAGATTTGGAAGCAACCTAAGTGTGCAGCAACAGATGAATGGATAAAGAAAATGTGGCACTTGGCCGGCGCGGTGGTTCAAGCCTGTAATCCCAGCACTTTGGGAGGCCAAGACGGGCGGATCACGAGGTCAGGAGATCGAGACCATCCTGGCTAACACGGTGAAACCCCGTCTCTACTAAAAAACAAAAATACAAAAACTAGCCGGGCGAGGTGGCGGGCGCCTGTAGTCCCAGCTCCTCGGGAGGCTGAGGCAGGAGAATGGCTTAAACCCCGGAAGCGGAGCTTGCAGTGAGTTGAGATCCGGCCACTGCACTCCAGCCTGGGCGACAGAGCGAGACTCCGCCTCAAAAAAAAAAAAGAAAAGAAAATGTGGTACTTACACACAATGGAGTATTATTCAGCCACAAAAAGAATCCTGTCATTTGCAACAACATGGGTGTAACTGGGGGTCATTGTGTTAAGTGAAATAAGCCAGGCACAGAAAGACAAACATCACATGTTCTCACTTGTGGGATCTAAAAATCAACACGACTGAACTCATGGACATGGAGAAAAGAAGGATAGTTACTAGAGACTGGGAAGGGCAGTGAGGGACTGTGGGGGTGGTGGGAATGTTTAATGGGTACCAAAAAAAATAGAAATAATGAATAAGACGTAGTATTTGATAGCACGAAACTGAGACTATAATCAATAATTCAATTTAACATTTAAAAATAAAGACTTTGGGAGGCCGAGGTGGGCAGATCACGAGGTCAGGAGATCGAGACCATCCTGGCTAACACGGTGAAACCCCGTTTCTACTAAAAATACAAAAAATTAGCTGGGTGTGGTGGCGGGCACCTGTAGTCCCAGCTACTTGGGAGGCTGAGGCAGGAGAATGGCGTGAACCCGGGAGGTGGAGCTTGCAGTGAGCCGAGATCGCGTCACTGCACTCGAGCCTGGGCGACAGGGTGAGACTCCGTCTCAAAAAAAAAAAAAAAAAAGAGTGGCCGTGTGCAGTGGCTCACGCCTGTAATCCCAACACTTTGGGAGGCTGAGGCGGGTGGATCACCTGAAGTCAGGAGTTCGAGACCAGCCTGGCCAACATGGTGAAACCCCATCTCTACTAAAAATACAAAAAAAGTAGCCAGGTGTGGCGGTGGGCACCTTGTAATCCCAGCTACTCAGGAGGCTGAGGCAGGAGAATCGCTTGAATCCAGGAGGCAAAGGTTGCAGTGAGCTGAGATCACCACTGCACTCCAGCCTGGGTGACAGAGCAAGACTCAGTCTCAAACAAACAAACAAACAAACAAAAAAACCAAAGAGTATAATTGGAATGTTTGAAACACAAAGATAATGCTTAAAGGAATGGATACCCCATTTTTCATGATGTGATTATTATGCATTGCATGCCTGGATCAAAATATCTCATATAACCCATAAATATATATACCTACTATGTACCCACAAAAATTAAAAGTAAACTTTTTCTTTTAAAGATTGTGTATTAGTGATAACAGCTAGCACTCTGTTTTGTATGTGTTTCATCTTTTTCACTTGGCATGTGAGAAATGATGGTGGTTTTTCTGCAACCACTATTAATAAACTCTCAGTCAGTTTAAAACAACAACTGTTCAGACTCCAAATAAAGAACCACAAAATCCCAAGATTAAAGTGATCATGCACAGCCATATGTTACTTGAATTCTGTTTTACAGCATCTCCACCAAGTGGCTGAGTGGCTTATTCCTGCTAGAAATTCCTGGCCATCCCCTGGAATGATCTATTCTGTCTGACTTAGCTCTTCCTTATAATAAGAGGTAATCTATTTCTCTAGAGCTTCCATACATTAGTCCTTTTTTAAACCTTCTTATCAGAACTTCTTATCAAATCAGCCAAAACCTTTACTCAAGAAGATGACTCGATTGCAGTTTTCTGGAAGTTTACAGGATGCCCTCACTATCTGATGTAAGCTATGTTTATTCCATGGCCAGGTCATCTGTCAGGCTATTTTCTGTACAGTTGCACATGTAATTATAGGACTTAGGCTGGGTGCAGTGGCTCACGCCTATAATCCCAGCACTTTGGGAGGCTGAGGCAGGCGGATCACTTGAGGTCAGGAGTTCAAGACCAGCCTGGCCAACATGGTGAAACCTGTCTCTACTAAAAATACAAAAAGTAGCCAGGCGTGGGGGCGCACGCCTGTAGTCGCAGCTACTTGGCAGGCTGAAGCAGGAGAATCACTTGAACACCAAGGCAGAGGTTGCAGTGAGATGAGATCACCCACTGCACTCCAGCCTGGGTGACAGAGCCAGACGCCATCTCAAAAAATAAAAATTATGGCACTTAAACTAAATTCACGATTCGTATTGTTTCTTTATAAATTTTAGTAATTCTTTATAGAAACATTTTTTTCTTGGGTGTTTAAATATAGAGGCTCAAATGACAGAAAAAGGAATGTGATCTTATATTCTGTCAAAGCACTCTAAGTGTTCCATTTATATTATAATTAGCATGTAGTGACCAGATATAAAGTTTAAGAAGTCATTTGCTTTGTTTATGAGTTGTTCAGAACTTTCTAAAAACCCTGTGGTTGTTAACAGGTATCTTCTAAATGAAAAATATATTGTACATCTGGTTCCTGTGATTCACTTGCTCCTTTGAAGCTAGAAAGAAAAAGAACAGTTGGGCCCGGCACAGTGGCTCTCGCCTTGGGAGGCCAAGGTGGGCAGATTGCCTGAGCTCAGGAGTTCGAGACCAGCCTGGGAAACACCGTGAAACCCTATCTCTACTAAAAAATTAGCCGGGCGTGGCGGCATGCGCCTGTAGTCCCAGCTACTCGGGAGGTTGAGGCAGAGGAATCGATTGAACCCAGGAGGCGGAGGTTGCTGGGAGCCGAGATCACACCACTACACTCCAGCCTGGGCAACAGGGAGAGACTCCATCTCCAAAAAAAAAAAAAAAAAGAAAGAAAAGAAAAAGAAAGAAGAAAAAGAACATTTGGGTCCTCATTACCCGAGAACTCCTAAGACTCGTTCCTCGAGGTATGTACACTTTTTTTCACCACCTTACCAGAACTTGACTTAGAGCCCAAGAAAAGAAGGGAAAATGCATTGCTAACCAGCAGCCCAAATGATTGCCATTTACCCTTCAAAGCTCTGCATTCAATTAGAATCAAATGCAGACAGCAACTAAGATAACAAGTCAGGGGAGTATTGGGAAGGGGCATTTTCCTGGTAGGCCTTCCTTGCTGTAAGTATATTTGGGTATAAGTCTGAATATTAGAGGAAAAGCCAGACCCTACTGTGACCATTCAGATAGACCAGCCAGGTTGAGCACTGAAAACGCTAATCACAGACGGAAATGCCGTGATATACTAGCATAAAGAGAATTTGCAGTTTGATTATAACTTATGATGAAAGTTATGAGATATGCACCCAGGAGACAGTCACTTCTCCAATATCCTTTGTCCTGAGGTAGAATGAGAGGCCAGGATTTTCCTGTTTCCCTTGAGGCTTCCAGATTTGGTCCTGTCATGAATCTTCTTTTCTGAAACTGTAGTGATCTGTTTTTGTCACTCTCAGCCCATCTATCCAAGATATTTTGCCACCCCTTCTTTAGCATCTGGTTCTAGCTAGTCTCCTACCCTCATTGATGACATCTAGATTCAAGTTGATTCTTCAGGTTTAAAGCAAAGTACAAAAAGAAACATACATATGAGTCACTTGTATTTATAAGAGAAGACTATGAACTTACAGACATGTGCTGACAACTAACAAAATACCCCTGTGGAAATTATATATGTATACATCTGCTTTAGCAACAAGGGACTGAATGATTGATACTTGAACTACAGTAGTGCCTGTGTTAAAGTCTGACTTTTGGGAAATTATAGACAAAAATGTATCCATTTGTATCATTAAACTTTCTAGGGTTAAGACCACACAAACTAACAGAGTATACCGTTTTTATAATTAAAAAACAAGAAGAGGCAGGATGTGGTGGGTCATGCCTGTAATCCCAGCACTTTGGAGGCCAAGGTGGGTGGATCACTTGAGGTCAGGAGTTCAAGACCAGCCTGGCCAACATGGTGAAACCACATCTCTACTAAAAATACACAAAATTAGCTGGGCATGGTGGCATGTGCTTGTAATCCCAGCTACTCTGCAGGCTGAGGCAGGAGAATCGCTTGAACCTGGGGGTGGAGGTTGCAGTGAGCCTAGATCGTGCCACGGCACTCCAGCCTGGGCAAGGGAGCAAAACTCTGTTTCAAAAAACAAGCAAACAAACAAAAGCAGCAATGGAAAATTATGACCAACTCACAATAACACTGCTGATCCAGTTTCAGACAGCATCCTGTCTGAAAATCACAGGAATTCCAACTATCTGCCTCTGCCCATTAATTGTGGGAGCTCAGCTATCTGCCAAGTATTGTATGGCTGCCAGTCTTACCCGTAGAATTCTGAATTAGAGTCTTCAACAAACCAAGGCCAGCTTTCACATTAAGCACAGGAGATACAGGGCCTAGCGCCAATGATACTTTCAGGGCTCCACAAAAATGTCTTAATTCCTTTTAAAATAAGAAATAAATAAACAATAGTGAATATACAATAATGAATCTGCCTGTATCCTTATCTCAGTGCAGTAATAAAATGTAATTTTTAATTTTTTTATGAAGGAAAGTGATCTACAAAGGCAAAAGTCCTTAGGACCCCCCGAAATTGTGACTAGTCCTGTGGTAAACCCTCACACCCTGCTAATTTAGCTCATGAATACCAAATTGACATCCTTAGTAAGTCATAACATACAGCATTGTTGTGAGAATAAAAAGAATGAGATCCTGTAGTGCTATGTGAAACTTTATGGAGCTGCTTGTCATATGATAAAAACTGAAAAATAATTTATATTTTAGCATCTGGACTGGAGGATCTTCATAGCCCACCCAGGAACTAAAGGCCGTACATAATCTCAGGTCTCCTCCTTTCCTACTTAAAGTGGGTCCATCCACTAGTAGCATGAAGGAGCTTCTTAGAAATGCAGGACCTGTTTGGGCCAGGTGCGGCGGCTCACGCCTATAATCCCGGCACTTTGGGAGGCTAAGACGGGCGGATCACCTGAGGTCAGGAGTTTGAGACTAACCTGGCCAACGTGGTGAAATCCTGTCTCTACTAAAAATAAAAAATTAGCCAGGCATGGTGACATATGCCTGTAATCCCAGCTACTCTGGAGACTGAGGCAGGAGAATAGCTTGAACCCAGGAGGCAGAAGTTGCAGTGAGCTGAGATCACACCATTGCACTCTGCCCCGGGCGGCAAGAGTGAAACTCTGTCTCAAAAAAAAAAAAAAATTAAGAACCTCAGGCCCTATCCAGGCCTTCCTAATTAAAGTGTACATTTTTTACAACATTCGCAGGTGATATGTATGTATGTGAAAACCGAGAGGTGCTGTCAGTTTTAGAAGAATCTGTACCTAGGAAAATATTCTCCATTCTAAAAGAGAAGACTGGCCAGGCACAGTGGCTTACGTCTGTAATCCCAGCACTTTGGGAGGCCAAGGCAGGTGGATCACCTAAGGTTAGGAGTACAAGACCAGCCTGGCCAACATATTGAAACTCTGTCTCTACTAAAAATACAAAAATTAGCAGGGCACGGTGACGTGTGCCTGTAATCCCAGCTACTAGGGAGGCTGAGGCAGGAGAATCACTTGAACCTGGGAGGCAGAGGTTGCAGTGAGCCAAGATCACACCACTGCACTCCAGCCTGGGTGAAAGAGCAAGACTCCATCTCAAATAATAATAATAACAATTTAATTAAATTAAATAAAGGAGAGGACTGCTCCAAAAGCAATATCGATACAATAGATTTTCTTTTCTTTTTTTTTTTTTTGAGACGGAGTCTCGCTCTGTCGCCCAGGCTGGAGTGCAGTGGCCGGATCTCAGCTCACTGCAAGCTCCGCCTCCCGGGTTTACGCCATTCTCCTGCCTCAGCCTCCCAAGTAGCTGGGACTACAGGCGCCCGCCACCTCGCCCGGCTGGTTTTTTGTGTTTTTTAGTAGAGACGGGGTTTAACCGTGTTAGCCAGGATGGTCTCGATCTCCTGACCTCGTGATCTGCCCGTCTTGGCCTCCCAAAGTGCTGGGATTACAGGCTTGAGCCACCACGCCCGGCCACTAGATTTTCTTGACCCCTTTGTAGAACTCATGACAGGGGTCCCCCATTTACTCAGCCCACTCTGCTCAGGCCCTTGCTGGCTGGCGCACATGAGCAAAGGAGTGTGGGAATCAGCCGGTCACTTCAGCACCAGCAGGAGCAAACTCTGTTTGCTAGGGTCCGCAACCATGTTCCACCCCTTGCTGGAGGGAGTGCATAGGAGAGTGAGTGCAGGAAGCAGCCCACTGCTTTAGTGCTGGCAGAAGTGAACTTGCAGGCCCCACAGCAGTATCCAGGTGGGAGTGCCTGTGACCCCAAGGCCTTAGAGGGGGGTTACGATGCTTGCTTAGCTCTGCCATCCACAAACAGCAGTGTGTTATCAGCTCAGTAGGCATTTTGCCTCATTGAGTGGGGTGGCTGCCCTTCACCAGCGAGGGCAAAGGGCCAGCGTGACAGCCTTTTCAGCTACCCGCACTTGGTGCATCCTGAATTCTTGTCCAGTGCCCAGGGGGAATGAGGTCACACAGACGAACTGAAGGATGGCAAATGCAGAGAATTTTATTGAGCAACAAAAGCAGCTCTTAGCAAAGAGGAGAGCTGGAAAGGGATGGGAAGGGCAGGTTGCTCTCCCCTAAAGCCAAGTGATCTCTCTACCTCTCTCTTCCGAAGTCAAGTTTCCTCTTTCCAACGTCCAGCTGTCATCTTTGAAGTCAGGTTACCTCTCCCTGACATCAGCTGCTTCTCTTCTCTACTGGCTGAGTCTGGGATCTTTACAGGCACAGGACAGCGTGTGGGACAGGCAGGAGGTGGTTTTGGAAAAGGCAGCATTAAATTAGTAAAAAGACGTTGTTCAGAAAGAACCAGCTGAGAGAGAACGGGCACACAGGGGTGGAGGTTCTCACTTTGGGCCATGGGTTTCAGGCTTTTGAGCTCAAAAGTGGGGTTTTGCCAGGGACCCGCCTCTGTCTGCCCAGAGTTTATCTGCCTCCTGCCTCTGTCAGCATGATTGAGTAAACAAACACATCCTTGACCAACAACTCTACCCACAGGACATGAGTAGTCTAGATCCCACAAGAAGCAGAGAAATCTCCCAACAAATGCAGAAAAGGTAGTCATAAAAAGACAATAAGAAAACTACAAAATTCTTAGAAGAAAACATATGGGGAAAGCTTCATGACAATGAATTTAGAAATGATTTGAGCTGAGAAATGATTTGAGCTGAGATCGCACCACTGAACTCCAGCATGGGCGACAGAGGAAGGCTCTGTCTCAAAAAAACAAAACAAAACAAAAAAAAAAAACAAAAAGAAGGTTGAGATGGTAAGATGGTAGGCCGGGTGCGGTGGCTCATGCCTGTAATCCCAGCACTTTGGGAGGCCGAGGCAGGCGGATCAAGAGGTCAGGAGATTGAGACCATCCTGGCCAACATGGTGAAACTCCGTCTCTACTAAAAATACAAAAATTAGCCAGGCGTGGTGGTGCGTGCCTATAATCCCACCTACTTGGGAGGCTGAGGCAGGAGAATCGCTTGAACCTGAGAGGTGGAGGTTGCAGTGAGCAGAGATCGCGCCACTGCACTCCAGCCTGGGCAACAGAATGAGACACCATCCCCCAACCCCCAATAAATAAAAAATAGTTGAGATGGTTAAATTTTATCATCCGCCAATTTGCACATTGATGATAGTAAATTTTTATTTATTTTTTTGAGACAAGGTCTCGCTCTGTTGCCCAGCTGGAGGGCGACGGGGCATCTTAGCTCACTACAGCCTCTACCTCCTGGGTTCAAGTGATTCTCCTGCCTCAGCCTCGCATGTAGCTGGGATTACAGTGGTGTGCCACCATGCCCGGCTAATTTTTGTATTTTCAGTGGAGACAGGGTTTCACCATGTTGGCCAGGCTAGTCTCGAACTCCTGAGCTCAGGCAATCACCTGCCTGGGCTTCGGAAAGTGCTGGGATTACAGGTGTGTGCCACTGTGCCCAGCCCACAGCTTTTTTTTTTTTTAAGTAAAACCCTAATAGAGGCATGAAGGAGATTCAGCTTTTGCATTGATTATGTAGAGATATAAATAGAGCACTAACGCTTTATAAGGGCTGGCATGTGAGGCAGCCACACAGAGACTATACAAGGAGGGCTTAGGATGTCGTGTGTGGAGCTGGAGTTTACTGTGCTTAAGTTCTGTGACTGGTCTTAGAGCCAGTCCTTTAGCCTGTGTCCCTCATAGTGCATTGAACATCTCCATACCTGCACCACAGGCCATTTGAGAAGCGGGGT
Source organism: Piliocolobus tephrosceles (assembly GCF_002776525.5). Lineage (NCBI taxonomy): Eukaryota > Metazoa > Chordata > Mammalia > Primates > Cercopithecidae > Piliocolobus > Piliocolobus tephrosceles. Next base: position 154,173,979 of record NC_045439.1, read on the forward strand.
TCACCAGGCCAGCAGAGCCTAAAAGCACAAAGCATAGTCAGTGCAACATAACTCCTTCCCCCTAACGCTTTCACTTCTTAGTTACTCTTGTTCAATTACAGTAACTAACAATATTTACAGTTTAGCATTTACAAAGCACTTTAGAATATCTTGGGATGTTTACAATTTTATAACATTTCTTAATATCAAAGATGATTGCCTCCTTTTCATGTTTATAAGTTATTTAGCATATCTTCACACTTTCACAATTTATTTTACTTATGTTTTTCACTGAATTTCGGTGGAAGGGATGAGAATTTAGAGTAAAATGAGGAATGTGAAATCCTTCCATTATAATTTATTTTTGCAGGACACTGAGACAAGTTAGGATTCATCTTGAACTCCCTCTGAGAATGATGGATGATCCATCCGATTTCAGAGGACTTCATAGGGAACTTCAGAAAGCCAAATCCACAGTCCTAGTGGATGACAAGCATTTAAAAATATTATGGGAATTGGCTCCAGTTTACTGGAGTGAAAAAGATTAGCTAGTCTACTTGAAGTAAATGAGATTTGAAAACTTAAAGCTCAAAAATCACTTAAAGTAAATGGGGTATCTGGAGATTAGCACAGCTGAAGTTTCCCAAGCATTCTGCTAGTGTTACTCTATTTAAAAAAAAAACACCCAAACCCATTGATTTAAATATAAAAGAGAAATGGCTAAAGGTATAATCCTGGTTACTTTGTAGTCATACCTTATAACTGACTAACTCTTACATGTAAATAGATAGCCAGTGTGTGCAGAATAGTTTAAAAAGCACCATTACATCAGTGCCGACAAGCAGAATACTGAAAGAGAGGGGGAAATGCCGAAACTGTCCCCGAAGATGTTGCTTTAAATGATCATGAAAAGTCCAGATAAAGATGATAACTGTTTCTTCACAGATTCCAACTTTAAGAGGTCAAAGTAAATTCTATTATATATTTTTAGCAAGTTTACTTCCCCTTTTATTTTGAAAAATAGCTTTACACTTCCCTGACTATAAAAATGTTGCCAAAAACAGAAACTTAAAAAGAACACTGAATAAAAAAGAAACATTACCTGTAAACCCCAGTTAACTTCTGTTGGTATAATCGAACATTTATAAAAATTCCTAAAGCATGGGTTTTGAGATTTGTTTCTGTCCCTATCTTTGTTCACCCCCTTGTGGCCATGATGTGAAGTCAAGAGCTAGGCAGTAAAAAAAGAAAAGGCAGAAAAGTGAATGGCTTGGATAGTAAACTGATCACTTCTGACTTTAACACTATTTGCAATAATAAACATATGTAGTTCTACTTGAAATACATATGGGTCAGGGTCTTGGCAGGAAAGAAAGGAAACACTCAAAAGGGGCGATCGTAAACTATCCCTTCATTAAAATTGTTGAAGTACTGGGAGCGTTAAGAGAAACTGCAAGGGATGTGTTACTGATAGCTCCCATTGGCTGAACCCAACAGGAAGCCAGAAGGAAATGGAACTGAATTTTTGCAGCCCTTAAAGGTCCACCCTTCCAGGTCACAAAGCAGGGTAAGAGTAGAAAGTGATCTGGCTGGGCCGGGTGCTGTGGCTCACACCTGTAATCCCAGCACTTTGGAAGGCTGAGGCAGGTGGATCACAAGGTCAAGAGATCGAGACCATCCTGGCCAACATGGTGAAATCCCGTCTCTACTAAAAACACAAAAATTAGCTGGGTGTGGTGGCACACACCTGTAGTCCCAACTACTTGGGAGGCTGAGGCAGGAGAATCGCTTGAACCCGGGAGGCGGAGGCTGCAGTGAGCTGAGATCACACCACTGCACTCCAGCCTGGCAACAGAGCGAGACTCCATAAAAAAAAAAAAAAAAGTGATCTGACTGGACAAACCGAGCCAGTCTAGCACAAAATCTTTCTAAAATATTTTATTATGATTATAGTTTATTTTATAAAGCATGAGTCCAAGGGCTACATTACGGGAAAACATGTAATTTGGAGTTGAATCTTATACAATTCCTCTGGCTACCTGGAAAATAGTAGAGATAACAGAATTTTGCACTACCTGAAAACACTACTCATGCTTTTCTTCTCCATGTGATGCCTATAGAGGTATAAGCCTGGCATGTGAGGAGTTTGAAGCATTGGATAATTTAGTATGAGTGACAATAAGGGAAGGGAAGAAAGGAAGGCAGAAATGGGGCTACAGAGACCTCAGTTACTGTTCACTGCTGGTCCTCTTCCACCTTTTGTCCCACTGAAAAGTACACTTCCCAGCTCCTACGGCGGGTATTAGGATGAGCACTGATTACCTGTTAGTCAAACTGAACAAGTGTCAAGGCCGGGCGTGGTGGCTCACGCCTGTAATCCCAGCACGTTAGGAGACCGAGGAGGGTGGATCACCGGAGGTCAGGAGTTCAAGATCAGCCTGGCCAACATGACGAAAGCCTGTCTCTACTAAAAATACAAAAAATTAGCCAGGCGTGGTGGTGGGCATCTGTAGTCCCAGCTACCTGAGAGGCTGAGGCAAGAGAATCATTTGAACCATGAAGTGGAGGTTGCAGTGAGCCGAGATCATGCCATTGCACTCCAGCCTAGGCGACAGAGTGAAACTCTGCCTCAAAAGAAAAAAAAAAAAGAAACTGAACAAGTGTCTAAGATACCACCATCAAAGAAGGGTCATCAAACATGTACAGAAAAAAAAAAATCAGGAAACTTGGGATGAAGCTGTTTTTATTTCAGCATTATTTCTAAATTTTGCAATTTATGAAATCATTTATGAAAGGTAAAATTGTATTCATAGTTTAGAAAGTGTAATGATCAGAGAGCTGTAGCACATTATAATCTTTTGTCCCATTCCATTATTTCTCAAATAATCTTTTTCCTATGGTTCCAAAAATGCTTACTTCTGCTCTGGTTGGGACTGAAACAAAGGCCTGTCTCAGGGCTCAGCTCAACATGTACTGATTTTAAAATCAGCATTTGGAATTTTAAAATCAGGATTTTGAGCCTTTTATTCTTCATCATAACTATCATTGGCTGAACACGTGGCTGTATTCCTCTTTAGCTGCTCTCCATTAATCCTACAATACAACTTAGATTTAATTCACCATATGGCTGAAGAGGGATTAAAAAACCAAGAGGAGGCCCGGCCTGGTGGCTCACACCTGTAATCTCAGCACTTTGGGAGGTCAAGGCAGGCAGATCACCTGAGGTCAGGAGTTCGAGACCAGCCTGGCCAACATGGTTAAACCCCATCTCTACTAAAAGTACAAAAATTAGCTGGGTGTGGTGGCACACATCTGTAATCCTAGCTACCCGGGAAGCTGAGGCAGGAGAATTGCTTGAGCCCGGGAGACAGAGGCTGCGGTGAGCCAAGATGGCGCCACTGCACTTCAGCCTGGCTGACAGAGTGAGACTCTGTCTCAAAACAAACAAGAAGGGCCAAGCATGGTGGCTCACGCCTGTAATCCCAGCACTTTGGGAGGCCGAGGCAGGTGGCCCACCTGAGGTCAGGAGTTCGAGATCAGCCTGCCCAACATAGTGAAACCCCATCTCTACTAAAAATATAAAAATTAACTGGGTGTGGTGGTGGGTGCCTGTAATCCAGGCTACTTGGGAGGCTGAGGCAGGAGAATCGCTTGAACCAGGGAGGCGGAAGTTACAGTGAGCCGAGATCACGCCACTGCACTCCAGCCTGGGCAACAAAGAGTGAAACTCTGTCTCAAAAAACAAACAAACAAAAACTGAGATATCACTTTTAATTTATTTCCTTGGCAAAAATAACATTTGATAGCTCATTATTGGTGAGGGTATGGAGGAGCACGTTATCTTACACATTGCTGGTGAGAGTGAAAGTTGCAACAACTTCTGTGGAAGAAGATTTCACAATATCATCAAAATTACAAAGGCACATACTCTTTGATTTAGCAATTCTACTTTCTACTAGTACTAATTATGCTACATATATACACCTGTGGAAATCACATGGCAAAATAAATTCACTTCAGCAAAATCAGGAATAGTAAAATAGGCCACAATCTTAATGTTGCTTGATAGAGAATCAGTCCGTCCATAAGCTGGGACATTTTACAGCTGTAAAAAGGAATTATGAAGCTCTGTATGTACTAATAAAGGATGATTTCCAAGATAAGTAAAAAGAGCAAAGTGCAGAATTGCATTTATAGCATGCTGTGGAAATATATATGTAAACCACAGTGCACATTACAGTTATACATAATCATATGTTAGGTAATACATTATTATATATTAGTGTATTTTATATTAAACAATAATTTTATTTCTAGAATGTTATCTGTATATAAGTTAAATAAATATATATTTTGCCCCTTTTTTCCACACAACTGGTAGCATACTATGTATATACATAAATATGCATGTATGGATTTTTTTTCTTTTAACAAAAAAATCTACAAGTATTTTTTTGTCTTTTTTTTTTTTTTTTTTAGAGACAGGTCCTGTTGCCCAGGATGGAGTGCAATGGGTATTCACGGGCCTGCTATCATAGCACACTGCAGCTTCAAACTCCTGGCTTTCCTGGCCTCAACTGATCCTCCTGCCTCAACCTCCTGAGTAGCTGGGAATACAGGTATGCCACTGTGCCTGGCCTTGTTTTTAATGTATATATTTTTTCTGTAGACAGTTGACTATCTTTGGAAGAATACTCAGGAAAATGGCAACCCTGATTGCCTCTTGAGAATTAGGTGACCAGGGAGAGAAGTAGGTGGGAATTTTTTTTTTTGTATACTCATACCTTTTGAATATTGTACCATGTGACGAAGTCTATCATCAGATAAAGACCACAAGGAACACACCTGCAGTCAAGTTAAGTTTCTGAGCTTGCTGCTGTAAGGAAGACTCCACACCAGAGAAACCAAAGATATAACAGTAAGAGGGAACAGAAAGAAACTTTTTTATTTTTTGAGAAGGAGCCTCCCTCTGTTGCCAGGGCTGGAGTGCAGTGGTGCGATCTCGGCTCACTGCAACCTCCACATCCCAGGTGCAAGCGATTCTCCTGCCTCAGCCTCCTGAGTAGCTGGGATTACAGGCACCTGCCACTATGCCCAGCTAATTTTTTTTTTTTTTTTTTTTTGTATTTTTAGTAGAGACAGGGTTTCACCATGTTAGCCAGGCTGATCTCAAACTCCTGACCTCGTGATTCACCCGCCTCGGCCTCCCAAAATGCTGGGATTACAGGCGTGAGCCACCGCGCCCGGCCCAGAAAGGAACTTTTACAAGATTTGGGCTTCTGTTGAATTATTGAGGAGAGTCTAGGGAAGCCAAGATTGGCTCTGGATTGGGTATCTCAGCAATCTGTTCGGAGGCACGAGGAACAAAGCAAAGTCATTGGTAAGAAAGTGGTAATCACTGAAAAGAAGAAGGTTGTTAGGTATTCTGCAGGTGTGGTGTGGCCTTGGGAAAAAGTTTTCTGATGGCCTTGCCACTGGCCCTGTCTGTGTCTAGTAGGTACATCACAGTCTGATTAAAATCAACACTGATCTTTCCTTTCTCGCTTCTGAACTGACTTTTACTTTCTTAAACTTGAATGTCTTATCTATTCAAAAACTAAGGCATATTTTAAAGTAAAAAGATTGAAAATAAACCTTCTCCATACACTTCTTGAGCCTGAACTACCAGTTCCCTAGCAAATAAGAGATTTATTTGGCGGACAAGAAAGTCAAATGTGTGTGTGTGGGTTTTTTTCATTTTTTTTTTTTTTTTTTCTGAGCAGTACTGATCCTTCCAGTGATCAAATATGAAGAAATAACTATCTTCAGCAAAAAGACGAGGGCAAGTACCCCAGGGCTGCAGTAGCTGAAGCCAGGGAGACTGGAGTATAGGGGTGGCTCTGGGCATCACGTCCCTATCCCCTGCCAGGGCTGAGTACTTGGCTCTTGAATCTCTTTTTTCAATTGCTGTTACTCTTTCTCAGGATGCTAACTCTAAGAGTGCACAAGGCTAAAACATGCATTGCCTTCAATAGGAATCTGTAGTAAAGACAGCGATGTTTATGGCCAACAAAGATCTTGGGCAAGTCACTTTACTTTCCACCATAAAGAAAACGAAAGGACTGGAGCAAATGATGTCTGAAATCTTGGCAGTCAACATTGACAGCAATCAACCCCTGCTCTCCTCCCCAGTACAACCTTGTTATGTTCACAGTAAAGCAATCATGACAGGAAGAATAGTGTAGCATCACATAAATTGTCTTCCAACCCTTTTCACTAGAGGCAACCCTTAGTTAACAGTTACATGTTTCTCCAGCTATTTTTGTTCAGAGACAGTATCTCCTTCCCATTTCCTATTTAGGAAAAAAAAAAAAGTGTAGCTCGCTGCCTGCACTCATTTAATTTTACATAAACACCCTCTTTGAGGCTGAAGCAAATCTGACTGACTTTCAATGTGAAAATAAAATATAAAAACTGTTCTTGGGGCTAGGCGTGGTGGCTCACGCCTATAATCCCAGGACTTTGTGAGGCCCAGACGGGCAGATCACCTGAGGTCAGGAGATCAAGACTAGCCTGACCAACATGGATAAACCCAGTCTCTACTAAAAATGCAAAATTAGGTGGACGTGGTGGCGCATGCCTGTAATCCTAGCTACTAGGGAGGCTGAGGCAGGGGAATCGCTTGAACCTGGGAGGTGGAGGTTACAGTGAGCTGAGATCATGCCATCGCACTCCAGCCTGGGCAACAAGACTGAAACTCCATCTCAAACAAAACAAAATGAAAGAAACAAACAATGACAACAAAACTGTTCTTGGAGTTATTTCTTTTTTTCTTTTTTGAGATTGAGTCTCATTGTGTCACCCAGGCTGGAGTACAGTGGTGTGATCTCAGTTCACTGCAAACTCTGCCTCATGGATTCGAGCAATTCTCCTGCCTCAGCCTCCCAAGTAGCTTGGATTACAGGCATGTGCCACCACACCCAGCTAATTTTTGTATTTTTAGTAGAGACAGGGTTTCACCATGTTAGCCAGGCTGGTCTTGAACTCCTGATCTCAGGTGATCCATCCAGGTCGGCCTCCCAATCTTGGAGTTATTTCTAAACAGCACTTGTCTCTAATCCTAATGGAACAGATGTATATGATGATCGGTACTTAATAATTTTTTTTCGTGTGGTAAGTTTCAAAGCACGGAACGACACAGAGCGGAACATCACATTCAGCACAAAAATAGCGTGTTTCTTTCCGGATCTTTTTGCCATCCTTGTCGTATTGGGAGCAGCAAATTTTGCAGCGACCAGTTGGATTCTGTTTCCCTGACGTTGGTGGTATGCTCTTGGGGAAATGTCTTCCAGACAGACGAAGAGGTGTGACATCATCAGAGCACGGACGACCTCGAAGATGTTGCTGCCCTGGCTTGTGATGCTTTTCCAGCATTCTTTCAATCAATACCAGTCTGAAGTTTATATGGCTCATAGCGTGCTCAGGATTGTCCTTCTTGAACAGGATGTAGGAGTTCAGCACTGTAATGTGTAGAAGGTGGTGAAAGAATTTCTTATACCAAACCTTGTGTCTTTTGCGCTCAGATGGATAAGAAGTAAGCATCTGATCAGCCGAGTCCACCGCTCCCATATTCTCGTTATAATCCACAATGACACGTGGCTTTTTAGTTTTCTTTCCATTTCTGTTGTTTACTTCAATCACAGTATCGTTGTGGAATGTTGACAACATTGTCACCTCCTTCCCATCACACCATTTCAGTGCCATCAGTTCACCACAGAATCTGGCTACAGTCGTCCCCTTTGCAATCCTTTTTTTCAGATCATTTGGAATCTGTTTTCTGTTCAGACGAGCTGTCCCAACTGCATCAGTCCTATTTTGATGTAATTCTCTGAAAAGCATGGGAGATATATTAAAGTTATCAAGGAAGACACAATACCCTTGGCCAAGAAGGTCATTGACCAAGGTAAGAACAATGCGCGATGATTTCAGGCCATCGGCTGAATCTTTCAAATTCATACCAGGCCCTGTGTGAACAAGCGCATTCCACACGTAACCAGATTGACTTTCACAAAGTACATATAGCTTCAGACCAAATCGTACTCGTTTTGTCGGGACGTACTGCTTCATAGCTAACGGCCCCTTGAACAGCATCAGTGATTCATCAACTGCAATGTTTCTGTTTGGAGTATATACAGTTGAATATTTATTTACAAGAAAGTCGAACACAGGTTTGATCTTCTGCAATGAAATATGGGCCTTTGATTGACCAGCAGATATAGAAGAATTGTTGACAAAATGCAGGCACCGAAACAAAAGTAAAAATCTTTCACCAGTCATAATTTGCCTGAGATAAGGTGTATCCAAAAGAGGCCTTGTTGACCAAAACATCTCCAGCTCAGGTTTCTGCACAATACCTTGCAGTAACATTACTGCAAAAAAGACTTTGAGCTCGTCATTGTCAGTGTCTTTCCATTTATCCATTCGCGAAAATCCTTTCGGACCCGGTGGCTTTGAAGCCAACAAGGCAGCTTGGGCATTTGTTTCTCTAGTAATTTTTGAAACTAATTCCTCAGTAAAAAACAGTTCAAAATACTGCAATGGGTCAGTGATATCACTGACATCGACTTTTCTGCCAGGTGTGCCGGTAAAGTCATACCTTTGACGTGGAATCATAGCACGAGCTGACCATTTCATAGAGCGCCCTGAGTCAGATGATATAGAGCTCTTTCCATCAGATTCTAAATGGGACAGAGGCCTGATCTTATCGTCTTCTAAAGCACTATCCGAAAAAGTATCGGAATCGTCTATTTCCGAAAAATCAGATTCATCAAATGAATCTTCGGCCAGCAACTGTTCGAGACCGGTATTACCATCACGCATAGGAATGCTGCGTTTTCTAGGATTTGACATTTCGGCGATCGAGAATTACTATATTTTGTAAATGGAAATACCACTACTAAAAACAGAATGCTATAAACAGAATGATGTCTTTTGTTTCAAAAGTCAATACACCAGAACCATGCGAAAATAACAGAAGCGAGATATTTCGTGGCAAACTTTGGGAGTAAGGTTGGGACTGTAATCCACGAGTTATCGCGGCATAAACGCTGCAGTCGCCGGCACAGCAGCGCGTAATCAAGGGGCTAAGGAGAAATGGGTTAAACGCACACAGAAGCCTTTCATCTCATACGTCTTGGGGAGTCTCTAGAAGTTTTTTGAAAGGTCTTTTCTGGATGGTGTTTCTCCCGGAGCCAGTCTCGTCATCTTTTACTCCCGTGAGGTCCTTGGCCTCCGTGGCTGCCACAGCAACACACACTTGACTTTCACCTCATGGGCACTTGACACACACTCTGTGCGCCGACTTCCAATCCAGAGTGCCGGGAGTTTAGGGCAGTACTTCCGCCTTACTTCCGCCTCGCTAGTCGATCGGCCATGATTTCTTCCCTCTGGTTGGATCCCACAGCTTATGACAGAGACGGGCGCCCAGTGATGACAACATCAAGCCGCCGGCGGCGGCGGTGGCGGCCGGGAGACTGGGAGGGCTTCCGGGGCTGCCGGCCTGAGTGTAGAGGGGCTGTCATGGCGGCCGCTCTGTGGGGATTCTTTCCCGTCCTGCTGCTGCTGCTATCAGGGGATGTCGAGAGCTCGGAGGTGCCCGGGGCTGCTGCCGAGGGATCGGGAGGGAGTGGGGTCGGCATAGGAGATCGCTTCAAGATTGAGGGGCGTGCAGTTGTTCCAGGGGTGAAACCTCAGGACTGGATCTCGGCGGCCCGAGTGCTCGTAGACGGAGAAGAGCACGTCGGTTTCCTTAAGTGAGCATCCTGAGGGCAGCGGGAAGAAGGCTGGGATGGAGGCCGGACAGGGACCCCATCAGGAGAGTTAAGTGTCAGGACAGGACAACGTCGCTGTCTCAGACTGAAGGGGAGGGTGCCGCTAACGGTCTATGCCGGGAGACCTTGGGAGGCAGTCGGATGCTTTCCCTTTCCCGGTCCTGTACCTCTGGAATGAGCATGGCAGGCGCTCACCCCCTGCCGTGGTCAGAGCATGGAGTCAGTTATTTTCAACCTTGTTTTGGCCCCATGTGGGGACGATCATTCCTGGGCCCTGGGGACAAGTGGACCTTTATTAGTCTCTTGTTGGATTCTTTCTTTTATATCTCATCTGGTTTCCCGAGAACCTAGTCGTTTCTTGCATCCACTTCAGTCTTTTGGTAGCTTGATATTATGTAGAAAGATGCGACACAAGTGGGAATTCTCAAAACCCAAAGGGCTTCTAGTGACGACATAGACTGGGAGGCTAATGTTACTGCTTCTAAAATTAACAGGCCCTGAAATCCCTAATCAAAGCACTTTTTTTTGTTTTGTTTTGTTTTGGCTTGGGGGTGCGATTGTTGTTCTTTTTTACACTTGAATTCATCGAGGGATTTGCTATATATCACACTTGTCATTTATGTGAGACTAGGGTTTCTCTACATTGCTTTCTTCTGTCCTTTCGTGCTATTAGTGGAAGTGGGATTTCTGTCTATATTAAAACACAGGACGAATTTGTTAGCACTAGTTTTGCAGCAGCCTGCTTTCGAAATGTCTGGGCACACCTACGTTGTTTTAAATCTTTCCACCCTTACTTGGTAGGTGAAACTGTAAACTGAAAGAAGATAATTAGGAAGTGTTTCCTTTGGTAGGTTTGTACACCAGCAAATGGTATCTGAACATCAGACAACTTAAATGTGGACATTTAAATCCAAATCTGATTTACATATTTGTTCAGATCATCTAAGTGCCCTTGAGTGGTAATTCCAACCTCAGATTAATAAATAGTGACAAATTTACAACCAGTATTTTACTGCCATCTGTCATTAAGAATCTGGCATTAGGACATTCTTTAGAGTTTACCCTAATTAATGATGTTTTAATAATACAGTTCTCATAAAGCTTTAGGAATGAGCCTTAATTGACCATTTGGCCACTATTCTGCTGTATACAGTTCTTTTAAAAAGCAGAGCTTTTAGAAAGCTACAGAGCAAAACCCTGTCTCTCAGGAAAAAAAGAAAAGTTGATGGAGAATTAATGTGAGGAGTTTATGGTGATAATCTTATTGGAAAAGGGGTAGGTAATTTGTATTGTAGCTGTTTGAAAATAGAAATAGTATATTAGAAACAAAGTAGGGAAACAACCCTTAATGTTTCATTGTATCTTTTTTTTTTTTGGAGACAAGGTCTTGTTCCATCATTCAACCTGGAGTGCAGTGGTGATATGATAGTTCATGGCAGCCTCGAACTTCTGTACTCAAGCGATCCTCCTGTCTCAGCCTCCTGAGTAGCTAGGACTACAGGCGGACACCACCTTGTCCAGCTAATTTTTAAATTTTTTTTGTAGAGACAGGGTCTTGCTGTGTTGCCCAGTGTGGTCTCAAACTCCTGGCCTCAAGTGATACTTCTGCCTCAGCCTGTCACATTTTTGGGATTACAGGCATGAGCCATGGTGCCTGCCATTTTTCCGGCTTCATTTGGAATCATATGACTTATGTTTTTACTAGTAAAATGTAATATATAGTAGTTTGTAACCTGCCTTTTTCACTTAATGTTCTTGAACACCTTTTGATACCATTTCATGTTCTTTCATTTGTATGTAGAAAGGTTGATGGAGAATTGCCAGGCACGGTGGCTCACACCTGTAATCTTAGCACTTTGGGAGGCTGAGGTGGGAGGATTGCTTGAGCCCAGGAGTTTCAGACCAGCTGGAGCAACATAGTGGGGCATCATCTCTACAAAAAATAAATAATTAGCCAGGAGTGGTGGTGTGCACCTATAGTCCAAGCTACTCGGGAAGCTGAGGTGGGGGGATTGCTTGAGCTGAGGCAGTGAACTGTGATCGTGCCATTGCACTCCAGCCTGGGCTACAAAGCAAAACCCTGTCTCTCAGGAAAAAAAGAGAGGTTGATGGAGAATTAATATGAGGAGTTTATGGTGATAATCTTATTGGAAAAGGGGTAGGTAATTTGTATTGTAGCTGTTTTGCATGACTAGCACAGAGCTTTGACTTACATTTATGCTTATTGGAGGGGGCTTAGGACTTGGTTAATGGAGGTAAAGGGAATTGGGCCTGAAGATTCCTCATGCCATTTCTTGCTATCATCACAATATATGTAAGCCATAATTTATTTAACCAGCCCTCTGTTTTTGGACAGGTAGTTTTAAGGTTTTTTTTTTTTTTTTTTTTTTTTTTTTAACATAGTAATATTATATTCTATACTTTTTTGAACTTTTTATTATAGAAATTTTCAGACATGCATAAAATAGAATGGCATTCTACTGTTTTGTTTCATGTCTTTTGTGTACCTTCATTAATTTTTTTTCTGAAATATTTTTAAATGGTTCTAAGTATAATATGATTTTACTTGTAAAAGCATTATTACGTGTCTCCAAAAAATAAGGACTTAAACCAAAACCACATTACCATTATTGATTCAACAAAATAATCATGATTTAATGTCATCTAATAGTCCCATTTTTATGTTTCCTCAGTTATCTCAAAAATGTTTTTTATATAATTGTTCTTTCAAATTAGGATCCAACAAGGCCTACCTACATTTTGTAGAGTACATTTTTAAGGACAAATTTAAATTTTTTTTTTTTTTTTTGAGGCAGGGTCTTGCTCTGTCGCCCAGGCTGGAGTGCAGTGGCACGATCTCGGCTCGCTACAAGCTCTGTCTCCCAGGTTCACGCCATTCTCCTGCTTCAGCCTCCCGAGTAGCTGGGACTACAGGTGCCCACCATCATGCCTGGCTAATTTTTTGTATTTTTTAGTAGAGACAGAGTTTCAGCGTGTTAGCCGGGATGGTCTCGATCTTCTGACCTTGTGATCCGCCCACCTCGGCCTCCCAAAGTGCTGGGATTACAGGCGTGAGCCACTGTGCTTGGTCACAAATTTTAAATTTTGTATTGCAAACTTTATATTATTTTTCTTAAGTAAAATGTTTACCTTAGGATGATAAATATATTTGCTTTTTAAAAAATCATTTCTGATATTATTTGTGTTCCACCATCATCAGTTTGTTTTTTTCTGGATCTAAAAAAATGTTTTAAAATTGGTTGAGTCAGGGCTGGGTGTGGTCAGGAACTCCAGAGGTCAGGAGTTCAAGATCAGCCTGGCCAACATGGTAAAACCCTGTCTCTACTAAAAATACAAAAAAAAATCTGCCAGGTGTAGTGGCTGTAGTCTGTAATCCCAGCTACTAGGGAGGCTGATGCAGGAGAATACTTAAACCCGGGAGGTGGAGGTTGCAGTGAGCAGAGATCACCCCACTGCACTCCATCCTGGGTGACAGAGCAAGACTCCGTCTCAAAAAGAAAGAGAGAGAGAGAGAGAGAGAGAAGGGAGGGAGGGAGGGAAGGAGAAAGGAAGGAAGTAGAAAGGAAAAAGAAAGGAAAGGAAAGAAAGGAAGAAAGAAATTAGTTCAGTCAGGGTCCCATTAAGAAATAGAAGATGCACTCAAATTAGAGTAATTCAAGGAGAATTTAATGAAGGGATCAAACAGTGTAGTAATGGTGTGGGGAAGCAGCCAGACTGTGCAGTACCCTGGAGCTTACAACCTCAAGGTTATTATCACCATCTCTAATCCTGAAGGAAGAGGGGAGTAGAGGTTACTAGAACCTTGAAGGGAAGAAGGCCTGCACTGAAAGACACAAGCCAGCCCCTTGACACAGCCAGTCAGAGGTGGCCTGTCCGTGAGAGAGCTGGGGGGAAAATATGCTAAGCTCATTTTCTTTCCTTCCTCCAGTCTGCAAAAAGGAGAAAGGCAGAGAGTGGATCTAAAGGGCAAATGGAAGATGTCCAGCCCAGGCAAAAGTTAACTTGTTTACATTTCAATTCCGGCTTAGTTTAGTGTGTGCTTTGGAGTAACACTTTTTCATCTTACTTTTTTTTTTTTGAGACGGAGTCTCTATCTGTCACCCAGGCTGGAGTGCAGTGGCTCAGTCTTGACTCACTGCAACTTCGCCTCCCAGGTTCAAGTGATTCTCCTGCCCAGACTCCCAAGTAGCTGGACTACAGGCTCATGCCACCACACCCGGCTAATTTTTGTATTTTTAGTAGAGATGAGGTTTCACTGTATTAGGCAGGATGTTCTTGTCATCTTACTTTTTAGTAACTATTGTGGATATCATCAGTATTAGTTATTCCTTTAACTATGAAAGAGCCTATGAAGATTTAAGAAGCATTATTTTAATATATTATTATAATATTTGGAATTCTCCGATACAGTTGATCATTTTAGAACCATTTGTTTTCCTGAAACAGAAACTTTTTTCTCAAAATAGTAGTTTCTCATTTTTCAAACAAATTAATTTTGATCTGTGAAATGAAATTACCAGCTCTTGATAGAATGGTTTTCTAAGTCTAGGAAGTTTAGAAGAAATCAGTAAGGAAAAGATGGATGTTTTTAACTACATAAACATTTTAAGCTTCTAGTAACCAAAGTAAATGGGAATTATTTATAGCAAATAGAACAAATGGTACTTAAATACCTTTTACTATTTGTTAAAAAGAACAGAAAACCAAAAATTGCAGATTAAAACTAGAACAAAATGCCTTTTTTTTTTTTTTTTTTTTGGAGACAGAGTTTTCGCTGTGGTTGCCCAGCTGGATGGCTCACTGCAACCTCTGCCTCCCAGATTAAAGTGATTCTCCTGCCTCAGCCTCCCAAGTAGCTAGGATTAGAGGCATGCGCCACCTACACCTGGCTAATTTTGTATTTTTAGTAGAGACGGAGTTTCTCTATGTTGGTCAGGCTGGTCTCTAACTCCTGACCTTAGGTGATCCGTCCGCCTCCGTCTTCCAAAGTGCTGGGATTACAGGTGTGAGCCACCGCGCCCGGCCTGCCATTTTTAATAGTAGGAAATTGTTTGTCAGGCGCGGTGGCTCAAGCCTGTAATCCCAGCATTTTGGGAGGCTGAGGCGGGCGCATCACGAGGTGAGGAGATCGAGGCCATCCTGACTAACACTGTGAAACCCCGTCTCTACTAAAAATACAAAAAATTAGCTGGGCGTAGTGGCGGGCACCTGTAGTCCCAGCTACTCAGGAGGCTGAGGCAGGAGAATGGCGTGAACCCGGGAGGCGGAGCTTGCAGTGAGCCGAGATCGCGTCACTGCACTCCAGCCTGGGTGACAGAGTGAGATTCCGTCTCAAAAAAAAAAAGAAAGAAAGAAATTGTTGGGGGTGATTGGCAAAACTGGAACCGTAATATTGTAATAATAATGTATATTCAATGAAGACATGGCTTTAGAATGGGAATTGTGTGTCTGTCACCTGTCATCTCTACCCATAGAAGGAAAATAATTACTTTCTATGTCAGGCTTCTCTGCTACCCTGGAGTGGTCTTGGGTATTTTCAGAACCTGTTCAGTGTAATTACAGAAACTGAAGGCCGGGCACGGTGGCTCACGTCTGTAATCCCAGCACTTTGGGAGACTGAGGCGGGTGGATCACGAGGTCAGGAGATCGAGACCAGCCTGGCTAACATGGTGAAACCCCGTCTCTACTAAAAATACAAAAAAACTAGCCAGGCGAAATGGCGGGCGCCTGTAGTCTCAGCTACTCGGGAGGCTGAGGCAGGAGAATGGCGGGAACCCGGGAGGCGGAGCTTGCAGTGAGCTGAGATCCGGCCACTGCACTCCAGCCTGGGCGACAGAGCGAGACTCCATCTCAAAAAAAAAAAAAAAAAAAAAAACAAAAAAAAAAAACAAAAAAAAAAAAACAAAACTTAGCCGGGCATGATGGGACATGCCTGTAATCCTAGCTACTTGGGAGGCTGAGGCAGGAGAATCACTTGAACCCAGGAGGGTGGAGGTTGCAGTGAGCTGAGATCATGCCATTGCACTCTACCCTGAGTGTCGCATAGAGATTCTGTCTCAAAAGAAAAAAGAAAAGAAACTGAAGCATAGGACAACTTTTGCCAAGGTTTTGTTTGTTTGCCAGTTGCTTTTAATGTCATTTTTCAGGAGAGTTGATTTGGGAATTAGCGAATAAGAAAAGACTAAGCTGTTTTTCTAAACATGATTTTCATTTTTCCAGGACAGATGGGAGTTTTGTGGTTCATGATATACCTTCTGGATCTTATGTAGTGGAAGTTGTATCTCCAGCTTACAGGTTTGATCCCGTTCGAGTGGATATCACTTCGAAAGGAAAAATGAGGTGAGGGCACCTGATTTAATTTTTGCCAAAAGCGAGGCTACTGAATACCTTAGCAATATATTCCTTTTAGAATTAGTAGTTTAGATGGAAAATTCTTTTTATTTAAACTACTGCTATTCCTTAAAACATTTAAAATATCCTTATGTTTATTTAATCTGAACATTGAAAAAATTGTAAAGTTGAGCTTCTTGCTCAGGCTTAAAATTTATTTTAAAGCTCCTAATATGATTACTTAAACAAAAGGTAAGGTTACTTACTATAGGAGCTAAAGCGCTATGAAAGTTATAATTGAAATATGATTATTAAGTTGGAAATAATCTAACTTTTCTAAATTAGAAATACTATTCATCACCTGTTTTTCGCTGGGATATTTTGATAATACCTCTTATTACCTATTTGATACTTCATTGATCTAGAAATTTCTGTAGTCCTTTCTTTATGGAATCTTTTGTGTTCAATGGAAATGTAGTATTTCTGGGGAAAACAATGGAGGTGAAAAGAACTATAGTCTAATTTAGACTGCAAGTGTGAAATAGCAAAACCTATTTGAAGTTGAAACATTTGTGTAGATACCTGTAGTCTTCAGAGTCAGCTTCCCATTATAATAGAACGAATTTATTTATTTATTTTGTCTCATGACAATAGCGTCCTCTTTGGTTAAATCTGACCAGGAAATATATGAAGCAACTTTTAAGTGGTAATGTCTCTTCTTTAAGCTATCAAATATGACTCTATGTTGCAGTAATAAAGCACAGGTAATGCAAAGGCAAAAACCATTTCTGGAGGTGGAGGACTAATAAATAATTTTACTGCTGATCTTTTTGGTGTCTGCCCAGCATATTTAGACTGATTTGTAGAGACTCAAAATTGAGCTGACGCATGTTCAGTTAGCACCATAGTATTTACATCTGAATTAGTGTTTATTCCTAACATTTTTTCTTCTTTCTTTGCTTTCTTTTACATTGAAAGTTTTAAAAATGTAATATGTAAATATGCCATAATTCAAATAGAATGAGTCACATGCAGAGCTGTCCCATCTTTTACCTTAGGTGCATGTTAGTCCATTGATGGATTTGCCATCATTTATATAACCAGCTGCTATTGATAGACAAGTTGTGATTTCTTTCTCTTCCTTTAACAGAGACAGTTATCAAGAGAATATTCTTTTTTTTCTTTCTTTCTTTTTTTTTTTTTTTTTTTGAGACAAAGTCTTGCTCTGTTGCCCAGGCTAGAGTGCAGTGGCACAATCTTGGCTCACTGCAACCTCTGCTTCTCAGGTTCAAGGGATTCTCATACCTCAGCCTCCCAAATAGTTGGGATTACAGCTGCACGCCACCATGCCCGTCTGATTTTTTTTTTTGAGACGGAATCTCGCTCTATCACCCAGGCAGGAATGCAGTGGCATGATCTTGGCTCACTGCCACCTCCACCTCCTGGTTCAAGTGATTCTTCTGCCTCAGCCTCCCAAGTAGCTGGGACTACAGGTGCCTACCACCATGCCCAGCTCATTTTTGTATTTTTAGTAGAGACGGGATTTCACCATATTGGCCAGGCTGGTCTCCAACTCCTGACCTTGTGCTCCACCCGCCTCGGCCTCCCAAAGTGCTGGGATTACAGGTGTGAGCCACCGCGCCTGGCCTGATTTTTGTATTTTTAGTAGAGATGGGGTTTTGCCGTGTTGGCCAGGCTGTTCTCAAACTCCTGACCTCAAGTGATCTGCCCACTTTGGCCTCCCAAAGTGCTGGGATTACAGGTGTGAGCCACTGTGCCTGTCCAAGAGAATATTCTTGGTATTATCAGTAAAGTAATACTCTAATGCCACTAATAAGTATATTCTTAAAAAGAAATTACTTTTCCCCCCTACTTTTTAGAGAGACAAGGTCTTGCTATGTTGCCTAAGTTGGAGTGCTTGCCTAAGTTGGTTATTCTCAGGTGCAGTCACATAGCCCGCTACAACCTCACACTGACCTTTAGCGATCTTCTCACCTCAGCCTCCTAAGTAGCTGGGATTACAGGCATGCATCGTATCCAGCTTCTTCCTTATTTTTGAAGTTAAATTATTGTCTTAGAATTTTTTTTGGTCCAAATTCTGATGACATTTCTTGCTTTTGGCCATTTGGGGTAAGGGCAAAGCTTCAGTTAGAAGGTAGTACCTTGCATATATGTTTATAAATATATTTTTATGGAATAGATTGTTTTGAAGTAGATGAATTTTTTAAAGTATTGACTTTCTCATGTCTTTTTGGAAACATGAAGATTTTAAAAAATGTATATATAGGCCAGGTGTGGTGGCTCATGCCTATAATCCCAGCACTGTGGGAGGCTGAGGCAGTTATATCACTTGAGCCCAGGAGTTTGAGACCAGCCTGGGCAGCATAGTGAAGACCTTGTCTCTACCAAAAAAAAAAGGTTAAAAACTTAGCTGGACATGGTGGCACATGCTTGTGATCCCAGCTACCTAGTAGGCTGAGGTAGGAGAATCGCTTGAGCCTGGGAGGTTGAGGCTGTAGCAGTGAGCCATGACTGTACTACTGCACTCCAGCCTGGGCAACAGAGCGAGATCCTGTCGCAAAAAAAAAAAAATATATATATATATATACACACACATACACACACACACACACACACACAGACATATGTATATGTAAAATTCTTTTATGTTAAATCTATTCCTTAAAGGACTTATTCATGACTTTTTGTATATTTTAGAATTGTAAGCTTGGAAATAGGGGGGTACATGGATCACAGTATATGTTATATATACTGCTTTAAACATTTTTTTTTTTTCTTTTTGAGACAGAGTCTCGCTCTGTCGCCCAGGCTGAAGTGCAGTGGCCGGATCTCAGCTCACTGCAAGCTCCGCCTCCTGGGTTCATGCCATTCTCCTGCCTCAGCCTCCTGAGTAGCTGGGACTACAGGCGCCTGCCTACTCGCCCGGCTAGTTTTTTGTATTTTTTAGTAGAGACGGGGTTTCACCGTGTTAGCCAGGCTGGTCTCGATCTCCTGACCTCGTGATCCGCCCGTCTCGGCCTCCCAGAGTTCTGGGATTACAGGCTTGAGCCACTGCGCCCGGCCAACATTTTTTTTTATATTGAAAACAATATTGGAGGGAATGAGAGCTGTTACATAAAAGAGAATACTTGTATTTTTTTTAATCCTTTTTACTCTGGTTAAATTTTGAATAAAGTAGTCTCAGCAAATAGGAATATTGTTTTAAATATAGATGGTCCCCAGCTTACAGTGGTTCAACTTAGAATTATTATTATTATTATTTTTTTAAATTTGAGACAGAGTCTCCAGGCAGGAGTGCAGTGGCGTGATCGTGGCTCACTGCAACGTCCGCCTCCTGGGTTCAAGCAATTCTCTTGCCTCAGCCTCCTGAGTAGCTGGGACTACAGGCGCATGCCACCATGCCCAATTAATTTTGTATTTTTAATAGAGGCAGCGTCTCACCATGTTGGCCAGGATGATTTTGATCTCTTGACATTGTGATCCGCCTGCTTCAGCCTCCCAAAGTGCTGGGGTTACAGGTGTGAACCATGGTGCCTGGCCCTCAACTTAGAATTTTTTGACTTTACTATGGTGCGAAAGCGATAGACAGTAGAAACCATACTTTAAGTACCCATAACAACCATTCTGTTTTTATGTTTAGGTCAGAATTTAGTAAGTTACATGAATTCAATAAGTTTCTTATTATAGAATGAGCTTTGTGTTAGGTGATTTTGCCACCTGTGGCTAATGTAAGTATTCTGACCGCTTTTAAGGTAGAAAAAAATTGTAAAGTTGAGCTTTTTGCTCAGGCTTAAAATTTATTTTAAAGCTCCTAATATGATTACATAAAGATGTACTCTGATGACTCAGAGGCTGATGCAGGAGAATGGCTTGAACCCGGGAGGCGAAGGTTGCAGTGAGTCGAGATTGCGCCACTGCACTCCAGCCTGGGCTACAGAGCGATATTTCGTCTCAAAAAAATAAAAATAAAACATAATTGGGGGTGGAACAGAGTAGAGAACAAAGTGGGATTCATATAAGATCCTAATTCTTTTTTTTTTTTTTTTTTTTGTGATGGAGTCTCACTCTGTCACCCAGACTGGAATGCAGTGCCGTACCCTCAGCTTGCTACGATCTCTATTTCCTGGGTTCAAGTGTTTCTCCTGCCTCAGCCTCCCAAGTAGCTGGGATTACAGGCACATGCCACCAAGCCTGGCTAATTTTTGTATTTTCAATGGAGACAGGGTTTCACCATGTTGGCCAGGCTGGTCTCAAACTCCTGACCTCAAATGATCCACCTACCTCGGCCTCCCAAAGTGCTGAGATTATAGACATTAGCTACTGTGCCCAGCCTTGACCAATATTTTAGAAGCATGCAACATGAATGATAAATTAGTTTTGAATATATGTGGGATTTTCACTTCTGACATTTTGGCAGAGAAATGCTGGATAAAAATATGACAAACATTTTCTTTTATTAATAAACGCTTAGTTCCCTCCAAAACAAAGGAAATCCCTGGGGGATAAACTATAAACCACTTCACCATCTGGAGATTTTGATATTCTCTAACCCAGAGGGCTTAGATTTAATTAGCAGTGTGCAGGGAGGAGGCAAGCCATGGGCTTGCTTGGAGTCAGAATTAGATCTAAAATTTGCTCCTCCCTTTGACCTTTGGTACTGAAATGCAGAAGGCCCTGGATTTTCGGAGGTAAAAGTCTGACCCTGGCCTTTGGGGGAAAAAGTCTCGCCTGAAAACTGATAGTTATGCTCCTATACTCATTACAGTTTGGGATATGAATTTATTACTTTCTGCATAATCCAGGAACTTCCAAGCTGAGCAGTGAACAAAATAGTTTCTGGTTATAATTCCCAAATTCCTGGCAGAAACAAATGCATAATCTCTCCGCAAGGAGATACCCTTTGTATCTTTTTACTTAAATAAAGGTAAATTAAGTCTACTAAACTTACAAAGAACCCAAGAGAACAGTCCACATTGAGTCAGCAAATAAATCAGACCTCCAAGAACTTTAAATAGTAGAATTATTAGATATAGACTGTAAAATAATTTAATATGTATTTAAAGTACTTAAGGAAATAGAAGACTTCCATAGAAATGATATACCAAAATAGGCTATAGATATTTGAAAAAAGAATAAAATAGAACTTCTACAATGAATATAGGCATTGAAATGTACAACTAAATGGATGCATTAAGAAACTGAGCAGAAGTTAGAAGAAGTGGGAGATAGATCAGAAAAGAAATTTCCTGGAATTCAACACAGCAGTGACAGTGAAATAGGAGAGGCAGTTTTCAAAAAGTAAAATGAATCATATGTAAACATGGATGAGAATTTTGATTAAAATTAGTGCATTTTTGGTGAAAAATGTAGTGTTACCTATAGCACTATTGCAGTGCTTTCTTGCATTATAAAATTTTCTGGCAATATAGCCTTAAAAATTGGTTACATCCAATAACGCATTTCTTAGACCATCAAAAAAATAAAATCCAGTATTTTTGTATCATATAATGAAGTAAACTCATTACTAAATATAATGAAATAACTTTAGCACCAGAAGGATTCTAAAATAATTTGTGACATAAATAGAAGTTAGGGAACTCATTTAATCCCACAGGCCTAGGTAATGACAGAGCTACAGCTAGAAGATTCCAAGTCTAGTGTTTTTTTCTCTATGTTTTGCTGCATATTTTAGACATGTAGATTTTCAAGATCAAAAGTTTAGATTTTAAAGCATTTTGGAAAAAGCTGAAGGTGTGTATAAGGCATTGCTAATATAATATAAGCAGTTCTTTTAACCAGTAATGTTTTTAATGGAATTACTGTTGCTTTCCCCATGTTGCTTTATCAGAGCAAGATATGTGAATTACATCAAAACATCAGAGGTTGTCAGACTGCCCTATCCTCTCCAAATGAAATCTTCAGGTCCACCTTCTTACTTTATTAAAAGGGAATCGTGGGGCTGGACAGACTTTCTAATGAACCCGATGGTATGTATCAGGCTAAAATAAAGCACTTTACTAATACCTAATTTGCTTCTAGGCAGTGGCAACTTCAAACCCCTGTGAGATAGAAAGCTGAGGTCAGATTGGTGGAAGAAAGGATAATTGTGAGTAGTCTGCAGATTTCAGAAGAACAGTGGCTTTGGGAATACGTAATGAAGAAAATATAATGAGAATCGCACTGTAGATTTGATTATGGAAATGTGTAATAGAAATTGAATAAATGCTTATGATAACATTTTACGTTTCAAACAATAAGAATATTCAGTCAGTCAGTCATACCTGGAGCTGTCTCATTCTTCATATTACCTGCACATTTTTTGTTTTTGTTTTTGTTTTTTGACTTTTTTTAGACGGAGTTTTGCTCTTGTTGCCCGGGCTAGAGTGCAATGGAGCGATCTCGGCTCACTGCAACCTCTGCCTCCCGGGTTCAAGCGATTCTCCTGCCTCAGCCTCCCGAGTATCTGGGATTACAGGCATGCGCCACCATGCCCAGCTAATTTTGTATTTTTAGTAGACATGGAATTTCTCCATCTTGGCCAGGCTGGTCTTGAACTCCTGACCTCAGATGATCTGCCCACCTCGGCCTCCTAAAGTGCTGGGATTACAGGCGTGAGCCACTGCGCCTGACCATACTACCTGCATATTATTGGTCCATTGATGAATGTGCCATCATTTATTAACCAGCCCCTATTGAGAGCACAAGTAAGGATTTCTTTCTCTTTTTATAACATGTGTAGTGAAGAGAAAAGTTATTCTATGGTAATTAAGTAGTTGGCATATGAAACCGATGTTATGATACTCACTAATAATGAAACACTAATAGCATGCATTCTTTAAACATTTGTTTTTGTTTTTAATTATTGTAGGTACCTAATAATGTACATTTATGAGGCACATGTGATGTGTCGATACAGGCATATGATGTGTATTAATCACATCAGGGTAATTGGGTTATCCCTCATCTTAAGCATTTATCATGTTTTTGTAAATGTTAGGAGCATACCAATTCCACTCTTTGATTGTTATTTTAAAATATACAATAAATTATTGTTGACTATCATCAAGAAAGCAGTTTTTAGAAACAAATTGGCCTTTTCTTTTACTGTTTTTAAAAATTGAATTGCTGTCTTAGAATTTACCTAAGTAGGCCAGGCGTGGTGGCTCATACCTATAATCCTAGCACTTTGGGAGGCTGAGGTGGGCGGATCACGAGGTCAGGAGTTCGAGACCAGCCTGGCCAACATGGTGAAACCTTGTCTCTACCAAAAATATGAAAAGTTAGCTGGATGTGGTGGTGAGCACCTGTAATCCCAGCTACTCGGGAGGCTGAGACAGGAGAATTGCTTGAACCAGGGATGGTGGAGGTTGCAGTGAGCTGAGATTGTGCCACCACACTCCAGCCTGGGGAACAGAGTGAGACTGTGTCTCAAAAAATAAAAATAAAAGAATTCATGTAAGTTTTGTTCGGCCGGGCGCGGTGGCTCAAGCCTGTAAATCCCAGCACTTTGGGAGGCCGAGACGGGCGGATCACGAGGTCAGGAGATCGAGACCATCCTGGCTAACCCGGTGAAACCACGTCTCTACTAAAAAATACAAAAAACTAGCCGGGCGAGGTGGCGGGCGCCTGTAGTCCCAGCTACTCCGGAGGCTGAGGCAGGAGAATGGCGTAAACCTGGGAGGCGGAGCTTGCAGTGAGCTGAGATCCGGCCACTGCACTCCAGCCCGGGAGACAGAGCCAGACTCCGTCTCAAAAAAAAAAAAAAAAGTTTTGTTCATATTCCGTGCTGATAGCTGTTTAGATCACACATGATCTATATTCAGAGGCTGTATATCCCCTAGAGAGGAATAAATTAGTACCTAGAATCTGTTGTCAGAGATGAAGAGGCAGGAGGCAGACTGGATGGAGGAAGTCAGCAGTGAAACCCCAGAGCTTATTCATCTTCCGCGTTCTCATTTCTGAAATTCGGTGGAAGTGTATCTAGCGCTTCAGTGCGTGATGCTTCTAGATCATTTTTCAAAACTGGTCTGCTAAAGTAGGTCAGTTTTCCAAGAACCACAGTCATCTGAAAAGAGCTGTTAGCTTGCCATTGGATCACCAATCCCATTGCCAGACTATACATTAAAAAAAAGCAAATAGATAGTTCCATTTGCAAACTATTTGTGTTAAATAACACAGTAAACTCTGCAAAAAGATAGGTGGGTGGCACAGCTATGAAGTGTCTATAAAGTCCAAACATACATACAGCAAACTTTTACATTCTATAATAGTCCACCATCGTCAGACAGACAGCACCTTGCTGTCATCAGAACAAGTTCAGTAGAATTGAGATGGTTGCTAGTAGTGTTATTGTATAGACAACATTTAAATCTTTAATTTTACCATTGATTGTTAAGTGCAGTTTTTGTTCTATTAACTAAAGTGGGGGAAAAATATTTTCTGGATTTTTTTTTTTTCTGCAGGTTATGATGATGGTTCTTCCTTTACTGATATTTGTGCTTCTGCCTAAAGTGGTCAACACAAGTGATCCTGACATGAGACGGGTAAGATGATTGTCCAGCTATGGAATTTTTTTTTTTTTTTTAAGAGGCAGAGTCTCTGTTGCTCAAGCTGGAGTACAGTGGCACAGTCAGTTTGAGTGGCCTCATCCTGGGCTCAAGCTATCTACCTGCCTCATCCTCCCAAAGCGCTGGGATCATAGGTCTGAGACACCACGCCTGGCCCCATGTGTGGGTCTTTGAACCATATTGTGATGTTTGCTCTATCCCGTCGTAGCCGGGTGGCTTGGTTTTTCTCAATTTTATTCTAGTTCCCAAGCCAAATTAATCTAGAGGTTGTATTAACACAGTATCATGTTCCTGGCATTTAATTAGTTCCTTCCATTAGACTAGATAAATTGTTAGTTCTGCCTGATTTAAAGGCCTGGATCTCTTTGTGTAGCTAAAACATCTTACTGGATCCTAGCCTCTTTATGTGCCTTACTTTTTAAATAGCTGAAATGTGTAATAATTCTGGTATACTTAATCTAAATATTTTACAAAATGATTGCTCCTATGATCTGCCTTTACTTTCCACAACTCTTTTCAGAGTACATACTCAGTTTATGTGTTCAGACACACAAAAGAAATGCAGATAGACCACAGGGGATGGATAAGTAGAAGAGTGACCTTTGAATTCTGTACCACGAAACCATACTGGTTCAGCAGAGGGAGAGGATTTGCTAAGTAGGATGCTTGCAATTTAGTGCCACCACATTTTCTCTTTGAATATTGGCTGCCATTTGAACTCTTCATTTTTTTCAAAAAACAATTGTGCATTTTTCCATTCAACCATCAACAAGTATCTTCTGAGTTTCAAGGTTCCCCATTTTATTTAGTATATTGATGTGTTGACATTTTATTCATTCCTGAGTAAACATTTATTAATCAATTTCTAGGGTCTCGATACTGAGATACAGAAATGAATTATAGGCCATCCCTGTCATCAGTAGGCTCAGTCCAGTTAAATGTAGAAAATAGAATGGATTTATCAAATAGTCTTCTTGCTATCAGGGAATTTTGTGACTATTTCTTTTCTTTTTTCTTAATAGAAATTTATCTTACTTCTTAAAGAAATAAGGTAAATAAAAATGTGTGCTAAGGTAGTAGGTGATTACATTCTGTGGAAGGTAATAAGGTGTCTATTCCAAGCAGGAATGGCAGAAAAATATTCATAGAAAAAGAAAGAATTTTGATATTTCAAAATGTCTTATTGGTAAATGCTTGCATTTTTGTTTCAATGTTAGACTGAAAGTAATACATCCTATGCATTCCTTGTATATGTTAAGCCAATTAACTGTGACATCAGTAGAAGGAAACATCAGAAGTCACATTTGATTTAAGTTCATTCCAGCCGGGCACAGTGGTGCAGACCTGTAATCCCAGCACTTTGGGAGGCCAAGGCACGTGGATCACCTGAGGTCAGGAGTTCGCGACCAGCCTTACTAACATGGTGAAACGCTGTCTCTACTAAATAACAAAAAATTAGCTGGGCGTGGTGGCACATGCCTGTAATCTGAGCTACTTGGGAGGCTGAGACAGGATAATCGCTTGAACGTGGGAGGCGGAGGTTGCAGTGAGCCAAGATTGCGCCATTGCACTCCAGCCTGGGCAAGAAGAACAAAACTCTGTTTAAAAAAAAAAAAAAAGTTCATTCCTTGTAAAGTGCTTTGCACATCGCAAGCATCGTAAAATGTTGATTCAAGAGCTTCAGAAGCTCTCTTCCTTGCCACTGCCTGCAGAGGTGGCATCATCTCCTACTTGGCATCGTGGCTGCCCTCAGATCCTTTGTGAAGCCCAAGATCATCAAGAAGAGAGCCAAGAGGTTTATCTGGTACCAGTCAGAACAATATGTCAAGATTAAGCTTAACTGGCAGAAACCTAGAGGCACTGACAACAGTGTTCATAGAAGATTCAAGGGCCAGATCTTGATGCCCAGCATTGGTTATGGGAGCAGCAAAGAAACAGAGTACTTACCAGCAAACTATCGCAAGAACAGAAAACCAAACACCGCATGTTCTCACTCATGGGTGGGAATTGAACAATGAGATCGCTTGGACTCGGGAAGGGGAACATCACACACCGGGGCCTATCACGGGGAGGGGGGAAGGGGGAGGGATGGCATTGGGAGTTATACCTGATATAAATGATGAGTTGATGCGTGCTGATGAGTTGATGGGTGCAGCACACCAACATGGCACAAGTATACATATGTAACAAACCTGCACGTTGTGTACATGTACCCTAGAACTTAAAGTATAATAATAAAATAAAAATAAAAAAAAACAAAAAAAAACAAAGTACTTACTACCCAGTGACTTCTGGAAGTTCCTGATCTACAACATAAAGGAACTGGAAATACTGCTGATCTGCAACAAATCTTACCGTGCTGAGATTACTTACGGTGTTTCCTCCAAGAACCACAAAGCCATCTGGAAAGAGGAGCCCAGCTGGCCATCAGAGTCACTAGTCCCAATGCCAGGCTGCACAGTGAGGAGAAGGAATCAGTGGCTCATGTGCATGTTTTATTTGTGTTTAAATAAAACCACAAAAACTGAAAAAAAAAAAAAATAGAGCTTAAGAATTGAACAGATTCAAAAATAGAGTTGATATGTTTGCAGGGACTCAAGAGCTGTTACCATATACATTTATTTCTTAATTATTGGGGCACGTTAACATATTTGATTTATGTTTACAATATTTCTTTTCCTAGCCTTATTTGTAAAAGCACCTTCTCCTTTAAAACTTAGGAATAAATTCTACCTTTGTGGGAAAAGCTCAAGCTAATATCCTGACAGTGTTCAATTTGAAATGAAATCCTAGTGTTATGTTGTGTGCCTATAGTCCCAGCTGCCCAGGAAGCTGAGGCAGGAGGATCACCTGAGCATCATCTCTTAAAAAAAAAGAAATGATAGATAATGCAGTACTTGCTATCTTTTTCATGTGTGAATGGACTAAAGTCAATTTTAAGTTCACTTTTAGAATGTCACTTAAAATTTAAATGAAGCAGATGTTACATTAATATTATATAACTATCAAATAGTACTTTATAGATTTTTGGCTCAATTAAGGGGGACAACAAATACTCAAAAGTGCCAAGTCCTATCCTGTTTTGCCAATGACTTGTTTGTAACAGTGTGATGCTTGCTTTAGAGTCTAATCGAAGTCACCCAAGCCATACAGTATTCATAGATTTACTACTGAGGCTTATAAATGAACTTGTAGAAATACAGAACTTATTTTCCAAACTTTACTGATACCTCGATATATAGTTAAAAATTAATATTCTGGTTATATGCATCTTAAGAAAGCATGAACTTAAAAATGTACTCATTAAAACAATAAGAAAGCACTTTAATCAGAAAACATAAGATAGGAATATAATCAAATATATTCATTATCAGAAAAAAATGTTCTTTATTAAGATAAGTAGAATCAAACCTTAGGCAATCATTTATTGGACATTTACTAGGAGTCAGAATGTTTAGTGGTGCAAAGGAGGTATGGAAAATAGTTACTAATGATATATAGGTGAAGTACTATTGAGTATGATGTTGCATCATTCCCAGAACCAGTACCTTTCACTTGTTCTACTCCTTTACTTTTTCTTTAACAGGAAGTGTTAGGAGTTAAAAGACTCGAAGGATCCTACATATCATTGTGCCTTGTCTTCTTGCAGGAAATGGAGCAGTCAATGAATATGCTGAATTCCAACCATGAGTTGCCTGATGTTTCTGAGTTCATGACAAGACTCTTCTCTTCAAAATCATCTGGCAAATCTAGCAGCGGCAGCAGTAAAACAGGCAAAAGTGGGGCTGGCAAAAGGAGGTAGTCAGGCCGTCCAGAGCTGGCATTTGCACAAACACAGCAACACTGGGTGGCATCCAAGTCTTGGAAAACCGTGTGAAACAACTACTGTAAACTTGAGTCATCCCGAACGTTGATCTCTTACAACTGTATATGTTAACTTTTTAGCACATGTTTTGTACTTGGTACATGAGAAAACCCAGCTTTCATCTTTTGTCTGTATGAGGTCAATATTGATGTCACTGAATTAATTACAGTGTCCTATAGAAAATGCCATTAATAAATTATATGAACTACTATACATTATGTATATTAAAACATCTTAATCCAGAGATCAAATCATCTTTCTTTTTTTTTCACTTAATGTTTCTTTTTTTCTGACAATTTTCTTCAATTATCTGAGGCTTGAAATTGACCTTTCCTTTTAAAAAGGAGTGGTTGTTATTTTTAGACAGCATGCACATGGTTTTTTATGCGGCCACAGCTTTCAAAATTTTCAGTTCTGCTGTGCCATTTAATTCCCTGATAATCTGAGGTGGAACCATATGTTGCTGATGTAGTTTCAATTTCTTATTATTAGTTAGTTTCAGAGTATGGACATATGAATCACAATAGATCTTACCAACTTTTTTATTCTGGTTGCCATCTATGGTATTCGTTTAACAATTATTGAGTACCAGCTATGTGCTGTGATGCAAGGTAGAATACAGATATGGATAATATCCAAGTGCTTCTTGATAGAACTTATTATGTAGGGAGGGAGGACAAATAGTAACAGAGAATGAATGGCCAGGGGAAAGAAGTACAACAGTAGGAGAGCCTTCTAGAGCCTAAGGATGGGGAATCCACCTTAAAGCTCCATGTTGTAATAAGAGATATATAACACAGGTAGCTTTTCAATCCCCTCATCTTTCTTATCATAGATTCTCAGAGGTGTTAGAAGAGAAATTACTACTTTCCTTTTTTTTTTTCTTTTGAGACAGAGTTTCACTCTTGTCGCCCAGGCTGGAGTGCAAGGGCACGATCTTGGCTCACTGCAACCTCCGCCTCCCGGGTTCAAGCGATTCTCCTGCCTCAGCCTCCCAAGTAGCTGGGATTACAGACATGTGCCACCACGCCCAGCTAATGTATTTTTAATAGAGACAGGGTTTCACCACGTTGGCCAAGCTGGTCTCGGACTCCTGACCTCAGGTGATCCTCCTGCCTTGGCTTCCCAAAGTGCTGGGATTACAGCCGTGAGCCACTGTGCCTGGCCAAATAACTACTTTCCAATCAGGAGTATCTCAAAAGTTTTTTATTTCAATAAGTTACATTTTCACACCTTTTCCTTTTGGGTTATTTTAATTAACTCTCAGGCCACAGTATTGCTTCTAGTCAAGGGCTCCTATTCTCTCCCATACTAAAGAACTGTATTGTTACTAAATCAGTGAAAAAAACCAGAGTAGGTTCCAAACTCAATTTTCTCTTTTGTATTAGGTGCCATTGTTCATTTAAAAATGAGGTACGTGTTTTCTTTTAAAGAAATAAGTTCCGGGTCGGGCACGGTGGCTCACGTCTGTAAGTAATCCCAGTACTTTGGGAGGCCGAGGCGGGTGGATCACCTGAGGTCAGGAGTTTGAGACCAGCCTTACTAACATGGTGAAACCCTATCTCTACTAAAAATACAAAAAATTAGCCGGGCTTGGTGGCAGGCGCCTGTAATCCCAGCTGCTGGGAGGCTGAGGCAGGAGAATTGCTTGAACCTGGGGGAGGTGGAGGTTGCAGTGAGCCATCACGCTACTGCATTCCAGCCGGGGTGACAAGACCGAGACTGTGTCTCAAAAAAAAAAAGTTCTGATGCAAAACATTTTATTAAGTGTCTCTATTTATATTATATACACTGTTACCAAACTGGTTAAGCTCTGAATGATTATACGGGTAAACAGCTTAATGATAGAAATAGGTCTTTTAAAATCGAGTCATTTATTGAAAATAAAGTGTTAGAACACTAGCTAAATGTCATTCATTCAACTAGTATTCTAATTTTCACTTAAAATTAGTGTTTTAGGCTGGGTGCAGTGGCTCACACCTGTAATCCCAGTACTTTGGGAGGCCCAGGCAGGCAGATCACAAGGTCAAGAGATCAAGACCATCCTGGCCAATGTGGTGAAACCCCGTCTCTACTAAAAATACAAAAATTAGCTGGGCATGGTGGCACGTGCCTATAGTCCCAGCTACTTGGGAGGTGGAGGCAGGAGAATTGCTTGAACCCGGGAGGTGGAGGTTGCAGTGAGTCAAGGTCGCGCCACTGAACCTCCAGCCTAATGACAGAGCAAGACTCTGTCTCAAAAAAAAAAAAAAAATTAGTGTTCTAATTTTCACTTAAACATTAAGTTTAAAAAAAGACATTCTCCTTTGTAATTCAAAGGAGACATAGTAAGAGTCATATGACCAGAAATCATGTTTTAAAATGTCATAATTTATTTACCCTGTGACATGTTTATCTGTGTAACAAACCTTCACATGTACCCCCAAACTTAATAAATAAAAATTTGATAATTTAGATTGTCAATATTTGCACATGGAACACCTAATGACTAAGAAATTAGGAAGCACTTTGAAGGAAATTACCATTTCGTATGCTACATAAGAAACTGTGCTTATTTTACGTGGATTCTAACAGCATCTGAATATAATATATATCCCTTATACATTATATATACCCCTTATCATATTACCTCTGAATATAATATATGCCCCTAAGGAAATGTCATATCAGTTGTGTATGAAAATCTTATATATTCATAGAACCATCATCAAATGCTTAAGGTGCTTACAGGCACAGAAATGACTGTATATTATTAGACAATATGGGGTTTAGTGCAGAGCCCCTGGTTAGCTGCTAACTTGCTTTGTGACTTTGAGCAAGTCACTTCCCTGGACCATGTCTTGTCTTGGTCTTTGTTCTATCTCTAGCATCTAGCACGTAGGCACACCAATAAAAGTTGGTTGGATGAATAATAAATGGACCTTAAGTTTCCTCATCTATAAATGGAAGGATTTGGATTAGACCTGTAAATTTCTTCTTGACATTTCAAATCTGAAATCTCACATTCTGTTATACTTTTAACCCAGTCCTAGTATTTCCTACCCTTAAGAACCATATGATCACTGCTGGCTTTCTTATTTCACTTCATTGGGTTCTTTCTGCTATTTCCCATTTGGAACAAAGTATTGTTTTGCTCTTCTTTAGAGCCTTTGATAGATTTGGTTTATATGTATCTCCTTTTATTTATTTATTTTTAAAAAATTATTTTATATATATATATATATATATAATTTATTTTTCTTTGAGACAGAGTTTCACTGTCATCCAGGCTGGAGTGCAGTAACGCCATCTTGGTTCACTGTAGCCTTCGCCTCTCAGGTTCAAGCAATTCTCCTGCCTCAGGCTCCTGAGTAGCTGGGGTAACAGGTGAGTGCCACCACCCTGGCTAATTTTTTGTATTTTTAGTAGAGATCGAGTTTCACCATGTTGGCCAGGCTGGCCCCAAACTCCTGACCTCAAGTGATCCGCCTGCCTTGGCCTCCCAAAATGCTGGGATTACAGGCATGAGCCACCATGTCCGGTCACTATGTATCTTCTTTTAAATGTGTTTTATAATTTTTTGTTTTATAATTTTTCACATCTACTGAATTAAATCTGAATAGTGACTTTGTGCAAAACAAATTTTGCTGTCTGTTATTGCCAAAAAGTCCTGAGTGTCCAGGATGATTTCTCCAAGACATCTCTATTGCTCCCAAGTTTCAAACCGTTTTTTAGGAGCCAAAACCTCAGGATTTCACCCAGATCTGGTTAACATTTTGAAAAGATACAGGATTTTACCTAACCTGCCCTGAGTAGAAAACCATCTTAGCATTTTTCCCTTATGTTTTCTCTGACAGGAGGGCAGATACTATCATACAGCATACTTCTCAGTAGTTGGAAGGGTTTGAAGGGCCTGATAAGCAATGTCCATAAAGATAAAGGAGAGCTTTTCATTAAAGTAGTCACTCAGACTTTCAGGAAGTTTTGAGTGTTTTTTGTTTCTTTTTTTTTTTTTTTTTTTTTTTTCTTTTTTGAGATAGAGTCTCGCTCTGTCGTCCAGGCTGGAGTGCAGTGGCGCGATCTCACCTCACTGCAACCTCCACCTCCTGGGTTCGTGCCATTCTCCTGCCTCAGCCTCCCAAGTAGCTGGGACTACAGGTGCCTGCCACCACGCCAGGCTAATTTTTTGTATTTTTACAAAATTAGTAGAGACGAGGTTTCACTGTTTTAACCAGGATGGTCTCCATCTCCTGACCTTGTGATCCGCCCACCTCGGCCTCCCAAAGTGCTGGGATTACAGGTGTGAACCACCACACCCAGCTTGTTTCTTTTTTTTTAAGTGCTCAACTAGAGTACCTTTTGTTTAAAAACTGTTACTGAAAATATTTTTATTAAATATTTTAAACCACTATTTTCATTTTTGCTTGTTGCCTTTCAGATCACATGTAGACATACATTTGCATGGTTACAATCATGTGTGTACCATTTTGTATTTAAACCCAGGAAAAATTCTGCTAAGCACCAATTTCAGGTAACACAATAGAAGCTAGTGACCGAGTCCTTTAATTCAGTTCAAGGAGTATGTTGAGACAGGGCCAGTTGTACTGAGCTCTTCTGCAATTTAGGTGTGATTATTTTCATTATTTAGAGTTTTCCAAAAAATTTATAAGGCTGGTGAGAATATCCATTTGGTTTAAATGTTTCTATTATTCAAGAGAACTTGAAGGTAGCTTTGGTAAAATTCAAATGGTGTCTGTAAATTATGGATATTGTTTTTATATTCTTGGTAAAAGATGAAGTATTGAAAATTTTAAAATGCTCCCCAAATAGCTCCAAATATTAGCTTATCTCTTTTGTTCATGGTAACACAACCTTAGTATGAACACCTAGGGGAACTGAAGCTTTCCACAGTGGCTTCTGTCTGGTAGGACTGAGCCAGCCAGGCAAGCAACCCTGAGAAGAGGAAGGAGTAAATTAAGGTCAAACAGTAAACCGGAGGAATGAGTGGAACTGTAAAAACTAGCTATACACAGCATTTCCACAGAAAACTGTTGACAAGGTGTTTAATTCCACTGAAATTTAATAATCTATTGATTCATATTTGTACCTCTTTTAGATAAATTTTAAATCAAAATTTTCATATATATGAATATAAATTTATTTCATTGCCTTTTTAAAATATTTAAAAATAATATATAGAGATTGATTATATTCAGAGTATACAATGTGATTATTTGATATAGATTGTATTATGACTACCACGATCAAATTAATTAACACATCCGTCATCACTCATGATGTAGTTAAGATCCCTGAAACTTATTCATCCTATAATTGAGAGTTTGTACCCTTTGGCCAGTATCTTCCCATTTCTCATACCCCTCAACCCACCATTTCATTCTCTGCTTCTATGAGTTTAATTTTTTTAGATTCCACATATAAGCGAGATAAAGCATATAAGTTCTCGATGAGTTTATAATGATTAATATTCTTTCCTTTCAGTTGAGGAAACAGGTTAAACAATTTCCCAAACTCATCAGTGGGTAAGTGTTCTTAATCTGGAGAAAACTGTTAACTACTTTCTATAGTACTGCTCTCACACGCTAAACTGTAGAACATTAATATACCCAAAGTCAACACATGGTATACATCTCTTCCAACCTGTCCACCCTCCTCCTACCTCTATTGACATGATCTAGGGACTGGCCTCTCTCCTTCCAAACTCTCCTTAGAGAGAAAGCAGCGGTGTAGTCAAGAGAAATTGACTTCCAAGATAAAGTAGTTGTAGTCCTAGTTTCTGGTAACTGGAGCTTTACACACTCATCTTAAAGATGTTTCTAAAAGGCAAATCTGATGGGGTCACTCATCAATTAAACCCTGTGTTGATGCTCTTGGACTTCAAGACAAACATCTTTGGCCCCTGAACACAGTTCCTTCAGACTCACTTCTTGCCACTTCCCTGTATATCTCACATGATTCACAGTTCCCCTCTGAAAACGCCATGCTCTCTCACCTCTGAGCTTTTTTGAGTATCTCTTCACCTCAGCTCTCCACCCCATGCCTATTCTTTTCCCTTATCAACCTCTAACATCTTTTTTAGGATTTTCTGCAGAAATCTTCCAGGTGCTCATGAGGATCGGATAAGAGCCTCTTTGTCCCCTTCATGCCTGTGCTTATCTTATTACATAGATACCACTTCATTTTCTGAGAGTACTTGTCTACTTCTCTGACTTCCCTACCTGGACCCTAAGCTCCTTGGACTATCAAGCACTAGTAGTACAACAGTCCTGTCCTCAAGGAAGGGTAGGAAGAATATTAATCTCTCCTCTAAAATAGTTCTGGGGTGGCTGCCGTACATACAGCTCTATCATAGTGTTGGAATCCTAACTCAAATCATTAGACAAGGATAGAGATCAGAGACCCATGGTGAATTTAAGTTTGTACTTTTCAGGGAATCATAAAGATACTAAGAATACAGGAAGAAACAAAAACCAGGAACCTTGCCTCGTAACCATCTCCTTTCTCAGGTAAGCACATACTTATTTAGTACAGAATACATTGTGAAGTACCTATGCCACATATGTGCCAAGGGCTATTAGGTGAGGGGACATGATCATGAGCGCAATAAGCATGAACTCTGACTTCAGAGCTGAGCATTTAGAGGGAGACACAGACACTGAACCAACCAAACACACACAAGTATCTAATGAAAACCTTGATAGATGCTACCAAGAAAAAGTCATTTATAAACTCATAAATGGGGAACCGGAATGGGTGGGTAGAGGGCAAATATAAGAGCACTTCCATTAAAAAGTGACTCATAGGTAAGATTGAAAGACTAGGAATTACTCAGGCTGAGGCTGAGAAGAGGGGGATAAGAATGAGGTGCTTCCTAGTCCGAGCTGAAGTTGGGGTGGGCCTGGAGCTTGGCTCTTGAAGGAACTGAAAGAACAGTACAGCTGGAGAGAAGAGAGGCAAAAAAGGTAGGCAGACATCGCCTGGTTGCATTGCAGGCCTGAACTCACCTTATCTTCTGGAGGACAATACCTTGATTCTCTCTGGAAAAATCGTAAGGGAAAGCCCTGTGTATGCGCTTGTTCAGTGTGCTTGAGACGATGAGATAGAACTGAACACAGACTGGGAGCCAGGCCAGCTTGGGTTTGAATCTTGTGAGTAACATGGTAGTGACTGTGGCTAATGATCATTAATAATAAGTAAAGTACTGAAGTCATAAGGCTCCTTCCAATGACTCCTGTCACTTCCAATCACTTCTAGTTGAAGCCTAGAGGTAATTATTCACTTTACCAAAGGATTCACTATAAGCGTCCTTTAAATAGTCCCCCCTAAGGCACCTAAAATAGATGTGATTGACACAGGCAAATCATGCAATTCTGGAGGGACTCCCTCTTATGGAGACCTGAAGCTGGCTGTGACTGGCTGTGATCATCTGCTCATGATACACTGATAACAGGTCTCTGAGCAAACTGGTATATGAAAATCGTTGCCAAGAAAGCCTAGAATCTTTAGGAGAACTCTCAGAGTCCCAGAAACTTTGAGAGAATATGTTAGTTGGAGGAAAAATAAGCCTTGTCTTCCCTCCTTCTTTGTTCTCTGCCTACCTCTGGCCCAACCTCAAATCTTTAAATTTAAATGATGTGGCCCAGCAGAGGCCGGTGGCATAAAGATGGTTTCTCTCCCTCCATTCTCTTTGGAGCTGGTGGGAACTGGTTGGAAGGGAGGTTTCTGCTCTTTTTCAAAGCCTCTCAGCGCTCTCCTCATTCCTGGTAGGGCCCTCAGCACTCCTACTGTGAACCAGCTGCTCCCGCCTTGAGACTCTCTCTTTACTGCTTTAAGCTGTGCTCTAATGTGTGTGATTGTATGTATTTGATTTTGAAAATTTGGAGAATTCTATGGAAAACTCTAATTTCTTTGTATTTCTACCTGACCTCTGACCTCCCTTGAGAAGGAGTTGGATTATGGAATAAGAAGTTTAGGGTATATCTAGACCGGGCAAGTCTTCTTTCTGAAAAGCGCAGTACCTTGGCACATAGTCCAGGAACTGGGAACCAAACTGGAGAAAAAAAAAAAAAAAAGATCAGAGGCCTGTGCTTGTGAGATCCTGTGAGTGGAATGTTGGATGTTATCCACATTCATCTTGTCATTCCTCAGTCACCCTTCCTCTTCAAGCCTATATGTTTAGGCTTCAGTGCTAGTTTTCCTTCTGTGCCAAAGAGCAAGGAATAAGAGGCCTGGAGAAGGAAAATGCTTGATCTTGGGGAGGAGCATGGCCTTCAACCACCACTGGGGCAATTTTCTTTGTAGTTGCTGTAGTTGTTTCATCCAGCATTCTGTTAGTCTATGTCCCTAGAGGGCAGGGACAGTGTCTTATTCCCTTCCACATCCCCAAGCTTTCCAAATAGATCAATAACTATTTGCTGAACAAATGAGTAACCAAACAAAGGAGTAACTAGATTGCCTAGCTGGTGATTCTTGGATATAAAAAGATGGTGAATGATACGGTCTGCTCTGTGTCCCCACCCAAATCTCATCTTGAATTGTAATCCAAATTGTAATCCCTACGTGTTGAGGGAGGGACCTCGTGGGAGGTGATTTGATCATGGGGGCACTCCCCCCCATCCTGTTCTTGTGATAGTGAGTTCTCACGAAATCTGATGGTTTTATAAAGGGTTTTCCCCCTCTTCACTCTGCATTTCTCTCTCCTGCTACCATGTGAAGAAGGACGTGTTTACTTCCCCTTCCACCATGATTTTAAGTTTCCTGAGGCCTCCCAAGCCATATGGAACTGTGAGTCAGTTAAACTTCTTTCCTTTATAAATTAGCCAGTTTCAGGTAGTTCTTTTTTTTTTTTTTTTTGTGACGGTGTCTTGCTCTTTCACCCAGGCTGGAGTGCAATTGTGTGATCTTGGCTTGGCTCACTGCAACCTTCACCTCCCGGGTTCAACTGATTCTCCTGCCTCAGCCTCCTGAGTAGCTGGGACTATAGGCGTGTGCCACCATGCCCAGCTAATTTTTGTATTTTTAGTAGAGACAGGGTTTCACCGTGTTAGCCATGATGGTCTTGATCTTCTGACCTCATGATCTGCCCACTTCGGCCTCCCAAAGTGCTGGGATTACAGGCGTGAGCCACCACGACTGGCCGCAAGCAGTTCTTTTTTTTTTTTTTTTTTCTGAGACAGTCTCACTGTGCCACGTAGGCTGGAGTGCAGTGGCACAATCTCGGCTCACTGCAACGTCTGTCTCCCAGATTCAAGCAATTCTCCTGCCCCAGCCTCCAGAGTACCTGGGATTACAGGCGCATGCCACCACGTCCAGCTTATTTTTGTATTTTTAGTAGAGACAGGGTTTCACCATGTTGGCCAGGCTGGTCTCAAACTCCTGACCTTGTGATTTGGCCTCCTAAAGTGCCAGGATTACAGGCATGAGCTACTGTGCCTGGCCAGGCAGTTCTTTATAGCAGCTTGAGAACAGACTAATACAGTGAAGAAAAATGGATAGAAAGGTTGAGGCATTTGCAGAAGGTGGCACCAGTGACAAATAGAGAAAGAATAAATGATTGTGGGTAAAAATAAAACAAGAGTTACTGATTTTGAATGAAACATTCATTGTGGGGATAAAAACCCTAGCACTTTTATTAGCACCTTTAAGAAATTTATCAGGATCAAGTGATTCATTCATCCAGGTTATAAAAATAAATAGCCTAAGGTCCTTTTTTCCCCCTACCTTTATGTATCTGGAAGGAACCTAAGGTCTTTATTATGACCTGTTTTGAGATCTAAACCCTTATGGCTCCAGAAAGGTGATGGTGGGAATTAGGGAAAACAATATTTTTTGAAGAATTTTTGAGTTGGACTCTCCGCATATATACCTTCAGCTAGGCTCAAGATATGCAGAACTAAAGACTCCAGAGGTGCTCCTTGTGCACATAGAAGGAGTTTGAAAATTTGGCTCCATACTTCTAGTTTTCTGTATTTTTTCATGTGAGGAGAGCAGAGGCAAACATGTATTTGAAATATACTAGATAAGTGTCCTATGCTGGTAGAGACTGCCTTGTCCTGCCAGGTCTCTGTAATGTAGTTAAGGCCACTGCATATCTCTGCAGTGGTGTTTCTGAAATCCTTTCCATTTGTTCATTCATTCATTCATTCATTCATTCATTCATTTGAGATGGAGTCTTGCTCTGTTGCCCAGGCTGGAGTGCAGTGGTGCCATCTTGGCTCACTGCAACCTCCATCTTGGCTCACTGCAAGCTCCGCCTCCTGGGTTCACGCCCTTCTCCTGCCTCAGCCTCCCAAATAGCTGGGATTACAAGTGCCCGCCACCAAGTTCGGCTACTTTTTTGTATTTTTAGTAGAGACAGGGTTGCACTGTGTTAGCCAGGATGGTCTCAATCTCCTGACCTTGTGATCCGCCCACCTCAGCCTCCGAAAGTGCTGGGATTATAAGCATGAGCCACCGCGCCTGGGCAATCCTTTCCATTCAGTACTACCCATCACTGGTCTACAGTTTGTTCGACTATAAAAAAGGAAAGTGTTTTTCTTGTTTGGTTGTTATTATGGATTGAATTGTGTCTACCCAACAAACAGATACGTTGGAGTCCTAACTCCCAGCACTTCAGAATGTGACTGTATTGGGAAACAGTGTGTTTAGGAAGGTAATACAGGTAAGATGAAGTCATTAGGGTGGACCCTAATCCAATGTGACTGATATCCCCAAAGGGGGAAATTGAGACACAGAGACCGACACCAAAGAGAGAAGATGATATGAGGAGACACAGGGAGAAGATGGACATTTAACAGCTGAGGAACATGAGACTACCAGAAGCTGGGGGAGAGGCCTGAAACAGATCCTTCCTCAGTTCATTCAGAGGGATCATGGCCCTGCTGACACCTTGATTTCAGACTTCCGGCCTCCAGAACTGTGAAAGAGTAAATTTTTATTGTTCTAAACCACCCAGTTTGTGGAACTGTGTTACTGGACCCCTAGGAAACTAACACAGTTATTCTAAAATTTAAATATATGTTTTTGATGTTTTTTTTTGGTGGTGGTTGTTGTCTTTTTGTTTTTTTTAAAGTTCCTCTGTGGACCAGGTGCAGTGGCTCATGCCTGTAATCCCAGCACTTTAGGAGGCTGAGGTGGGTGGATCACTTGAGGTTAGGAGTTCGAGACCAGCCTGGCCAACATAGTCAAACCCCATCTCTACTAAAAATACAAAAATTAGCCGGGTGTGGTGGCATGCACCTGTGGTCCCAGCTACTCAGAAGGCTGAGGCATGAGAATCGCTTGAACTGGGGAGGCAGAGACTGCAGTGAGCCAAAATTGTGACACTGTACTCCAGCCTGGATGACAAAATGGGACTCTGTCCAAAAAAAAGAAAGAAAGAAAGAAAGTTCCTCCAAACGGTAATTGTTTTTTCTCAAGAATTCCCACTGGAAATAGTTCCTGCAGACTAAGCTGTACTGGGTTCATGCAACAGACATGGAAAAGGACAGAAGTAATCTCTTTCTAATCTATGTTTAGTTATGGATAAGAGCTCCCTGGCCAGGTGTGGTGACTCATGCCTGTAATCCCAGCACTTTGGGAGGCTGAGGCAGGTGGATCACCCAATGTCAGGAGTTCAAGACCAGCCTGGCCAACATGGCAAGACCCTGTCTCTACTAGAAATACCAAAATTAGCTGGGTGTGGTGGCAGGCACCTGTAATCCCAGGTACTCAGGAGACTGAGGCAGGAGAATCGCCTGAACCTGGGAGGCAGAGGTTGCAGTGAGCCAAGATCATGCCATTGCACTTCAGCCTGGACAACAAGAGTGAAACTCCATCTCAAAAAAAGAAAAAAGAGCTCCTTATGTTACTTGAAGCCTTATGATTTTCTGCTTTTGCAGAGTTTGAATGGCCAGGTATTTTCTGCAAGATATGAGCATGAGGATTGCTAAACAGTATTTAGCAGCTCTGTTTGTTTTAAAAAGTGTCTGTACAGGCTGGGTACGGTGGCTCACACCTGTAATCCCAGCACTTTGGGAGGCTGAGGCAAGTGGATCATGAGGTCAGGAGATTGAGACCACCCTGGCTAACACGGTGAAACCCCGCCTCTGCTAAAAATACAAAAAATTAGCCGGGCGTAGTGTCAGATGCCTGTAGTCCCAGCTACTTGGGAGGCTGAGGCAGGAGAATGGCCTGAACCCGGGAGGCGGAGCTTGCAGTGAGCCGAGATCTGGCCACTGCACTCCAGAGCCTGGGCCACAGAGCGAGACTCCGTCTCAAAAAAAAAATTAATCAAACAAAAAATAAAATAAAATTACAGGTAATTTTTTTTTTTTTTTTGAAACGGAGTCTTGCTCTGTCGCTCAGGCAGGAGTGCAGTGGCGTGATCTTGGCTCACTGCAGCCTCCACCTCCTGGGTTCAAATGATTCTCCTGCCTCAGCCTCCTGAGTAGCTGGGATTACAGCACACTGCCACACCCAGCTAATATTTTTGTATTTTTACTAGAGATGGGGTTTCACCACGTTGGTCAGTCTGGTCTCGAACTCCTGACCTCGTGATCCGCCTTCCTTGGCCTCCAAAAGTGCTAGGATTACAGGCTTGAACCACCGTGCCGGGCCCAGGTAATTTTTTATTTGCTTATTTGTTTTTTCAGAATATATGTATTATTATTATTTTTTTAAAGACAGGGTCTCACTCTGTCGCCCAGGCTGGAGAGAGATGGTGCCATCATAGGTCACTGTAACCTTAAACTCCTGGGCTCAAAAGTTCCTCCCGCCTCAGCCTCTTGAGCAGCTAGGACTACAGGCGGGTGTCACCATGCCTAGCTAATTAAAAACATTTTTTTGGTAGAGATAAGGTCTTGCTATGTTGGCCAGGCTGATCTCAGACTCCAGGCCTCAAGTGATCCTCCTGCCTTCGCCTCCCAAAGTGCTGGAATTACAGGCGTGAGCCTCTGTGCCTGGCCAGAAAATATGTGTTAATATATTAATGACTATATTATACCATATAGTGAATATAAAAGATAACCTAGTATAGTTTTCTGAGTTAAAGACTTCATTTTGTTTCTGACTCTTATTGATAAGCCCTATCTTTTGGGTATGAAAGGACCTGTCAAAGGATTTTTTATTCATGGAAGTCTAGTTTCTTAGGGAGAAAGAGTAGTCCTCCAAATACCAGTTTAAATTTGTATCACTTTTTCTTCTTTGCTGTCTTCCAGCCTGGTGTTTTCCACTGCAGTGCACTGTATGGTATACTAGGGGGACTGAGCTGTAGTTAGTACATCATGACCAATAGCTTTATGGATTTTGATTGAAAGTGGCTGGACTACAAACCTGTGTTTGGATACACATGGAACTACTAAAAATAAGCACCTGGCTGGACATGGTGCCTCACACCTGTAATCCCAGCACTTTGGGGGGCTGAGGCAGGAGGATCACTTGAGCTCACGAGTTCGAGACCATCCTGGGCAACATAGAGAGACCACATCTCTACCAAAAACAAAACAAAACAAAACAAACAAAAAAACTTTTGCTTGATATGGTGGCATGCACCTGTACTCCCAGCTATTTGGGAGGCTGAGGTGGAAGGATCACTTGAGCCTGGAAGATGGAGGCTACCATGCCATTGCACTCCAGCTTGGGTGACAGAGCGAGACCTTGTCTCAAAATAAAATTAAAATTAAGCACCAACTCCCTAGCTAGTAACATTGGGGTAAATGAGTTGAGTACGAGCTATTCTTTGTTGAAGGTAAGGGTGCCCATTCCTTTACTAGGACACCACTAAAGATCCATTCATGCAAGATAACCCTTGTCAGAAAATCATTGCCAGGGACTGGGAAAGTAACACCCTTTGGAGAACTATTCTTAGCAGGAGCATGAAGGCATCATTGGAGGCATCTGGTGGGTGGGATGAGGTTTGTTCAAGAGCCATATGAAATGAAAAGTTCGGACTTTTTGGACGGATGCATTGACACGAAGCACACTAACACAGGGTGATAGTCAAGCCCAGTGAGCAGAGTTAGACCTTGGCTTTCTTTGCCTAATCACAGATCACAGATAAATTTAAGGTTTTTTTTTTTTTTGAGACGGAGTCTCGCTCTGTCGCCCAGGTTGGAGTGCTGTGGCCG
This sequence comes from Piliocolobus tephrosceles, assembly GCF_002776525.5. NCBI lineage: Eukaryota > Metazoa > Chordata > Mammalia > Primates > Cercopithecidae > Piliocolobus > Piliocolobus tephrosceles. Next base: position 154,216,676 of record NC_045439.1, read on the forward strand.
GATCTCAGCTCACTGCAAGCTCCGCCTCCCGAGTTCAGGCCATTCTCCTGCCTCAGCCTCCCGAGTAGCTGGGACTACAGGTGCCTGCCACCTCGCCTGGCTAGATTTTTGTATTTTTTAGTAGAGACGGGGTTTCACTGTGTTAGCCAGGATGGTCTCGATCTCCTGACCTCGTGATCCGCCCGTCTCGGCCTCCCAAAGTGCTGGGATTACAGGCTTGAGCCACTGCGCCCGGCAAATTTAAGGTTTTAACTCCAGTCTGTCCCACCTCATGCACATTAATTCATCAGGGGAGATAGGGGACAGTGACATTTATTGCAGAATAATACTGGCTGTGCCCTCTTTGAGTATAATGTGAATATTTCACAGTGTCAGTCTTTTGCCTGTTATTAGTGTCTCCGGAGTTGTTCAACTTGTTCTACTTGGTGTATTCATAGCTCTCAGTATTAGTAGATGCTCCAAGACTTAGACTGTGTCTTCTTTTGTAGGACCCACATCCTTAGCTCGATGGAGAGCTCTAGCACCCTGTATCCAAGTGATCACTTCATAGAGGTACCCATTTATGCATAGCTTTGTAAACTGAGGGCCAGAGGAGTGGCTGTTTGGGAAGTAGTCATCACTATGTAAGAATCAAACCTTTATTTTTCTTGGTAGAAAGTCAGTAGATATTTTGTTAAACCAAAAATATTAAAATAAAACTACATGGATATTTTAAAATATGGATACAAAAATGGCTCAAAGAGTTCGATTAAAAAAAAAAAAAGAAACAAAGAAGGGATAAACTGGAGACTGAAGAAAATTTGTTATCTACAGGACAGGGTGATTTGACTTTGTGTCCCCATCCAAATCTCATCTTGAATTGTAATTCCATAATCCTCATGTCTTGTGGGAGGGACCTGGTGGAAGGTAATTGAATCCTGGGGGCGCTTTTCCCCCATGCTGTTCTCGTGATAGTAAGTTCTCACGAGATCTGATGGTTTTATAAGCATCTGGCATCTTCCCTGCTGGCACTCATTTTCTTTCCTGCTGCCCTATGAAGAGGTGACTTCGGCCATGATTGTAAGTTTTCTGAGGCCTCCCCAGCCATGCAGAGAACTGTGTGAGTCAATGAAAACTCTTTTCTTTATAAATTACCCAGTCTTGGGTATTTCTTCATAGCAGTGTAAGAACAGACTAACACACGTGGGAATGGGATGGAAGGGATAAAGGATAGAGTGACACGTCTCTGAGTATATCTTCTCATATCATTTTGATTTTCAACAATATTAATATTTTACTTATTCAAGAAAATGAAATTAAATAAACAGTTATGGGAGAAAACTCTAAAATTCAGTATAAATAGGAGCAAACCCAATTGATTTCAAATGAAAAATATAACCACACTGAATGAAAAAAATTAACAAAAGCAATTACTGAGCATAGTAATTCGAGTATATCCCTTCAATCTGAAGATTAAAAAATTATAAACAAATCTTGGAACTTTACTTAAAAGGTTAGTGTACTTAAAACATTGATCAATATTAACATCACCAGTAATGAGGTAGAACATGCCTCCCGATGTGATGCCTTGAGAACATAATAACGCATTGTGATATTCTTGGCCCCCCAAAAACAATTAAACTGAATCTAATGAGGAAATATCAGATAGCCTCAAACTGATGAAATTATTTTTATTTGCTTATTTTTTGAGATGAAGTCTTGCTCTGTTGCCCAGGCTGAAGTGCAGTGGCACGATCTCAGCTCACTGCAACCTCTGACTCCCGGGTTCAAGCGATTTTCCTGCCTCAGCCTCCCAAGCAGCTGGAATTACAGGCATGTACCACCACGCCCTGCTAATTTTTGTTTTTTTAGTAGAGACGGGGTTTCACCATGTTGACCAGGCTGGTCTCAAATTTCTGATCTCATGATTTACCCTCCTTGGCCTCCCAAAGTGTTGGGATTACAGGAGTGAGCCATTGCGCCCAGCTGAAATTATTTTTAAAAATTGGATTGTAGGTGCTCTTAAAAAATGACTATATCGTGAAAGACAGAAAGGTTGTAGACAGATTAAATAAGTCTAAACATGACATGACAACTAAATGCAATGTGTGATCCTGGATTAGATATTGAGCTGGAAAATAAATTTTTATAATGAACATTTACTAGTTTTCCAAATAGAAAAACTAGTAAAATTTGAGTGTGGACTGTAGATTACATAATAACATTGTAACAATGTCAAACTTCCTGCTATTTATATTTGTATTGAGGTTATGTAAAATAATCTTCTTAAGAAATACACACTCTGAGGTCAGATGCGGTGGTTCATGCCTGCAATCCCAGCACTTTGCGAGGCCGAACTGGGGGACTGCCTGAGCCCAGGAGTTCAAGACTAGCTTGAGCACCATGGTGAAACCCTGTCTCTACAAAAAGTAGAAAAAAAAACTAGCCAGGCATGGTGGCATGCATCTGTAACCCCAGCTACTGAGGTGGGATCACTTGAGCCTGGGAGGTCGAAGCTGCCACTCCAGCCTGGGTGACAGAGTGAGACCCTGTCTTGAAAAAAAAAAAAGAATGAAAAAAGGAATACACACTCAAGAAGTATTTAGTGGTAAATTGGCAAGATGTCTGCAACTTACTCTCAAATGGTTGAGAAAAAATGTGTGCACACACACACACACATACAGAGAGAGCAGGCACAGATGTGGCAAAATGTTAAGTGCAGAATGTGGGTGAAGGACATTAGGAGTCTTCTTATTACGCTTGCAAGTTTTCTGTACATTTTAAATGATTTCAAAAAAGTTTTGTTTTGTTTTTAATTGCTTCTAGCTTCTTCTTTGACCATAAAACTTATTTCGCTTCTTCCTCACACTCTCGATCTGGGTTCCTTATTGGGCAAGAGTTTACATTATCTTGAACTTTACCAGTAAAACGATATGAGGAAGATGGAAATTCATATCACTTACAATGGGAATGCAGTGATTGGAGCACCAACTCTTTAAATAGTTGGAGAGGAAATGCTGCTGCCCCTTTTGGTGCAGTCTCCACTTGGTAAAGGACCGTGGTTTGAGGTCTGCCCCACCTCCCGTGTCCCAGAGGGAAGGGAAAGCATTTTACTCACAGATCTCTTCTTATCATTATTTAATCTTCGTTTGGTCATTGGTAACTTAGAGGAAAGGAGGAATCACGAAAGGTAGCAAGAAGGACGTGTATCCATACTGTGTATCAATCCCAACTTTCTTGAAAGGCCAGGCCATGCAAAGGTGTGTGGGACCCCCAATATAGATGGATCTAATGAGTTACTCTGAAACAATTTTCTTAGTTAAATGCTCTGTACATAGTGGTTAAATTTCTTTAATATCTAGAATAGTGCTAGTACAATACAGAAAAGCAGCCCAGTCCCCATATCCTTTGCTGTAATTCCAGTATTTACAGTAGACAACTGGAGATTCTAATCCAGAGGTTGGGGTACAGATTTCGCAATTACAAAGAGCTGGCGTCAGTATTGTCTTCAGAGGACATTCACCAAAGGAGCAAAGCAAAGGCTGAGAATATTGACAAAACGCTTTGTTTAACCAACAGTTGAATGGAAAACAGATTCCCTGACAAGCCATCAAATTCAGAGTTGCGGGGAAACAAGTTACAATGATAGCAAAGTAACAGCATCCAGTAGGTAACTAGCCAAAGTCATACATAGTTTACTGTAGACAAAGACTGAAGACTGGGGGCATAGAAGGCCTAAGATCTCAAGTCAGGCCATGCACCTCCCACCCACCCACCAGGTCCCTGTAGTTTACAATTGGGTCTGTTCATTCTGAGGACCCCACTAAAGCCCCTATTTTATAGAAGTCTAGATGTCCCTAGTAGTTTGGGATATTTTTTGTCTATGTCAAGAGGCATTGGTAGTCTGCAAAACTGGCTGCTTTCCAAAGCCAATGATAAAGAAAGAAGCATCGACCTCTCTCTCTCTCTCTCTTTTTTTTTTTTAAAGGCAGGGTCTTGCTCTGTCACCCAAGCTGGAGTGCAGTGGTGTGATCGCAGCTCACTGCAACCTCTAACTCCTGCAATCCTCCTCTTCAGCCTCTGAAGTAGCTGGGTCTACAAGCACATACTACCATGCTCTGCTAATGCCCAGGTATTTAAAGCATTTTTTCATAGAGACGGGGTCTCCCTATGTTGCCAGGCTGGTCTTGAGCCCCTAGGCTGAAGCAGTCCTCTTGCCTCGGCCTCCCAAAGGGCTGGGATTACAGGTGTGAGCCACCACACCCGGCAATACACTTCTTAATCAATTTCACAAAAGATGAACAAAAAGGGCCAAGTCCTAAGCAAGTGCAGAGCGTGTGAAGAGGACCCTCAGTGGCATCCCTTCCCGATTTGTGTTCTTTTGTTTAAATTAGCTTGTTTCACTCTCAACTGCGAATGGTGAATGCCCAACATGGGCTTAAGAGCCTATTCTCATGAAGGGATTTTCATCTTTGTCAGGAATCAAAGCCTTAAACGAAGACTCAACTGTTTATCTGGAGCTGGTAGAGCAGGTTTGCGCATGAAGTCACACCCAGTTGGCATCGGAGAGGCCCGAGAGCCTGTGTGCTGGAGAACTGAGCCAATTCCTACTCCCACCCGATTTCTGGCAGGTGTCAACCTGCCCTTTACAAAGTCTCAGCAGATGCACTGCTTACAAGATGTTTCATGTCAACGTAAAGTCTTTATAGGGGACCAGTCCCATCCTGCCTGAGATTCTACTACCCTGAAGCCTCCCTGGGACATCCTGTGAGAGACTGATTATCCTCTTCAGTGGTAGGCTGAAGCTCTCCCATACTCAGGTACATTTCTCATTCCCAGGACAACTAAACCAGCTCTTTTTCCATCCTCGTAGCAAATGACACTGAAAAGGACCTGGCCTACACTAAGACGCATGAAGTCTGGCGATTTTTAAATCCAGCTGCAGATGTAACCAACAAGTTAAATACTGTCTGACAGGAGTGCTTCATCTTTAAAATCCTTGCTGTGCACCACACTACTGCTTCTTTGTGGACTTTTGTCCACAAAGGTCCTTTGGTTCAGTTTGTTGATACACGCTCAGAGATTTCAATTAAATGTGGTTTTTAATAATCCTCATGCTGTCATGCATGTTAACTATTTTATTTTTATGCATTACTGTGACCTATACTTTGTTTTTAAAATGAAGCTTTCAGATCATTTTCAGCTTCATCGCAGCCTCAAGTGTGCTTTTCCGGCCTTCTCATTTTTGACTGAATTTGGAGAGGAATGAAGAAGTCATTTTTAGGCCCTGATTTGAAGGACCTACAAAAAAAGAAAGTCTTGGCCGGGCGCGGTGGCTCAAGCCTGTAATCCCAGCACTTTGGGAGGCCGAGACGGGCGGATCACGAGGTCAGGAGATCGAGACCATCCTGACTAACATGGTAAAACCCCGTCTCTACTAAAAAATACAAAAAACTAGCCGGGTGAGGTGGTGGGCGCCTGTAGTCCTAGCTACTGGGGAGGCTGAGGCAGGAGAATGGCGTAAACCCGGGGGGCAGAGCTTGAAGTGAGCTGAGATCCGGCCACTGCACTCCAGCCCGGGCGACAGAGCGAGACTCTGTCTCAAAAAAAAAAAAAAAAGAAAGTCTTTCCACCCCTACCCCGCCCTGCAACTCCCTGCTTGGAGGCAGCACAGCTGACCTGCTTGTGTCTTGGTGTGAACTGGGGATCTGAACAAGGGAAACTGGAGGCTGCAAAAGGCCTCTGGAAGAAGTTCAAAAGCAAATTTGTTTTCCACATTTTGCTCAGATTTGCCCTGTGAAGAGATTAGAAAGCAAGATCTCTGAAAACAATATAAGAACCTTAATTCAATAGCCTGGAGAAAATCTTCAGCCAGTGAAGGACTCTTACACAATTAGTCTTCCTAAGAACAGAGCATAAATCAATGGTTTCAAATGGGCACAAAATAGAATGCACAATATTTTTTTTTAGATAAAAGAAAAAATTTCCGCTGGCAAAAACTAGAATAACTGACAGTGGAGACTTTATTAGCAGAATAGAGGCCCCTTTAAAGGACTGGGTATGACCAGGTTTCAGTCCTTCCAGATGCTGGATTCTGAGAGGAAGGATGGTTCCCTGGAGATCAGCATGGGTTCAGTGAGTACGAGGAACTGGCATTGGATATGAAAGGGAAGAGCAAGACCTTCACTCAGATGTAGGGACAGGAAAACAAACCACAGTACAGATCACATAGTAGCTGCATTATAGAATGTGATCAGTTTATGACGATACATATTCTTAGAAGCCAGTCTTGTTAACAAGTGACACTGATGTACATTCTCCTGGTTCTCACTGGCACAAGACAGCTTCATAGACACACACATTGCACAAAATTCTATGACAGGTTTCCACAGGAAAAGGTTTCCGCCTGGTCTCTGCTATTTCCTACAGAGGGGACAAAAGTTCCCTGAGTCACTGTTCACTGTTACCCGCTGTGCTTCCTCCTGTGAGGGGCCATGAGCCTATCTCTTTACTTCATTGGCAAACTCCAGTGGCATCAAATGGCCTTGGTCATAGGCAAGAGTCATTTAATACGAAAGCAATTGCTGCGGCTGTGACCCCTTCCATTTGGCAACAGACCTTGAGCCTTTGTAAACATCTTCAAGGACTCAAAATGAGATGTCTTCTTTTTGAAAATATACAAAACAGAATCAGCTTGCTCTTCCTCAGAGGATGTTGACTGTGGTCACTGTTCTTTTGAGAGGAGTCATTAACTTTTCAGGGTAACTTGCTGTTCCCCTGCCAGTACAACTTCTCTTCCACTTTTTTCTTTTTCCATCGGCAGAGAAGCAGCATCTTAAAGGTCTTCCTGAAGGTTCTGTTGCAGAGGGCATAGCAGATGGGGTTGACAGTGCTATTGACATAGCACAACCAGTAGCCCAAGTGCCACAGGGTGACTGGGACACACTTGTCACAGAAGGTAGAAACCAGGACCATGATGTTATACGGGGTCCATGTGATGATGAAGGCCAGGAGAATGGCACTGAGTGTCTGGGCTGCTTTCCTCTCTTTGACTAGGACCATTCTCTTTCGTTTGGTCATTTGATGGCTGGGGTTGGGATTGAGGCCTTTCGTTGAAGGCTCCTTGGCCACTGGGAAGGAGCAGGGCATGATTTTCACCTTGTGACAGCCGTTGTTGTTCTCCTGGGTCCCGTCAGCTTTTACCACCAGTCGGAACTTATAGGCCACACATTTCTGACTCTTGGGTCTATGAGCAGCTGCTGGAGACAGAAAGTAGTTTGGGGTGTCAGAGTCATGTTTTTCAGTCTGAGCTTTCACAAAAGTTTCCTCAGTGTCTTCAGCACTGAATTCTTCCCCTGGGCTTTCCTTACCCTGACTCTTGTAGACCACTTGGAGGACAGGGTCAGCGGCGGGCTTGTCCTCATCCTCTGAGGAAGGGTAACTGCTACAGGTGGTGAGCTGCTCAGCTTTGGCCTGGTTGGTGCTTGGGTCAGTGGCTTGGGATGGCTTCCCACTAGTGGAGGCGCTCCTGCGGGAGGATGACCAGGAGGTCTGGTTCCTTTCCCTCTGGGCCAGGGTGGGTCGAGGACAGCGCAAGCAGGATCTGAACAGAGCCCTGTGAGCTGGCTTTCTCTTCTCAGCTTCAGTCACAGAGTCAGAACCCTGGAGGTCAGCCAGGTCCTTGGTTCTCTTCTCTGTTTCCCGGTAGATTCGACAGTAGAGGATGGTCATGACAGAAACAGGGATGTAGAAAGCAGCAATGGCAGTGCCAAAAGTGATGGTGGGTTCTGAGAGAAACTGGATCTGGCACTCATCCAGCGGAACTGTCCGCTTCCCAACCAAGTACTGCCAGCAGAGGATTGCTGGGGCCCAGAGGATGAAGGAGATCAGCCAGGCCAAGCCAATCATGACGCCAGCCCTTTTTGGAGTACGCTTGGCCCGATATGTCAAGGGTCTTGTGATGGAAAAGTAACGGTCAAAACTGATCACCAGAAGGTTCATGACAGAAGCGTTGCTGGCCACGTAGTCCAGTGCAAGCCAAAGGTCACAAGCCAGACTCCCGAGAGCCCAGCGTCCCATGAGGATGTATGTGGTATAGAGGTTCATGGAGAAGATCCCAATGATGAGATCTGCACAGGCTAAGCTGAGCAGGTAATAGTTGTTAACTGTCTTGAGCTGGCTGTTGACTTTGAAGGAGATCATGACCAAGACATTGCCCACAATAGTGATCAGGCTTACCACAGCAGTCACCACCGCAATGCTGATGACTTCCCACAACCTGTGGCGTTCCAAAGGCTGGTGATTTACTGGGGTGCCATTGATGGTGGTTGCATTGTGGTAAGAGTCCCCTTCCATCCTGGTGCAAAATTTTTATATTAGAATAGTCTTAGGTTCTAGGCTGTTCTGTATTTCAGCTCTTGTTGGCCAGCACCTGGAAGAGAGGGAAACACATTAGCTCCGCACAGCAGCATGACTTTCTTGTCCATTCATTGTTTATAGTTTCTAACAATATTAAACATGGCTGCACATATATTCAGGGCAAGATGCTGAAGTCTCTAAAGTTTGATCACCTATTTTTAATGGCATCCTTTTGCTTTTGCTGGCGATGGCCTAGTGCCCTTCTTCTGCGTGAGGCTGCTGCCCTCTTGTGGCAATTTTACAAAGGGCTGGGAAGACGAGGAGGGTGAAGGGAAAGGAAAAAAAAAAGAATTGTTGAGAAGCAGTAAAGAGGGGAAAGCAGGGATGTTAAATCACCTTAGATTGCAGTGGCTATAAGGGCAGAAACCCTATTTTTTTTTTTTAAGATACTGGTGATAAATACCTAAATTGTCATGCACTGGGGAAAAAGTGGTATCTATTCTATAGTCCCAGTCTCCATTATTAAACATTACTGAGGTGCTGTTGTGAGCCAAGGCCATATTATACCACTTCTTTTTGCCCTAATGCACAAACTCCAAGTGCATACCTGGTTTTCATCTAGGGATTTGACATTTGCCACAGCTGCTGAAGATAAGGACCTTCTCTCTGTTCCTGGACTATCTGCAATATCATAGAATTGTTTTAGGTTATCTTTTTTCTGATTGTAGAGTAATACATTCCTCATAAAAGTTTGAACAATGTCAAAATGTAAATCTTAGAAAGCAAAAGTCTCTTCTAATTCCATCTTGCAGAGGTAATCAATGCTAACAATTTAGTGTATATTTTGGCATTTTCCCATATGCATATTACTAATAAATAAATATTTAAATACAATTTCCCCTATGCATATACTAATACTTTCACCATTTACAATTTGAATTTTGTTTTTAACTTAACAAATGAATTATCACGGACAGCTTTTGTATCAGTACATCGAGACCTATCACTTTCATTGTAATGACTGTACATTATTTCACTTAATGGATGTACTATATTTAATTAACCCTCTGTTGACAAATTTTAACTTTTAAAACTAAAAGGAAATTTTCCTTTTGTAGATTAAAAAAATCTATGTCATGATAAAGATTTCAGTGGGTACCAAAGGATAAATGGCAGGAATTAGGTCTCCCTCCCACCTCTGACCTCCAAGCTTGCAAGCCCCCCTTTTCAGAGGTAACCACTGCTACCATTTATTTTTCCTTCTAGAGATACATGTGCATACAATGTATATTTGATGATATATAACAAATACCACCTTGACATGACAATGGGCGGTAAAAGGAAAAAAAAAATCTTTTTTTTTTTTTTTTTCAGAGAGGGGACGGAGTCTCGCTCTGTTGCCCAGGCTGGAGTACAGTGGCGCTATCTTGGCTCACTGCAAGCTCTGCCTCCTGAGTTCACGCCATTCTCTTGCCTCAGCCTCCAGAGTAGCTGGGACTACAGGCGCCCGCCACCTCGCCCGGCTAACAGAGTCTTGCTCTTGTTGCCCAGGCTGAAGTGTAGTGGTGCCATCTCGGCTCACTGCAACCTCCACCCCTCAGGTTCAAGCAATTCTCCTGCCTCAGCCTCCTGAGTAGCTGGGATTACAGGTGCCCGCCACCATGCCCGGCTAATTTTTGTACTTTGTAGTAGAGATGAGGTTTCACCATGTTGGCCAGGCTGGTCTCAAACTCCCAACCTCAGGTGATCCGCCCGCCTCAGCCTCCCAAAGTCCTGAGATTATAGGCGTGAGCCACCGTGCCCAGTGAAAATCTTTTTGTTGACCCTTAAAATACCCCATGTGGGAAATTTTGTTTAATGGGGTATTTCTGCTCTACCAAAAGTCTTGACACTTTTTTGATCACAGTAACTGACATAAAGATGACAAATTTGGAAGGGCTACAGTTTTCTTGGTTTTGCTTTATATTTCCAGCTGTAATTTTGGGTATTTTCATAACATCTCAAATTCAACATGGAATCGAGTTGATGATATTGTCTTGCACCAGAAACCAGCTTCTCCCATCTTCCCAATCTTGCATGCTGCTTCACCTCCCAAACACATGCAGTCCCACTGACCCACGAAGGCCCCTCTTTTTGGTCCCTCTCCATTCCTGATGCTCCATCTGCTACCTTCTACGTCTAACACCTTGGCGTTGTCAACATTCTTCAAGCTGTTAAAGCAAATTCTAAGGTTGCCAGGTCATTAGGTAGAGATTCCCTGGCATCTGAAAAGACCAAAGTTGCTCTACACTCTACAATTCTCTGGGCAAATGCCTTCACATATGGTCTTCCAATGGTCAGATCTAAGCCACACAGTGCCAAAAAGGGCCTGTGGAAGTCCCTTTCTCCTTTACTCTTTCTTTTCTTCCTTCCTTTCCTGCCCCCCTTCTATTTGAATGTTTATTATGGGACAGACTCTAATGCTGGCTTTACCACAGAATAGGCCAGTGTCTCTGCTCTTAAGACACTAGTTGGGAATGTAAATAAATAAGCAGATAGAAATAGCAGGGGTGCAGCAGGCCACAGGCACGCCTGTGAAGGACCTCCAACCTCGTTGAGTGGACATGGGAAGCACTTCCTGAGGAAGAGACCTAAGAGACGAGACTTGAAGAATGAATCACCAATAGCTAGACAAACGGTGGGTGGAGGCTGGGGATGGTAGTGCCAGAATGTTTCAGACAGGGAAGGGAAGAGCTTGTTTGTAAGCCCAGAGGCAAAAGAGGAGGAATGGAAAGAAACAAGGTAGCTGGAGCCAAAGAAACCTGAGAAGTGAAAGGTGAAACTGGAGAGGCTGGCAGGAGAAGGAGGGGCAGGAGAGGACCTGAGACAAAAGTCGGTTTTCTGGGAGAGCTGTGTCAGCTATTTGCAGACTCCCCATCTACTCTGAAGGTAGTCCCAACATCCAGGTGTTGAGGAGCATTAGTCTGGAGAGAAGTAGTAAAATGATCTGACCACTTGCTGAATTTCTCTCATCAGTTCTTCAAAATAGGAATACGTAGTGTTTTGAAAGGATTTAATTTTTCCATTTAATTTTATTATCAGGTGGTAAGCAATTTACGGAAGGTTCTGGGAATTTGGATGGGCACGTACTCCTTTGGACACATGTATAACTTGGGTACTTCTTTTTCTTCTGTTTACTCATTAAAAAAAAATAAGGAGTCCGGGCATGGTGGCTCACGCCTGTAATCCCAACACTTTGGGAGGTTGAGGCAGGTGGATCACCTGAGGTCAGGAATTCGAGACCAGCCTGGCCAACATGGTGAAGCCCCGTCTCTACTAAAAATGCAAAAGTTAGCTGGGCATGGTGGTGCATGCCTGTAATCTTAGCTACTTGGGAGGCTGAGGCAGGAGAATCACTTGAACTTGGGAGGTGGAGGTTGCAGTGAACCAAGATCTTGCCACTGCACTCCAGCCTGGGCGACAGAGTGAGACTCCCTTTCAAAAGAAAAAAATTAAGAAAAAAAGGAAATTGGACTATAGAAACTAACATACCTACGTTTCTACATTTCTATGACTTTGTATATTATATTGTATCAAAAAACAAAATTGAAACAAATGTAAAGATCTCAGTTGGCCTTATTTGTGATTCCAGAATCAGGCAATTCTTCATTTTGTGAAATAAATGTTCGGATGAGCTGACCAGAAGAATTTGGCTTTATAGGCAGAGAAGGCCTGAAGAAAGCAGAAGCAGCCGGGCGCGGTGGCTCAAGCCTGTAATCCCAGCACTTTGGGAGGCCGAGACGGGTGGATCACGAGGTCAGGAGATCGAGACCATCCTGGCTAACACGGTGAAACCCCGTCTCTACTAAAAATACAAAAACTAGCCGGGCGAGGTGGCGGGCGCCTGTAGTCCCAGCTACTCCGGAGGCTGAAGCAGGAGAATGGCGTGAACCCGGGAGGCGGAGCTTGCAGTGAGCTGAGATCCGGCCACTGCACTCCAGTCCGGGCGACAGAGCCAGACTCCGCCTCAAAAAAAAAAAAAAAAAGAAAGCAGAAGGAAAGAACAAGGAGTGTATTAGTTACTTCCAGACAGAACAACAGAAAATAACTGGTTAGTTAATATCAGGTTACTTCAGGCTACGTGTGTGTGTGTGTGTGTGTGTGTGTGTGTGTGTGTGTTAGAATTAAAGCAGAGAGAGCTTCCTTATCATGCTGATTGAAGATTTGCAGTGGCCTGTTTGGGAAATTGGCTCTCTCTCTCCTGATTTCTCAGGTCAAATAACAACTTAGTTTAGGTTTGCCTGGGCGGCTCCATTTTGATTTTTATTCTGGGTTGTTGGAGCCTAGTTCAAGAGCTTAGTGCGAAACAATGACCTCCTATCATTTTTTATTTATCAATAGTGTGATGGTTAATTTTATGTGTCCACTTGGCTAGGCTATAGTACCCAGTTGTTTTGTCAAACTCCAGCCTAGATATTGCTGTGAAGGTGGAAAATACCTTCGCAGTGATGATTCATACTGAAATCAGTGGAATTTAAGTAAAGATTGCCCACCATAATGCAGGTAGGCCTCATTCGATCCTTTGAAGGCCTTAAGGGAAGACTGAGGTGCCGAATGAAAAGAGCAAGGAATTCTGTCACCAAACTGCCTTAGAACTCAAGACAGCCACATCAATTCCTGTTGGATTTTCCAACTTGCCTACAGATTTCAGACTTGCTAGCCCCTACGATCATGTCACCCAATCCTTTAAAATAAAAATAAATCTCTCTCTCTCTCTGATAAATGGAATAAGCTCTTTGCTAAAAGGGAAAATAAAATCATTTACAGTGGTAACATCACCTCACCATCATATAACAATTTGGCATTGGTCAGCTTCAGATTAAAAACCTAGTTCCATTACTTACTCTGTGACATTAATTAATTAATTAGAAACAAGGTCTTGCTCTGTCACTCAGGCTGGAGAACAGTGTCACCATCATAGCTCACTGAAGCTGGAACCCCTGGCCTCAAGCCATCCTGCCTCAGCCTCCCACGTAGCTGGGACTACAGGTGTGGGCCACAACATATGGCTCCAACTTACTGTATGACTTTGGACACATTTCCTAACCTGAGTCTCAGATTTTAAACTTTGAGGTGGAGATAAAAAGAGTCCTTACCTCATAGGATTGTTTTAAGTATTAAATGAGATAATCCATTTTGTATTTAACCAGTGACTGACACAGGGGAATGTTCACTACAAAGTAGCAATCCAGCAACAAGAGCATCAAAATGACTATTCCGGCCGGGCAGGCATGGTGGCTCACACCTGTAATCCCATCACTTTGGGAGGCCAAGGTGGATGGATCATGAGGTCAAGAGATCAAGACCATCCTGGCCAACATGGTGAAACCCCGTCTCTACTACAAAAAAAAAAAAAAAAAAAAGTTAGCTGGGCATGGTGGCATGTGCCTATAGTTCCAGCTGCTTGGGATGCTGAGGCAGGAGAATCGCTTGAACCTGGGAAGCAGAGGTTGCAGTGAGTCGTGATCATACCACTGCAATCCAGCCTGGCAACAGAGCAAGACTCCATCTGAAAAAAAAAAACTCTTCTCCTGGTAGGAATGAGCCTGAGGCATGGTTAGTCAGGGACAGGGTAAAATAATGAGGCAATATTTTCATGACCACAAACTGGCTCTTTTAGATGCTTCATGGTGCTAACGCTGGATTGCAGTGGTGTGTTCATAGTTCACTGCAACCTCAACGTCTTGGGCTCAAGGGATCCTCCCGCCTTAGCCTCCTGGGTGGCTGGGACTACAGGCATGTGCCACAATCCCCAGCTAATTTTTTTCTGATTTCATTTTGCTTTGAGATAGGGTCTCTCCGTGTTGCTCAGGCTGGACTTGAACTCCTGGCCTCAAGTGATCTGCTTGCCTTGTCCTTCCAAAATGCTGGGATTATACCACACCTGGCCCTTCCTCTTTATTTTTTTTGGTTGGTGCTCTACCTCTAGGGGCATAACAAACTGCTCCTAGTTATTCAAGCAGAACAACCTTCAGGAGAGCCAAGGCTAACACAGTCTTCCTCAGAGTCTGCTCAAAGTCTAGGACTACTTCAAATGCTTGATTGAAAAGGTTTCATGATCTGATAGATTGAGAATGTAGGATGGAGAGCACTTAGAGATTCAGAAGACACACTAGCCTAGTGAAAGCTGGGAGGTTCTGCAGTAGAGAACATTACTTAATTTGGCTTAACACAGAGGTGGCTTAGCTTATCTAACCTTTCTCAGAGGAATGTTAATATCCTGTGGAATCCATGAATCACATTTGGGAAATGCATTTGAGTAACCACAATGAACTAGGAGTATGGAGTAGGAGTTCTAATTTCGGCTAAAATCTTGTGATTTGAGACAAGCCATGTATTCTCTCTGGGCCCCAGTTTTTCCATATATGGAATTAAGAGACTGGAATTAATGGTTTATCCTTTAAAATGCTTTCAGGCTCTTATAGGCTCACAGTAGAAAACATTGGAAACTGTATTAATTTTAGCTGTCAACTTTCCTCTATTCATAATTAGGGAAATGGCAGTTATTAGTTGCCTTGGAAGTTCGTGTGGCGAAAACAGCCCTCACCATATTTTGAGTTCTTGGCTTTCTCATCTGTTAAACACGTAAAACAATACCTGCTTAGGCTGAGTGTGGTGGCTCACACATGTAATCTCAGCACTTTGGGAGGCTGAGGTGGGCAGATCACCTGAGGTCACCAGGATTTTATAATCAGTGTGTCTCAAAATTTAGTATGCACACGAATTACCTGGATAATCTCATTAAATTGTAGAAGGATGGGGCTTGCATTTCCACAATTTATTTATTTATATTTATTTATTTATTTTCTTGAGACGGAGTCTCACTCTTTCGCCCAGGCTGGAGTGCAGTGGAGCGATCTCGGCTCACTGCAAACTCCGCCTCCTGGGTTCATGCCATTCTCCTGCCTCAGCCTCCCGAGTAGCTGGGACTACAGGCGCCCACCACCATGCCTGGCTAATTTTTTGTATTTTTAGTAGAGATGGGGTTTCACCATGTTAGCCAGGATGGTCTTGATCTCCTGACCTCGTGAACCGCCCGCCTCAGCCTCCCAAAGTGCTGGGATTAGAGACATAAGCCACCGCACCTGGCCTGTATTTATTTTTTTGAGACAGTGTTTCACTCTGTTGCCCAGGCTGGAGTGCAGTGGCACGATCCTGGCTCACTGTAACCTCTTCCTCCTGGGTTCAGGAGATTCTCCTGCCTCAGCCTCCTGAGTAGCTGGGACTGCAGGTGCACACCACCACACCCAGATAATTATAATTTTTTGTATTTTTAGTAGTGATGGGGTTTAATCATGTTGGCCAGGCTGGTCTCAAACTCCTGGCCCCAAGTGATCCACTCACCTCGGCCTCCAAAATGCTGAGATTACAGGTGTGAGCTACTGGGCCTGGCCTCATTTATTTACCTTTTTTTTTTTTTTTCTTGAGACAGAGTTTCACTCTTTTTGCCCAGGCTGGAGTGCAATGGCGTGATCTCGGCTCACCACAATCTCCACTTCCCAGGTTCAAGTGATTCTCTTGCCTCAGCCTCCTGAGTAGCTGGAATTACAGGCGTGAGCCACTGTGCCTGTATTTATTTTTAAGATGTTTTAAAATTGTTTTCAAGCAACCATTTGTTCCTTTTTTTCCCAACATTTACCTTAAGTCCAGGGATACATGTGCAGGAGGTGCAGGTTTGTTACATAGGTAAACGTGTGCCAGGTGGTTTGCTGCACAGATCATCCCATTATCTAGGTATTAAGCCCAACATCTCTTACCTATTCTTCTTGATGTCCTGCCTCCTCCCACCCCCATCCCCACAGGCTCCAGTGTATGTGGTTTCCCTGGATGTGTCCATGTGTTCTCTCATCATTCAGCTCTTACTTATAAGTGAGAACAGGCGGTGTTTAGTTTTTGTTCATGTGTTAGTCTGCTGAGGATAACAGCTTTCAACTCCATCTATGTCCCTGCAGAGGACATAATCTCGTTCCTTTTTATGGCTGCATAGTATTCCATGGCGTATACGTACCACATTTTTTTATCCAGTCTGGTGTTGATGGGCATTTAGGTTGATTGCATGTCTTTGCTATTGTGGATAGAGCTGCAATGAACATACACGTGCATGTATCTTTATAATAGAATGATTTATATTCCCTTGGGTATATACCCAGTAATGAGATTACTAGATCAGATGGTTTGCCTGCCTCTAGGTCTTTGAGGAATTGCCACACAGTCTTCCACAACGGTTGAACTAATTTACACTCCCACCAGCAGTGTAAAAATGTTCCTTTTTCTCCACAACCTGGCCAGCATCTGTTGTTTTCTCGAGTTTTAATAATAGCCATTCTCACTGGCATGAGATGGGATCTCATTGTGTTTTTGATTTGCATTTCTCTAATGATCAGTGATGTCGAGGTTTTTTTCATATGTTTTTTGGCCGCATGTATGTCTGTTTTTCAGAAGTGTTTATTCATGCAGTGGCACAATCTCGGCTCACTACAAGCTCCACCTCCCGGGTTCACGCCATTCTCCTGCTTCAGCTTCCCGAGTAGCTGGGACTACAGGCGCCTGCCACCACGCCCGGCTAATTTTTTTGTATTTTTAGTAGAGACGAGGTTTCACCGTGTTAGCCAGGATGGTCTCGATCTCCTGACCTCGTGATCTGCCCGCCTCGGCCTCCCAAAGTGCTGGGATTACAGGCGTGAGCCACTGCGCCCTGCTCATACAGATTCTTTGCCCACTTTTTGATGGGGTTGTTTTTTTCTTGTAAATTTGTTTATGTTCCTTGTAGATTCTGGATATTAGCCCTTTGTCAGAAGCATAGTTTGCAAAAATGTTCTCCCATTCTGTAGGTTGCCTGTTCACTCTGATGATAGTTTCTTTGGCTGTGCAGAAGCTCTTTAGTTTAATTAGATCCTATTTGTCAATTTTTGCTTTTGTTGTAATTGCTTTTCATGTTTTCATCATGAAATCTTTGCCTTTGCCTATGTCCTGAATGGTATTGCCTAGATTTTCTCCTAGAGTTTTTATAGTTTCAGGTTTTACATTGAAATCTTTAATTCATCTTGAGTTAATTTTTGTATAAGGTGTAAGGAAGGGGTCCAGTTTCAATTTTCTGCATATGGCTAGCCAGTTCTCCCAGCACTATATATTAAATAGGGACTCCTTGCCCCACTGCTTGTTTTTGTTAGGTTTGTCAAAGATTAGATGTTTGTAGATGTGTGGTTTTATTTCTGAATTATCTATTATGTTCCATTGGCCTATGTGTCTAGTTTTGTACCAGTACCATGCTGTTTTGTTTACTGTAGCCTTGTAGTATGGTTTGGAATTGGGTAGCATGACACCTCCAGCTTTGTTCTTTTTCCTTCAGATTATCTTGGCTATATGGACTCTTTTCAGTTCCATATGATTTATTTATTTATTTATTTATTTATTTATTTATTTTTGAGATGGAGTCTCACTCTGTCACCCAGGCTGGAGTGCCATGGCATGATCTTGGCTCACTGCAACCTCCGCCTCCTGGGTTCAAGCAATTCTCCTGCCTCAGCCTCCTGAGTAGCTGGGATTGCAGGCGCCCACCACCATGCCTGGCTAATTTTTGTATTTTTAGTAGAGATGGGGTTTTGCCATGTTGGCCAGGCTGGTCTCGAACTCCTGATCTCAAGTGATCTGCCCACCTCAGCCTCCCAAAGTGCTGGGATTACAGGTTTGAGCCACTGCACCTGGCCTGGTTCCATATGAATTTTTAAGTAGTTTTTCTAATTTTGTGAAGAATGTCAATGGTAGTTTAATGAGATTAGCATTGAATCTATAAACTACTTTGGGCAGTATGACTATTTTCAGGATATTGATACTTCCTATCCATGAGCATGGGATGTTTTCCCATTTGTTTGTGTCATCTCTGATTTCCTTGAGCATTGGTTTGCAGTTCTCCTTGAAGAGGTCTTTCACTTCCCTTGTTAGGTGTATTCCTAGGTATTTTATTCTATTTGTAGTAATTGTGAATGGGAATTCATTCATGATTTGGCTCTGTGCTTTCCTTTTGTTGATGTACAAGAATGCTAGCAATTTTTGCACAATGATTTTGCATCCTGAGACTGCTGAAATTGCTTATCAGCTTAAGAAGCTTTTAGACTGAAATGATGGGGCTTTCTGGACATAGAATTATATTATCTGCAAACAAAGATAATCTGATGTCCTCTCTTCCTGTTTGAATACCTTCATTTCTTTCTCTTGCCTGATTGCCCTGGCCAGAACTTTGAATACTATGTTGAATAGGAGTGGTGAGAGAGGGTATTCTTGTCTTGTACTGGTTTTCATGGGGAATGCTTCCAGCTTTTGTCCATTTGGTGTGATATTGGCTGTGAGTCTGTCACAGATGGCTTTTATTATTTTGTGGTATGTTTTTTCAATACCTAGCTTATTCAGAGTTTTTTACATGAAGGGATTTAAGTTTTATCAAAGGCTTTTCTGCATCTGTGGAGATAACCATGTGGGTTTTGTCTCTAGTTCTGTTTATGTGATGATGTGCATTTATTGATTGGCATATGTTGAACCAATCTTGCATCCCAGGGATGAAGCCAACTTGATTGTGGTGGATAAACTTTTTGATGTGCTGCTGGATTTCATTTGCCAGTATTTTATTGAGGATTTTTGCATCAATGTTCATCAAAGATGTTGGCCTGAAGTTTTCTTTTTTGTTGTATCTCTGCCAGGCTTTGGTATCAGGATGATGTTGGCTTCATAGAATGAGTCAGGGAGGAGTCCCCCCTTTTCCATTTTTTCAGATAGTTTCAGTAGGGGTGGTACCAGCTCTTTGTACCTCTGGTAGAATGCTGTTGTAAATCTGTCTGGTCCTGGGGTTTTTTTGTTTTGTTTTGGTTGGTAGGCTATTAGTGCCTCAATTTCAGAACTCATTATTGGTTTATTCAGGGATTCAGTTTCTTCTTGATTTAGTCTTGGGAAGGTGTATGCATTCAGGAATTTATCTATTTTGTCTAGATTTTGTAGTTTACTTGCATAGAAGTGTTTGTAGTGTTCTCTGATGATTGTTTGGATTTCTGTGGGGTCAATGGTGATTTCTCCCTTATCATTTCTGATTGTGTTTATTTGATTCTTCTCTCTTTTCTTCTTTGTTAGTCTAGTTAGTGGTTTATCTATTTTATCTATTTTCAAAAACCAGCTCCTAGATTTGTTGATTTTTAAAAGTGTTTTTCTCATCTCTATCTCCCTCAGTTCAACTCTGATCTTAGTTATTTCTTGTCATCTTCTAGCTTTGGAGTTTGTTTGCTCTAGATTCTCTAGTTCTTTTTGTTGTGATGTTAGGTTTTTAACTTGAGATCTTTCTGGCTTTTCAATATGAGCATTTAGTGCTATAAATTTCCCTCTTAACAAAGCTTTAGCTGCATCCCAGAAATTCTGGTACTTTGTCTCTTTGTTTCAGTTTCAAAGAACTTCTTGATTTCTGTCTTAATTTCATTATTTGCCCAAGAGTCATTCAAGAGTAGGTTGTTCAGTTTCCATGTAATTGTGTGGTTGTGACTGAATTTCTTAATCTTGAGTTCTAATTTGATTGCACTGTGGTCTGAGACACTGTTATTATTTCAGTTCTTTTGTATTTGCTGAGGAGTGTTTTACTTCTGATTATGTAATCAGTTTTAGAGTAAGTTCTGTGGGTGATGATAAGAATGTTTATTCTGTTGTTTTGGGGTGGAGAGTTCTGTAAATATCTATCAGGTCCACTTCATTCAGAACTGAGTTCAGGTCCTGAATATCATTGTTAATTTTCTCTCTCAATGATCTGTCTAATATAGTTGGTGGGGTGTTAAAGTCTCCCACTATTATTGTTTGGGAATCTAAATCTCTTTGTAGGTCTCTAAGAACTTGTTTTATGAATCTGGGTGCTCCTGTATTGGGTGCACATGTATTTAGGATAGTTAGCTCTTCTTGTTGAATTGAACCCTTTACCATTATGTAATGCCCTTCTTTCTCTTTTTTGATCTTGTTGGTTTAAAGTCCGTTTTGTCAGAAACTAGGATGGCAACCCCTACTTTTTTCTGTTTTCCATTTGTTTGGTAAAATTTTCTCCATCCCTTTATTTTGAGCCTATGTGTGTCTTCACATATGAGATGAGTCTCTTGAAGACAGCATACTGATGGGTCTTGGCACTTTATCCAGCTTGTCATGCTGTGTCTTTTAATTGGGGCATTTAGCCTATTTACATTTAAGGTTAGTATGGTTATGTGTGAATTTGATCCTGTCATCATGATGCTAGCTGGTTATTTTGCAGACATTTTTATGTGGTTGCTTCATAATGTCACTGGTCTGTGTACTTCAGTGTGTTTTTGTAGTGTCTGGTTTTCCTTTCCATATTTCCATATTTAGTGCTTAATATGGAAGCTTCAGGAGCTCTTGCAAGGCAGGCCTGATGGTGACAAATTCCCTCAGCATTTGCTTGTCTGCAAAGGATCTTATTTCTCCTTCACTTATAAAGCTTAGTTTGGCTGGATCTGAAATTCTGGTCTGGACATTCTTTTCTTTAAGAATGTTGAGGCCAGGCACAGTGGCTCACACCTGTAGTCCCAGCACTTTGGGAGGCCAAGGTGGGTAGATTACCTGAGGTCAGGAGTTCAAGACCAGCCTGACCAACAAGGTGAAACCCCATCTCTACTAAAAATACAAAAATTAGCTGGGTGTGATGGCAGGTGCCTGTAGCCCTGTAGTCCCAGCTACTCAGGAGGCTGAGAGGAGAAAATTGCTTGAACCCAGGAGGCAGAGGTTGCAGTGAGCTGAGATCGTGCCACTGCACTCCAGCCTGAGTGATGGAGTGAGATCCTGTCTCAAAAAAAAAAAAAAAATGTTGATTATTGGTCCCAATCTCTTCTGGTTTGTAGGATTTCCACTGAGAGGCCTGCTGTTAGTCTCATGGGGTTCCTTTTGTAGGTGACCTGGCCCTTCTCTCTGGCTGCCCTTAACATTTTTTCTTTCATTTCAACCTTGGAGAATCTGATGTGTGTTTTGAGGTTGGTCTTCTTGTGGAGTATCTTACTGGCGTTCTCTGCATTGTTTCAGTTTCACCGTTGGTCTATCTTGCTAGGCTGGGGAAATTCTCCTGAATGATATCCTGAAGTATGTTTTCCAACTCAGTTCTATTCTCCCCATCTCTTTCAGGTACCCCAATCAGCCATACGTTTGGCTTTACATAATCCCATATTTCTCAGAGGTTTGCTCATTCCTTTTCATTCTTTTTTCCTCTATTCTTGTATGCCTGTCTTTTTTCAGAAAGCTAGTCTTCAAACTCTGAGATTCTTTTCTCCACTGGTCTATTCTGCTATTGGTACTTGTGATTGCATTGTAAAGTTCTCATAGTGTGTTTTTCAGCTCCATCAGGTCTGTTCTGTTCCTCTCTAAACTGGCTACTCTGGCTGTCAGCTCCTGCATTGTTTTACCATGATTCATAGCTTCCTTGCATTGGGTTACAACATGGTCCTTTAGCTCAGCAAAGTTTGTTATTACCGACTTTCAGAAGCCTAGTTCTGTCAATTCAGCCATCTCAGCCTCAGCCCAGTTCTGTGCCCTTGCTGGAGAGGTGTGCAGTCATTTGGAGGAGGAGAAGCACTCTGTCTTTTTGAGTTTTCAGCATTTTTGTGTTCAATCTGTCTCATCTTTGTGGGCTTATCTACCTTTGATCTTTGAGGTTGCTGACCTTGAAATAGGTTTCTGTGGGGTCTTTTTTGTTGATGATGTTGTTGTTTTCTGTTTGTTTGTTTTTCTTTTAACAGTCAGACAACTCTTCCATAGCGTTGCTGCAATTTGCTGTGGGTCCACTCCAGAC